>NC_062522.1:2083834-2106334 GCF_022655615.1 Tachysurus fulvidraco
GTGTGTGTGTGTGTGAGTTTGTGTGTGTGTTTGTGTGTGTGTGTGTGTGTGTGTGTGTGTGTGTGTGTGTGTATGTGTGTTTGTTTGTGTGTGTGTGTGTGTGTGTGTGTGTGTGTGTGTGTGTGTGAGTTTGTGTGTGTGTTTGTGTGTGTGTGTGTATGTGTGTTTGTGTGTGTGTGTGTGTGTGTGTGTGTGTGTGTGAGTTTGTGTGTGTGTGTGTGTGTGTGTGTGTGTGTGTGAGTTTGTGTGTGTGTGTGTGTGTGTGTGTGTGTGTGTGTGTGTGTGTGTATGTGTGTTTGTTTGTGTGTGTGTGTGTGTGTGCATGTTTGTGTGTGTTCTTGTGTGTGTTTGTGTGTTTGTTTGTTTGTGTGTGCGTGTTTGTGTATGTGTGTGTGTGTGTGTGTGTGTGTGTTTGTGTGTGTGTGTGTGCGTGCATATTTGTGTGTGTATGTGTGTTTTCTTGCATGTGCATGTTTGTGTGTGTTCTTGTGTGTGTTTGTGTGTGTGTGTGTGTGTGTGTGTATGTATGTGTGTTTCTTTGTGTGTGTGCATGTTTGTGTGTGTTCTTGGGTGTGTTTGTGTGTGTTTGTGTGTGCGTGTTTGTGTGTGTTTGTGTGTGCGTGTGTGTGTGTTCTTGTGTGTGTTTGTGTGAATGTGTGTGTGCGTGCATGTTTGTGTATGCTTGTGTGTGTGTGTTCTTGTGAGCGTTTGTGTGTGTTTGTTTGTGTGTGCATGTGTGTCTGTGTGTGTGTGTGTGTGTGTGTGTGTGTGTGTGTGTGTGTGTGTGTGCATGTGTGTGTGTCTGTCTGTGTGTGTGTGTGTGTGTGTCTGTCTGTCTGTGTGTGTGTGTGTGTGTGTGTGTGTGTGTGTGTGTGTGTGTGTGTGTGTGTGTGAGACAGAGACAGCGGTGCAGACTGATACATTTGGGCGCTGCAGCTTATTAAATATATGATAAATAGTCAAAAAGTTTTTGTGTGTGAGAAATACGACGTGAGACAAAAGACCCAAACGCGTGACCGTCCCTCTCAGTGCGTGACACTTGACAGCCCTGGGACGATGTATGTCTATGAATAAATGAATTTATTTATTATTTATGTAACATTTCTTATATTTTAATACAGATACAGATACTGTATAAGATCCTGCCAGCAGCTCAGAAGGTTGAGATCACAACAAACTGCACAAACAGACAGCAGCAGTTAGACTCTGCACCATAAATGGGTTATAATTTTATTTCCATTAAAAATAAAATACAGCTTAATGTTTTAGACAGAGGAAAGTTGTACAGTTCTCAGCGTAAACTCCTCCGGTCTTAAACTATGGACCTGAGGGACAATAAAGTAAAGGATTCTGGAGTGAAGCTAATCTGCGTAGGACTGAATTAGTGCAGAAGACTTTGCTTCTTTCTACCATCAGAAGATTGAGGAAATCTGCAGCACCTTCACTTCTGCCCCGACTGCACCAACATCTCACAGTCGGGAGTCAACAATGTTTTAGACTCATGGTATCTTACGTATGTCACCTAGTGAACCAGAGTTAATGTGTCCAATGATAGAGACGTACCATGAAGTAAGTAGCCAGCTGGTGGAATGGTTGGGACATTGGACACTAAATGTAAACGTAGACTTAAGCACTTCTGTCCGTCGCTCTGGATAAGAGAGTGTCACATGCTGTAAATGTAAATGTAGTGAATTACAGGCTGTTTGTTTTTGGATATATGACATGTGAGTATTTCTAAGTGTGTATGAAATATGTAGATGTGAGTTTACTGCTGATGCTCAGTCAGATTATTCAGCAGCTCATAATAATGTGGCAAATGTTTCTGTAAAGCTTTATGTAGACTGGTTATAAAGACTGGATAAAGTGTGACGTGACGTACTTCTAAATACGGTGACCCTCTCACAATACAGGCTCTGCATTTAACCCATCCGAAGTGCACACACACACACACACACACACACACACACACACACACACACACACACACACACACACACACACACACACACACACACACACACACAGCAGTGCACACACACACAGCAGTGCACACACACACAGCAGTGCACACACACACACACACAGCAGTGCACACACACACACACACACAGCAGAGCACACACACACACACACACACACACACACACACACACACACACACACACACACACACACACACACACACACACACACACAGCAGTCAACACACACAGCAGTGAACACACACACAGCATTGAACACACACACACACAGCATTGCACACACAGCAGTGCACACACAGCAGTGAACACACATACACACACACAGCAGTGAACACACACACACACACACACACACACACACACACACACACACACACACACACACACACAGACACACACAGCAGTGAACACACACACACAGCAGTGAACACACACACACACACACACACAGACACACACAGCAGTGAACACACACACACAGCAGTGAACACACACACACACACACACACACACACACACACACACACACACACACACACACACACACACACACACACACACACACACACAGCAGTGAACACACACACACAGCAGTGAACACACACACACACACACACACACACACACACACACACACACACACACAGCAGTGAACACACACACACACAGCAGTGAACACACACACACACACACACACACACACACAGCAGTGAACACACACACACACACAGCATTGAACACACACCTGGAGCAGATGGGGGGGGGGGGGGTTCGGTGTCTTGCTCAAGTGCACCTCAGTCACCTCTCTAACCATTAGGCCACTAATAATAGTTCTATGATAATGTGGTCATTTTGTCCCATTGAACGTTTTACAGAGTTTTGCATTAAGGGGAAGATAAAGTCTTAGTGTACAAACACATGCAATATGCAATATGTGGGTTTCAGGAGAACAGTGTGAACAGTGCAAGTCTGTGGTGAGGATGTGACATCATTTCCTGCCTACAACAAACACCAGAATATCTCATTTTTGGGTGAATGTTGATAAATGTTCACAAACACAGCCCACAGAGAGAGATGAACCCTCCTAGTTACATGTGTAATTGTGTGTCAGTGACATCAGCTAAAACTTGGCTATATAGTGATATGGTGTGAACGTATAAAACGTAAAGTACTGTTTATTTTAGAGGAATTAGTTCTTTACCACACCGTAGTAGCTAAACTCAGCTAAACTCTTACTCACATACATTTAACTCCTCACATTTTCATTTTGTTCAAAGAACAAAATAAAATATATTTTACTTTTTCACATTTCTGTGCTATATTTTAATGTTCGATAAAATCTTTAACAATTTGTCTCAAGAACCTTTATGTCATTAGTTAGTAGCTGTCGTTCATGCATTAATGACACCATTAAACAGCTCTGAATCCATTTCTTGTGTTATTGGAGGAAGAACATCTTTAGTTGCCTTATGGCTTCTTTAGTAAGAGGAGCTGGTGAGGGAACAGAGCTGGTGAGGGAACAGAACTGGTGAGGGAACAGAACTGGTGAGGGAACAGAGCTGGTGAGGGAACAGAGCTGGTGAGGGAACAGAACTGGTGAGGGAACAGAGCTGGTGAGGGAACAGAGCTGGTGAGGGAACAGAGCTGGTGAGGGAAAAGAACTGGTGAGGGAACAGAACTGGTGAGGGATCAGAGCTGGTGAGGGAACAGAACTGGTGAGGGAACAGAACTGGTGAGGGATCAGAGCTGGTGAGGGAACAGAACTGGTGAGGGAACAGAGCTGGTGAGGGAACAGAACTGGTGAGGGAACAGAACTGGTGAGGGAACAGAGCTGGTGAGGGAACAGAACTGGTGAGGGAACAGAGCTGGTGAGGGAAAAGAACTGGTGAGGGAACAGAGCTGGTGAGGGAACAGAGCTGGTGAGGGAACAGAACTGGTGAGGGAACAGAACTGGTGAGGGAACAGAACTGGTGAGGGAACAGAGCTGGTGAGGGAACAGAACTGGTGAGGGAACAACTTTTTTTTGCAAATCGCAATATATTTGTGATTATAACATTAATTGATTTATTGAATAGTTCATTCTTTAAAAATCAATTTAAATGCATTAATTCTACTTTGACTGCAGCTTCTAAAAACACTAAAATAAATACAGATAGTAAAATCCTGTGTGACAGAGTTGGGCATGTAGAGTATCGTAACTGTTAGCACCCTGATGTTGGGCAGCAGCACATCCACAAGTATTCCATTCATTTTAATTTCATTTTCATTCCATTTCTAATTGATTCATTAAAAATCATTTAAAATTCATTAAAATTGTCATTTTCTAAATTTGTAAAATTCGTCACGACAAACTTTGATGTTGGCTTTGACGACGCCAGTGGACATAAGGGTTAGTGTTACTTTTGGAGTTATCTAAAAGTGTGTCAAAAAGTTGTTTATACTTATATAATACTTTATTTTTTATTTTTGTTTATAAAAGTTACTTTTAGTTTATCTAAAAGTGTGACGTGACATACGGCTAAGTGACGTGACATACGGCTAAGTGATGTGACATACGGCTAAGTGACGTGACATACGGCTAAGTGACGTGACATACGGCTATGTGACGTGACATACGGCTATGTGACGTGACATACGGCTATGTGACGTGACCCATACTCAGAATTTGTTCTCTGTATTTAACCCATCCAAAGAGCACACACAGCAGTGAACACACACACACACACACACACACACACACACACACACACACACCGTGAACACACACACACACACACACCGTGAACACACACACACACACACACCGTGAACACACACACAGCAGTGAACACACACACACACCGTGAACACACACCCGGAGCAGTGCGCAGCCATTTATGCTGCGGCGCCCGGGGAGCAGTTGGGGGGTTCGGTGTCTTGCTCATGGGCACCTCAGTCGTGGCCGGCCCGAGACTCGAACCCACAACCTTAGGGTTACGAATCAGATGCTCTAACCATTAGGGCACGACATTTTTAATGAATTTTAATGAATCAATTAAAAATGGAATGAAAATGAAATTAAAATGAATGGAATACTTGTGGATGTGCTGCTGCCCAACATCAGGGTGCTAACAGTTACGGTACTCTACATGCCCAACTCTGTCACACAGGATTTTACTATCTGTATTTATTTTACAGTGTTTTTAGGAGCTGCAGTCAAAGTAGAATTAATGCAGACATTCCACAAAAATTGTTTTGCATGACTGCCATAGTTACGACCTTCAACAAAATGCGTTAAAGCAACGGACACATCAGGTGTTATCTTTATAGCGGTGTGTGTGGGCTGAAAGTCATCACCTTCCCATATCTGTGAATAGCTGCAGTGTCCACAGTGCAGTAATAGAGAGTGGGTGGATGAAAAAGGCTAAAGGGGACCATAAAAAATAATATGTAGCCTGTAGATATGACTGGTATGCTAAATAATGACAGGTGTGTTAGAAGGGTGTCGACAGAAGGGTGTTGTTGATTAACTGAACTGTAAAATCTTTCAGCTTACATGCACATACACTACATAAAGGAAGGGAATAAACACTAACTGTGCAGTAAATGTTGGCCTTTTGACAATTGCAGTATATTTCTTATAAAAAAAAGAAAGAGAGATAAAGAGTGTATAATTCCCTGGTGGCTGTGTATCTTATATGTCATTATAATATTTTATACATTGGTGTACAATTTGCACTCAATTGTGTACAATGAAATCGATAGCAGTCACCTAAGAGTTGAGATAACTGGGGAAGGTGGTTCTGTAGAAGTGGTTAATGTGTGTGTGATCTTGACCTTTACCACCAACCAATCACCTCACCTGGTTGTGCTCTCTGTCTCCTATAAAAGTGAGTGAAGTGTGGGACACTGACCGTCTCCTCCTCCACTCCATCGAGCTTCATTCCTTCCCGTTCTAGGCCCCGACATGGAGAAGAACCTAAAGACAACAGGAGGTAGCTCCTACAGCAGTCGATCCTACAGCGGCCCTGTGACCAGCACCGTGAGGAAGAGCTACTCTGTGCGCGGCTCCTACGGAAGCACGGGAAGTGCAGTTAGAGTGGTTGGAGGGCAGCTCATAAACTCAGGAGTGTATGGTGGGAGTATGGATTATATGTATAGAGCAGGAATGGGACTGGGAGGGGGTCGGGGTTCTGTCGTAGGTCCCCCAATAACTGCCGTGACCATCAACAAAAGTCTGCTGACTCCAATAAACCTGGAGATTGACCCTCAAATCCAAGCCATCAGAATTGAGGAAAAAGAACAGATCAAGACCCTGAATAACCGATTTGCCTCCTTTATCGATAAAGTAAGACATTTCCATTTGTTACCCTGATGTTGGTCTTTTTATATCCTTTTTTCCTGCATTCAAACTTTAGTACATCGGATCTTCACAATCTTAATGTGGTTGAGATGTTAGATAAAACAAAGTGAAGTAAAAAAAAGAAGTCATTTCTCACAATGTACAAAGAGTTGAATTGTAAACAACCTCCAAATGAAAATGGTGGACTTTAAGTTCTAAATGCAAAATAAATTCAAATTTAATTGGAATTAGTCACCAGTCTGACATCCCTGGTGTACATACTGTATGAAGACACTACATACTGCACAATATACTGAATATATAAGACTCTTAGCTAGTATTAGCATGTTTATCCTGTCAGGATAAAAGAGCTTTATTTTTATATTTTAGCTAAAGTTAAAAAGCTACAGTATGTTGAGGTGGAGCTCCATCACCGGAGGAATCAGGGCTGAACTCTGGTATGATGTCAATGTTTAAATTTAAACTAGCTGTATAATGTATAATATCTGCTTACTATAGATAAGATATAGTGTCGTACTCCGCTTCACTTTGCTGCTTGTTAATCTGTTAGCATTTATCCTGTTATTGCCTGAAACCCTCTACACTTAGACAACCTTCCTAACAGGTTGATGTTTACTGTCAGTCATAAAGTCCAATCAGCTTCAAAAACCTGACACACCTTCCCTGATATACCTTTAGCCTACAGGTCCACTCCTATTCTCACTAAGCACTCATCCTATAAAATAAAGAGTGGCTGAGTGATAAGAGTCGCGATGTTACTGAGTAAGAATGGAAAATATCAAACTCTCCCGTCAGGAATTAATGCATTATGATGTTAGCAGCAAGTCTATTAAGTCTATTTAGTCCTGAACAATTGATAGGAGTTGTTCGTCCAGCACATCCCATCCCACAGACACCCGATCGAATTGAAATCTGGAGAATTTCAGTCAGTACCTTGAACTCTGTCCTGTTCCTTAAATCATTCCTGAGAAATGGTTGCGGTGTGTAAACAGTGTTGTATAAAGTAGTAGAAAGCGATACTCGAGTAAAAGTACAAGTATCGTACTAGAAAAAGACTTTAGTAGAAGTGAAAGTCACCTTTTAGAACATTACTGAAGTAAAAGTCTTAAAGTATCTGATATTTACTGTACTTAAGTATCAAAAGTCATTTTCTGATATTTAATGTACTTAAGTATTTGAAGTAAAAGTAAAAAGTAAAATTTCAGTGATTTTCTGTAGGTATAAGAGACGCTTCATCCGGTAAGAAGGAAGGATCTTTCATTCCCATGTACAGAAACATTTCTTGCAAATTATTTTCACCCTGTTCACCGAGTTCACCACCATCGTCAGGGTGGTCGTCTACGGTAACGGGAGGTCCTCCAGTAGATGCTTAAACCTCCCTTATTACAGTCACACACATTTCTTCTGAGTTTATTTTGTAGTAACGAGTAACGAAGACGTTTAGTGGGAATATAACGGAGTAAAAGTTTACATTTTATCTCGGAAATGTAGTGGAGTAAAAGTGAAAGTTGTCATAAATTTAAATAGCGAAGTAAAGTACAGATACGTGACATTTCTACTTAAGTACAGTAACAAAGTTACATTACAACACCGGTGGAAGGGGATATTACCCTGCTAAAAAAAAGTGATACACTGCCGTCAAGAACATTGTCATGAAGGGGTGTAGATGTAGATGGTCTGCAATAATGTTTAGATAGGCAGTCAAACAACATCTAAATGAACTCAGAGCATCACCCAGAGCTTCACATTACCTCTAAGGGCTTCCCATAGTGCATCCTGATGCCCTCTCTTTCTAAACCACACACACACACACACACACACACACACACACACACACACACACACACACACACACACACACACACACACACACACACACACTCCACTGTCCACATAATAGAAAAGAGATTGCAGCCATTTTCGTGTCACTCAGCTACAACAACAACAACAACAACAATAATAATAATAATAATAATAATAATAATAATAATAATAATAATAATAATAATAATAACTCGCATCAGGTAGTAAATTTACTATCAATATAATCAGTAATAATAAATAATTAAATAGTATAAGCACATAAATAAATATCCCAAAATATTCTAGTAATAATATTTTATGGTCTTGTTATTTGGATATTATTCAAACGGAACATTCTTTAGCACTCATAACCATAAAGGTAATGGTTGGCAAAGCCACCAAAGAAAGGCTCAGGAATCACAATGATAAAGGGTTAAACGCTCATTCTGTGTGATGCCCCACTGTAGGTGCGTTTTCTGGAGCAGGAAAACAAACGGTTGGAGACCAAATGGAATGTTCTACAAGAACAGACCATCTCCAGCTCTAGTATCAATGGCATGTTTGAGAACTACATTGCTCAACTGCGCAGACACTTGGATGGCCTGGACAATGAAAAACGACACCTGGATAGTGAACTGAATAACATGAAGATTCTGGTGGAGGACTACAAAAAAAAGTATGAAAACATGTTTTAAAAAAGTCATGAATGCTCTTAAAACCTTATAGTGATGTTTAGTTAATCCATATGTGGCAACCCTTAATAACCACACAACAATCTCCTATTCAGAACAGTTTACAAAACCCAACCATCTAAAAATACCCTTTAAGTGACTAATATTTGGGGTCACAGTGTCTTAGTGGTTAGCACGTTCGCCTCACACCTCGGGGTTGGGGGTTCGATTCCCACCTCCGCCTTGTGTGTGTGGAGTTTGCATGTTCTCCCCGTGCCTCGGGAGTTTCCTCCGGGTACTCCGGTTTCCTCCCCGGTCCAAAGACATGCATGGTAGGTTGATTGGCATCTCTGGAAAATTGTCCGTAGTGTGTGTGTGTGTGTGTGTGTGTGTGTGTGTGTGTGTGAGTGAATGAGAGTGTGTGTGTGTGTGTGTGTGTGAGTGAATGAGTGTGTGTGTGTGTGTGTGTGTGTGTGAGAGTGAATGAGAGTGTGTGTGTGTGTGTGTGAGTGAATGAGAGTGTGTGTGTGTGTGTGTGTGTGTGTGTGTGTGTGTGTGTGTGTGTGTGTGTGTGTGTGTGTGTGTGTGTGAGTGAATGAGTGTGTGTGTGTGTGCCCTGTGATGGTTTGGCACT
This sequence comes from Tachysurus fulvidraco, assembly GCF_022655615.1. NCBI lineage: Eukaryota > Metazoa > Chordata > Actinopteri > Siluriformes > Bagridae > Tachysurus > Tachysurus fulvidraco. Next base: position 2,093,267 of record NC_062522.1, read on the forward strand.
CCGTCCAGGGTGTATCCTGCCTCGATGCCCGATGACACCTGAGATAGGCACAGGCTCCCCGTGACCCGAGAAGTTCGGATAAGCGGTAGTGAATGAATGAATGAATGACTAATATTTTTCCCCAAGTGTGTAGGCATGAAGAGTGTTTTAAAGGTCCCTCAGAGGTTCTTTGGTTAATGTTTTGGGGAACATTAAAAAACCCACAAACTCCATTAAAGCTACAGAACCATTTCAGCTCAAATTAACAGCACCTACATGATAAATGTAACTATTTTAGATCTGAGATCTGTTCCTATTGCATTAGCAGGGAACTCTTGCAGAAATAGTATACAGATAAAAATGTTTAAAATAACAGTGTGTGTGTCTTACAGGTATGAAGATGAGATCAACAAACGCACCGACTCCGAGAACACCTTTGTGCTCTTAAAAAAGGTGAGCTACATCATTTATTTTCAATCGGTGTGAAAAAATGAGAAGAATAGACCCTGAACAGAGAGTGTGGTTGTGTTTGGTGTATGGTTTCAGGATACGGATCAGGGTTACATGAATACGGTGGAGCTGGAGACGTCACTGAACAGCCTTAATGATGAGATCCAGTTCCTAACTCTGGTCTATGAGCAGGTGCACGCCCACGTCTTCCTATTGTATGTTATATAAGTAATAACACTGTAGTAACAACTTACTGAAGTTATCGTGGCTATAAAGTTCCTCAACAGTGTCTATAAACTCCTGAACCTCTGGCTGTTCCAAAGCTTTGACACTGGAGACGCTTTTCATGAATAAACCTCCCTACAGAAAACTATTACACTTCTGACCAATCACAATCCAGAACTCAACAGCACGGTGGTGTAAAGGTTTATACAGCACTTTATACTGTTAAACCTTGTGTCTGTTCACAGGAGCTGAAGGAGCTGAAATCTCTGATTGGAGAAACATCAGTGGTCGTGGAGATGGATAACAGTAGGGACCTGGACATGGACGCTATTGTAGCTGAAGTGCGAGCACAATATGAAGAGGTCGCCAGTCGCAGTCGTGCTGAGGCTGAGAGCTGGTACAAACAGAAGGTGGGAAAGCTCTGATGCCGTCTTGTCCAAACCTCACCGCCAGAGCCGAGACCGTACTGTGGACTTTAAAGTGTATTTTGTCTTTCCGCTTGTGATTAACTTTATAACAGTAAAATATGTTAAAGAGAAAATCTGGAGTATTGCGTCAATAATTTATACTTGAACGAATGCCTTAGCTTTAATGAATTTAATGAAAAGTATTTTTAATTAAAATTAAACGTTTTATATATATATATATATATATATATATATATATATATATATATATATATATATATATATATATATATAGTACACAAAAATTCCAGTGTCTCAATGTGTATGAAAAAAGGTACATATCGTCTTCATTCATTAAAATTTGTACAAACTACAGAATATTTGTGTGTTTTAGTATGAAGATCTGCAAGTAACGGTCACGCAATATGGAGAAAACCTGAGAACAACTAAAGGTGAAATCGGTGAATATAACCGCAAAATCCAGCGGCTGCATTCCGAGCTCGATGCCGTCAAGGGAATGGTAAGGACCGCCTTTCACTGTAGACCTCTATCTGTGACACTGCGGTCTGCTTTAAAATATTAAAAAGCATTTTCCATTTTATTTTATGTTTTAGGTGTTAGCCTGTCATTAAGCAATTACATCTAGTACCATAGTATTTTTTAAGTAAAAGGATGTTATAGCGGGGGACACGGGGGTCGGTTAAAGGCACAGATGCCTCACACCTCTGGGGTCGGGGCTTGATTCATTTTTAGCAGCATCCAATACACACGTGTTTAACTGACGTTAGCTATATAATTGTTTATTGTTAGCTAAGTCAAAGTTTATTAGGCACTTCTACAAACCCAGAAAAGGAAGAAGCATCTGTGTAACAAGAACACTTACTACACTTACTGTAACAAGAAATGTTACTAATATGAGACGAGGAAAGGAAGCCGGGCTTTCAGGGGTCCGTTAATATCGGAAACTTCACAGCATCTACACTGGTGTCAGTCATTGCAGGTTGGTACGATTGACCCAGCTACTGTTTTTATTTTTCTTTCCACATGTTTGCAGCAAACTAATCAGGGGCTTCAGATCAAAGAGGCCGAGGAACGAGGTGAAGTAGCGGTGAAGGAGGCGAGACTCCGTATTCAGGAGCTTGAGGAGGCTCTTCAGAGAGCTAAACATGACATGGCCCGACAAGTGCGCGAGTACCAGTCACTCATGAACATCAAACTGGCCCTGGATATTGAAATCGCCACCTACAGGAAACTACTGGAGGGAGAGGAAAGCAGGTAGGATGGAGCATGTGGACTTGACTCAATATTACTGGTGATCACTTCTGCACAAATGGATATAATCAACATTATTTTTGTAGCGCTGATTCCTCAAGCACACGGGATTATTAATCAGAAAACACAGCACTGATTATTTTATTCCCTTCTACTAACAGTAGCATATCTTTTTCTGCATGCCGCTGGATACACACCGGGGGTGGAGTTATATGAAAATGTGACAGAGACATGTGACATGTGAGCACTCAGGCTGAACACAGAGCTGTGTACTGTAATATTTTAAAGTGAAAGGCTCGATGGATTCCTCAGACCAGTCCAGTGGTGCACACGGTCTGTCATTTCTTCAGTTCCACACTTAACGTCTAACTGGCAATGAATTCCCTTTGCATTAAATGCCCATAAAGACACTTCAATAGAAATAAAGCTTGAAAGGACGTTTTGACCAGTTGCAAAGCTCAGGACAGGCCGCACTCACGACGAATTGTTCACGCTCACAAGGGACCTGAGCGACCTGACGCATGTTAGTGTGACTGTAAGGTTAATCATTACTTTAAATGATTTGGTTATAAAACAATACACTATTTTCCCCACAGATTGGTTCGTGGAGTTCAGTCTGTCACCATCTCCAGACAGACCTGTGAGTGCCATTGTGTATTTCTCTCTAATCCTTTCTGTGCTGTTTAAACTTTATATTATTGTAATATTAAAATCACTTTCACATCGTGTCTGTCTGCAGCTCATCAGACTCAACGGCTGTAAAGCGGCATCGTCACGTCACCACCGCGCCGTACTGTTGGGACGAGCAGTGAGACGACTGTCATTCACACCAGTTAGACCAATAAAGTCCTGGTCTGAAGGCGACAGGGGCTCCACAAGGCTGAGAAGAAGAACTCAAGACCATAAGAAATGATCTTATTCAGCATAAAGTATTGCCCATGTGTTAAATCCCCACATCTCAGCTTTGTGTTCAGGTTTAATAATATTTCAGCTGAATTTTGGATTGGACATTGAATGTCTTCTTCTTGTTTCCCACTAAACAACCAATAAAACATGTGATGATATTTGAAACCATGTACTGAGTAAATGGTCCAGTGCATCTTCTTTTTGTTGTTGGAAAGTGTGTAAAATCTGGGTGAGCTGACAGCTTTAAGACCTTTACTAAAGTGAACGTGATGTGACATACGGCTATGACTGAGTGAACACACACACACACAGCAGTGAACACACACACACACAGCAGTGAACACACACACACACAGCAGTGAACACACACACACACACAGCAGTGAACACACACACACAGCAGTGAACACACACACACAGCAGTGAACACACACACACACAGCAGTGCACACACACACAGCAGTGAACACACACACACACAGCAGTGCACACACACACAGCAGTGAACACACACACACACAGCAGTGCACACACACACACACACAGCAGTGCACACACACACACAGCAGTGAACACACACACACAGCAGTGAACACACACACACACAGCAGTGAACACACACACACACAGCAGTGAACACACACACACACACAGCAGTGAACACACACACACAGCAGTGCACACACACACACACCACTGAACACACACACACACACACACACACACACACACACACACACACACACACACACAGCAGTGCACACACACACAGCAGTGAACACACACACACACACACACACACACACACACACACACACACACACACACACACACAAACACACACACAGAGCAGTGAACACAAAATCATCTGGGTTTCAGGAAATAGAAGTGAAATTGGGGATTTCTGAGAGAATTTATAAAGGTACGTTTAGCTTTTGTGTAATCAGGAGAAGGCAGAAATATTTATATTCAAGTAATTTGATAAATAACTAATTATTTTATTTTGATCGAAGCTAGTTAGCGATGTGCTAATGTGTCTAGCTAAAACTTGCTAAACGGTATCTGTTCAAATATATAAAACTGCTCATATATATATATATACAGTTATTACCAGATATTTACATACACTTCAGAAAAAACACAAAAACGTTTACTTCTTTACTGTCATACATTAAATCAGAGTGAACTTTTTCTGTTTTAAATCAATAAATATTAACATATTTTTTGCATTTGTCAAATGTCAGAATCGAGCGAGGGAGAATTTTTATGTCTTTTTATTATCACTTTCATCAAAGTCAGAAGTATACACACACTAAGTTTATCGTGCCTTTAAACAACAATAACTCCAGATGATTCCATTCTGAGCTTAAGAAGCTTCTGGTAGGTTAACTGATTCCATTTGAGTTAATTTTATTTAAAATGAATTAAGACACTTACTAACAATAGAAATTGATTATACAAAAAAATACAGTGGGGTCAGTAGCACACGTAGCACAGTGATCATTTAGTAAATGCACAGCTAAACAATATGCTAATGGTGGCCGTTAATGTTAAGTTAACATGATGCCAAGTCGTCCTAAATAAAACACTGTGTGGGAAACGGCTTTGGCGTGTTAGTTACAGTGCAGTGTGTAACTAGCTATTGTAAAGAAGCTAACGTTAACTAGCTATTGTAAAGAAGCTAACGTTAACTAGCTATTGTAAAGAAGCTAACGTTAACAAGCTATTGTAAAGAAGCTAACGTTAACAAGCTATTGTAAACAAGCTAACGTTAACTAGCTAACGTTGACTAGCTATTGTAAACAAGCTAACGTTAACTAGCTAACGTTAACAAGCTATTGTAAAGAAGCTAACGTTAACAAGCTATTGTAAAGAAGCTAACGTTAACAAGCTATTGTAAACAAGCTAACGTTAACTAGCTAACGTTGACTAGCTATTGTAAACAAGCTAACGTTAACTAGCTAACGTTAACAAGCTATTGTAAAGAAGCTAACGTTAACAAGCTATTGTAAAGAAGCTAACGTTAACAAGCTATTGTAAAGAAGCTAACGTTAACAAGCTATTGTAAAGAAGCTAACGTTAACAAGCTATTGTAAAGAAGCTAACGTTAACTAGCTAACGTTAACAAGCTATTGTAAAGAAGCTAACGTTAACTAGCTATTGTAAAGAAGCTAACGTTAACTAGCTATTGTAAAGAAGCTAACGTTAACAAGCTATTGTAAAGAAGCTAACGTTAACTAGCTATTGTAAAGAAGCTAACGTTAACAAGCTATTGTAAAGAAGCTAACGTTAACTAGCTATTGTAAAGAAGCTAACGTTAACTAGCTATTGTAAAGAAGCTAACGTTAACAAGCTATTGTAAACAAGCTAACGTTAACTAGCTATTGTAAAGAAGATAACGTTAACTAGCTATTGTAAAGAAGCTAACGTTAACTAGCTATTGTAAAGAAGCTAACGTTAACAAGCTATTGTAAAGAAGCTAACGTTAACAAGCTATTGTAAAGAAGCTAACGTTAACTAGCTAACGTTAACAAGCTATTGTAAAGAAGCTAACGTTAACTAGCTATTGTAAAGAAGCTAACGTTAACAAGCTATTGTAAAGAAGCTAACGTTAACTAGCTATTGTAAAGAAGCTAACGTTAACAAGCTATTGTAAAGAAGCTAACGTTAACTAGCTATTGTAAAGAAGCTAACGTTAACAAGCTATTGTAAAGAAGCTAACGTTAACTAGCTATTGTAAAGAAGCTAACGTTAACTAGCTATTGTAAAGAAGCTAACGTTAACAAGCTATTGTAAACAAGCTAACGTTAACTAGCTATTGTAAAGAAGATAACGTTAACTAGCTATTGTAAAGAAGCTAACGTTAACTAGCTATTGTAAAGAAGCTAACGTTAACAAGCTATTGTAAAGAAGCTAACGTTGACTAGCTATTGTAAACAAGCTAACGTTAACTAGCTAACGTTAACAAGCTATTGTAAACAAGCTAACGTTAACAAGCTATTGTAAAGAAGCTAACGTAAATTAGATAAGTCAGATTTTAATCACTAATATAGCAGATTCATGGAAAATTACATCAGTAATCATCATTTTTGCCGCAACTAATTTATGACTGAATCTGCATCAACTACATTAAAGAGAATCTCTTTATTTAAAGTGAATAAAATCCCAGACTTAATGGAGGTGAACAATAACTGAGCCGCAGCCGCACACCTGAGTCGTGTGTGTAGAGTAGGTGAGATGTACTGGGGAAGGAGGCAGTGGGTCAAACCACTGTGAGGAAGGGGAGGGGGACTGTGGGTCAAACCACTGTGAGGGAGGTGAGGGGGGACTGTGGGTCAAACCACTGTGAGGAAGGGGAGGGGGAGGGTCAAACCACTGTGAGGAAGGGGAGGGGGGACTCAACTGTTTCTAAATGCATTTTTTGCGGAGTTTTTTTGTTTTGTTTTGTTTTTTTGTACTTACACAATTATTTAGGTATACATACATATATTTTCACAATATGAGTGTGATAATTTTTAATTTTTTTATTTAATTTTTTTTGGGGGGGGAGTGGGGGTGGGACGGACAACCCTCGGTTGAGGGGGGGACATGTCCCCCCCCCCCGGGATTTACACCCATGACTCACACAAATCTGAGGAAAATTCCTAAAACAAACCGCTGTATCTGATTACAACTGCTAATTAGTCTGCAGTTAAAAACGAGTGCTTGCACACATTAGTGATGTGTTGAACCGAGATGATTGACATAACTCATGGCTCTAACACGAGAGATGTCAGGTGACACAAAGGAGAGGATTAGCAAACTTCTCGAAGAAGGTAAATCTTCACGGAATGTCGCAAAAGATGTCGGTTGTTCCCTTTAGCTGTGTCTAAAATCTGGACCAAGTACAAATCAGATGGAAAGGTTGTAAAAGGGAAGCGTACCGGTTGACGGTGGACCAAGAAAGACATCAAAGCGCCAAGACAGAAAACTTAAAGCCTTACAAACAGAAAATGCACAACAAAACAAATGAGGAACAAATGGGCCAGTAAGTGGAGTCAGTGTCTGTGACCGGACTGTAAGACTTCGCCTAAAAGTAATGGGATTTACATACAGTACAGAAAAGCCAAAGGAAAACCATCATTAACATCTAAAGGTTTCAGTGGCTAAAGAAAGACGATCTGGGACTGTGGACTGGATGAGAGTTATATTCAGTGATGAATCAGGAGTCTGCATTGGGCAGAGTGATGATGCTGGGACTAATGTTTGGTGTCGTTCCAATGAAGTTTATAAAGACTGAAGAAAACAAATTTCCACAATCATTAATGATATGGGCAGGGGTGTCCTGCTTTAGCCCCCCTAAACTTCTGCCCAGCCCCCCTAAAAAAGTATTTGATTCATTATTTTTTGATCGCCTCAGCCCCCTTTAAAAACGCATTTGAAGCGTCGACAAGCTGCGTCATGTTTCAGCTCCTTCCCTGAACTGAGTCTGCGTGGATTCGGCACGTTTTTCAATCCACGTGGACGCCGAGCAGAGCGAACATCTGAGAAGACACAGGCTGATGGTCCCAATGAAAGACCAGTAACTGGGCTGCAAAAACTTTGTCCCTGCTTCTCACAAGCTGCTTCATTTTCGCTTGTTTTTCATTCCTTCTGATAGTTAACCACAGTCCATTGTCCAGCCTCATACGTGTTGTTTATATTGCTGATATGCATAGTCAAAGTTTATGGCTTTTATGTTATTTTATGGTTAAAAGTTGGTTAAAAGTTTATTTTATTTTGTCAAAAATGTTCCTTATCTGAGGTTTTTATGTGAGCATAGAAATGCAAACAGTAAAATGTTGTGTTTGTACTGGAAACGTGTGTACGTGTGTTTGTACAGTGAGTAATGAATCAGGAAGAAGAAGAAGTCTTCATTGTAAAAAAAAAAAAAAACTACATTCACATCTCAAAATTTTCTTCACATCTAAATGTTTAATTTTTTTACAGTGAAATACAGGGAATACAATGGAATAGTGGATTGCAATAAGGTTAGTAGTATATAACCCTACCCTGGGGGCTGAGCCCCTCTAAAATGAAAATTCTAGAATCGCCCCTGGATATGGGGTTGTATGTCAGGTAAAGGTTTGGGAGAGACGACAGTCATTACAGTCATCATATCTTCTATAATAAATGCACAAGTTTATGTTGAGACTTTGGACACTTTTCTTATTCCATCAATTGAAAGGATGTTTGGTGATGGTACTGTAGCATCATTTTTCAGGATGATAATGCATCGTGCCATAGGGCAAAATCTGTGAAAACATTCCTACAGGAAAGACATATAATGTCGATGGTATGGCCTGCAAATAGTCCGGACCACAATCCTATGGAAAATCTGTGATGGAAATGAAAGAAAATGGTCCAGGACAAGGCTCCAACCTGCAAAGCTGATCTGTCAACTGCAATAAAACAAAGCTGGAGACAGATTGATGAAGTATACAGTTTGTCAGTAGTTACATCCATGCCTCAGAGAATTCAAGCTGTTATAAAGGCAGAGGTGGTGCAACAAAGTACTAGTAGTGTTTTTATTTGGAGATTCCATATAATTTTCCTCAGATTTGTGTGATTCCATATCATTTTCCTCAGATTTGTGTGATTCCATATCATTTTCCTCAGATTTGTGTGATTCCATATCATTTTCCTCTGTTTAATCTGTAAAAACAGCTGTAACTGACTATAGTTATCTTTCTTTGTTTTTTTTACAGCCAGAAGTTTGGATTGTTGAGTGAAATATGTTTTGTGGCATACTGTATATGTGCTTGTTTTTTTTTTGTACACAATTAAACATTTGAATGAACATCTTATGAGAGAGGGGGGATTCCATACTTTTTGCCCGGGGTTGTATAATGTTGTGGGGCTGCTTTGCTGCAGAAGGGACTGGTGCACTTTACAAAATAGATGGCATCATGAGAAAAGAAAAATATGTGGATATATTAAAGCAACGTCTGAAGACATCAGCCAGGAAGTTAAAGCTTGGGCACAAATGGGTCTTCCAAATGGACAATGACCCCAAACATACCTCCAAATTAGTTACAAAGTGGCTTAAGGACAACAAAGACAAGGTATTGGAGTCTCCATCACAAAGCCCTGATCTCAATCCCATAGAAAAATTTGTGGGCGGCACTGAAAAGGCGAGTGAAAGCAAGAAGGTCTACAATCCTGACCCAGTTACACCAGTTCTGTCAAGAGGAGTGGGACAAAATTCCAGCAAACTATTGTAGAAAGCTTGTGGAAAGATACCCAAAACGTTTGGCCCAAGTGAAACACTTTCGGGGCAATTCCACCAAATACTAAGGAAGTGTGTGTATACTTCTGACTTTGATGAAAGTGATAATAAACCTCAATTGGGATTAAATTCAGAGATCTGAAGAGTTGGTTTGAAGTAGAAATAACGGATCATCATTTTATATGGAATGAGACTGAAGAATTTAGAACGAATCACGAATTAAAAAAATAGATTTTTCAAAAGAAATAGGATGAAAACACACTGAACTGAGAAGCCTTCTGTCCGTGTCACTTTAATCACCTCTCATTTACAGATACATTACACAAAACTACACAAACCACCACATTAATAATAGATACACGTGTAGAATGTTATATAAAACATATAAAGTTGGTGTAAGTAAATATAATATTTGTATATTCATGTTTTTGTTTCATATGTTTAGGAATAACGTGTTTACTTGTGATAAAGATGATTTTATACAAATATATTTATTTCTAAACACAACTCAATTTTTCTCATCTAAACACTTAAATCTGTAAAATGTTGCTACAAAAAGAGGAAATTAGCAAAATGTGTAGAAATTTTTTACATATTTATTTCTTATTTCTTCAAATCTTAAAATCAGTAATAGATGTTGTTATTATTATACAATTTGTTAGTAACTTTACTTGTTAGGAGCTAATTTTTCAGTGTAATATCATTTCTATGTCTGTGCGATTATGCGGTTGTGTTCTGGGAGAAAATGATTATTTTACAGCACTGCCACAAGAGGGCGCGCACACACACAACTTTCTTGGTCAAACAGCGCGTTTATAATTTAGTTCCACTTTACTAAATGAAGCAACAATGGAGCTTTGAGTAGATTAGATGTGAACATGATTAAATATCCTCCACATATTATTTCCGTCTCCTTTTCTCCACCCAGCTGTGTATATTGTTTATGGGTGTGTGTTCAGACATGACCTGACAAACCCTTCCATCTTCACCATCTTTAAGGTGTGTGAAGGTGCACAATGGTGCACACCTCATGCATGCAGTGATTCGTCTCATATTCATGTGTTTAAAGTCGTCAGTTTATACAGAAAATGTCTGATTTACACACAGCGACTTCAAATTACACAAAACACACCTCAGTATTTATTGTGCATTTATTATTATTATTATTATTATTATTATTATTATTATTATTATTATTATTATTATTATTATTATTATAAGTTCTTTTGTCTCTATATATATTAAACTGTGTGAGCCGCACCGAGGGTATAAAACGTCTTGTGTAACGTCTCGTGGTGCAAAATCTCATTGTGTAAAATGTAAAGGTTTTTTTTTTAATTTTGACATTTCAACAGACTTCACACTTGACCATAGTTCCTTTGTGTTACTGTTGACCAGAACTTTTTTTTTTGTTTTACAGTTGTTTTAGTCGGACAGACGTTTGCTGAGACGAACAGGAGTTATAAGCACAGGCTGAACTTCCTTGCAGGCAAAAAGCAGCCGACGGAGCTGGAGCTTCGAGTCACAGCATGTTACAGAGACGTGCAAATAAAAATATCATCATGGTGATGAATATGAGCTCGGATGAGCCAGATTAATGCTAATAAGCATTTATTTTTGCTGAAAAGAACAGACAGAACGGAGAAGGAAAGAACAGACAGGGAATAGAAAAGAATAAAAAAAAAAAGAATGATATCCAAATTCTTTACATTTCCATACCTGTGATTTTACTGAAAAGTGACACACATTCGCCTGCAGCATTTCACCAGCTCCACCTCAGACCTACCTCACCCTCTCTCTCTCTCTCTCTCTCTCTCTCTCTCTCTCTCTCTCTCTCTCTCTCTCTCTCTCTCTCTCTCTCCCCACAGCTGTCTATCTCACACTGTTTCTCTTCTGCCGGTTTCCCCTTTGCCTTCTCTCAGAACAAGTGTGGACAGGTTTAATCCTCTGTTCAGCAGCACTAACAGAAACTCAGGGGATTAGTCTCTCTGCTTGGCTGAAAAGTGTTCATAGCAATGTTTCAGACACACGCCGAATAAACTGTGCAAACTTTCCGAATACGAGCACGAGCGAACTGACATTTAGAAAGTTTTATAAGTCTGTTTTTTCCAGAGCGACCTTTAAAAGTTTTTATTTCCATAATGTCATAAAGAGAAAGAAAAATCAGGCCTAAACATTTCCAACCTCAGCATCACTGAGACTCGCTTCAGCTTCAGATTCCTTCATCATCATGTGTTTGTGTTTAATAGCTCTGGACTTATAGGATTTAATAGGAATAGATCTGAGTTCCTCTGGTTCTGCTCTCACACCCTGACCAACATTTATATACACAACACTACTGATGAAGGAGAGCCAGAATTGTGACACATGTTTATATGTTGGTTATTTATTTTAATATATAAAAATTACATAGTTAAAAATGTGAAACGCATTTAAAATAATACGTATTCGATTATAAAACATTTTAAATGTTAAGCTTTTTTATTATTTATTTTAAGTCATCATATTCATTGTTGTTACAAACCCATTAAGTCGTCGTGCTACAATTTTAGAGTTCACTGTTATTTATTTATTTATTTATTTATTTATTTATTTATTTATTTATTATCCTGCACATGCAGCAACTGCACAGTTTTCCAAGCAAAATACAATAATAATAATAATAATAATAATTATTATTATTATTATTATTATTATTATTATTATTAGATTGTTATTTTTATTCTTAATTATTATTATTATTTTATTATAATTTATCTCTACTTTACTTAATAACATTTAATTGGCTTATTTTCATCCCTCATTAAAAACAAACGTACTGCATTTCTGCCCAAATGCACTAATTACAATTTACTATATTTTTCTCACACATAGCTCTATGACAAATATAATTTACTGCAGGTATTAGAGTGCACGTGTGCGTGCGTGTGTGTGTGTGTGTGTGTGTGTGTGTGTGTGTGTGTGTGTGTGTGTGTGTGTGTGTGTGTGTGTGTGTGTGTGTGTGTGTGATATTGCATAAGTATACACCCCCTGGCAGTTTTGTTGCAGTTTAATTAGTTACAACTGCACTGAGAACGTTCTTCTTTTCTTTTCTATCCACTACTTTGTATAAAATTGTGTTACACGTGTAAGAGCAAGTGTGTTTTGCATGAAATATTACAGTCTCGTCCTTTTTTCCCCAGTTGCATGTTGCTGCAGAGAATCAGATGATTTTTTTTACGAAAGTCTTTACCTAACGTTCGTTAACGTTTCCACAACATTAAGGGTTATTTTCTTCTACACCTTCAGCAGCTGCACCTGCTTTCTTAATATAGCTGATGGACCTGAAACTGGAGAACGGCTTCATGTAATGTGTCTAAACACTCCCACTACATTGCTGAAATATTGGGCTGCAGATATTTTTAGAACATTGCAGGAATGTAATTTTAATGAATAACGAGGAATTGTTTTAATATCAGATTTTCTTATGTGACTTCTTTTTATTCTCTCTCTCTCTCTCTCTCTCTCTCTCTCTCTCTCTCTCTCTCTCTCTCTCTCTCTCTCTCTCTCTGTATCACTCTCCCTCTCTCTCTTTCTGCACCT
>NC_062522.1:2116334-2118834 GCF_022655615.1 Tachysurus fulvidraco
CTCATTCTGGCAAACAGGGTGCATTTTTTCGGAAACACCCACGAACTCACACAAAGCACTGATTATCTGCTGCAAGTCAACAAATACTGTAGCTTAAGACACGACACTGTAATGTAAACTGTAGGTAGTTTACTGTACTGATGGTGAATAAGACAAAACACAAGGGCGACTCCTGCCTGTAACTTAACTGACCGATCTCATGTCTCACATTTCACATGATGATCATTTATCAGCAATCGCAGGCTGAAGGGGGGGGGGGGGGGCAGATGGGCAACTGATTCAAATCTGACTTGGGTGGCAAAACCTGTTCATGTATTTAGCTGGTAATGTTTTAAACATATTGTTTTCTTCTTTTAGTTTCTTTTAAAGGAGACATTTGAGACATTTCCACGAACTGAGTTTAAAGTACCAAAATAGGTGATCACCTTGTAGACCAGCAGAAAAACACTGTTTATGGCAAAACACGGGTGGATTAGTAGTTAGGATTAGGTTTGTCTCACACCAGCAGCATGGTGGCTTTGAGTCCTGCCCTGTTGGTGTTTAGCCCTGATCTGTGTTCCCCTTCTTCAGGGCTTCCTCCAGCTGGGTTTGTTATTAAACATTATTACTGAAACCTCCATTAATGACACCATTTGTATCAATCAATTTAAATCCAGTGTTTAAAACATCGTCTTATTGATCTGTTCCTGGTGTGTGGCTTTTTCCTCATTCAGATAGATTTGAAGATTTGGTGTTAAAAGACTGGAGATATCATCGTGTGGAAGTGACCAAGATGGCCGACAATCGGCCTTTACTAGAAATACTGCAAGTGTTGAGACGTACAATCACGATCTCACATCCATCTGACATTAAACACAATGCTCCATAAATCTCTTGTTGCCAATTTTCAGTTAGTTTGCAAACTTACTAGAAGACCACGCTTTCACACCAGCAGGAATGAGGACATGGTCTGTCAGGGAACAGAAGGCTTTTCTGAGATCAACACATCCACCTAATCAAACTTTCTGTATTTTTTATTTATTTTTACTTTCTTCGGCTGCTCCCTGTTCGGGCCGCCACAAATTTTGTCTCAGTGTTTTACACCGGATGTCCTTCCTGATGCAAATTTTCCATTTCTATCCGGTGTCGGGACTGTGAGTTACTGTAACTCCTCAGTGGCTGGGTTACCCCTGCATGGGTATTGATCCCGGGCTATGGCAATGAGAGCGTAGAATCCTGCTGCTGGACCACAAGGGGGCTAATTCATTCATTCATTCATTCATTCATTCACTCACTCATTTTCTACCGCTTATCCGAACTTCTCGGGTCACGGGAAGCCTGTGCCTATCTCAGGCGTCATCGGGCATCGAGGCAGGATACACCCTGGACGGAGTGCCGACCCATCACAGGGCACACACACACACACTCATTCACTCACACACTCACACACACTACGGACAATTTTCCAGAGATGCCAATCAACCTACCATGCATGTCTTTGGACCGGGGGAGGAAACCGGAGTACCCGGAGGAAACCCCCGAGGCACGGGGAGAACATGCAAACTCCACACACACAAGGCGGAGGCGGGAATCGATCTCCAACCCTGGAGGTGTGAGGCGAACGTGCTAACCACTAAGACACCGTGACCCCTAAATCAAGCCTTGTGAATATTAATAGATAACATGAGGTGTTTAAGACAATCCCAGGATAATATATAATATATCAGTAATATATCTGGACTGTTCATGTTGCCCTAAATCAATCAATTACTGAGCAATTCTTCACTTAGCTCCAGCTCAATTCAGAACAAGATCGTTTGGGTTTGGGTTCAGGCTTGAAGGATTGCCCCGGACCAAATCCCCGTGGCATATCTCTGCTGTGATGACAAAATTTCATGTCACCATATTTTTGCTTGTACAGTAAACTGTTACACACTGGGCAGACATTCATGAAGGAAACTTTGTATTGCTGCACCGACTGAGTCAGAGGATAATTATTCTCTCCACTTTCTCATAACTGTTCTAAAAGCTCTGGTCTCTTCCTGGCTGAACATAATCTGTGTCAATATTGGATATTATGATTGAAACTCAGCAAACTCAACCCCAGTAGCATTGATTAAAGTAACAGCATATCAAATACACAGCTAGGTTTCACATCTACAGTACAGTATGCATTGATCTTTACAAACCACCAGACAGGGTGGTGGTGGCTCTGGAGCCCATCCCAGGACAACACCTTTGGCAGGTTGCCGGTCTATCGTTCACACAGTCTTGCACACACTTAGGAACAAGTTAGCATTGCCAATTCAATTCACCTACTGCCAGGCGTTTGGAAGGAAAGCCGGAAAACCTGAAAGAAAACCCTGTGGAATTGAGGAGAACATGTGAAACTCCATACTGTACACACAGTGGAGCTCAGGGATCAACCCAGGACCCTGGAGCTGTGACGCACTTCTCTATATCGTTACAAAAGAGTTTTTTTTTATAAAAGAATATGCTCTTGTTAAACATTAAGCACCAG
>NC_062522.1:2126334-2151334 GCF_022655615.1 Tachysurus fulvidraco
CCAGATCTGTGCAATTAAATATTCTATATTATAATCACATGGAACAGGCTGCATGTTGGGGGGGGGGGGGGGGGGGGAAAAATTTATTTTTTTTTACCCCTTTAACACACACACACACACACACACACACACACATACACACACACACACACACACACACACAAATACACACACACACACACACACACACACACACACACACACACACACACACACACACACACACACACACATTACACTAACACTACAGTCTTTAAATTGTGCACAAACCTTTGCGTATCTATCTAACAGTATGTCTCAGAGTCTCACAGACTTTTTTTCAAAAATATTTTTCTCCTTGTGTTCAACAAAAATGCATAAAAACAAGGAAAAAATAAATCTGCTTTTCTTTTTGCTCTAATTAGGTGATTAAGGTGTGTTCCTATTTCACAGAGAAGTAAAAGATATGTGAGCTCGCTGTGACAGTGTATGAGATGTGCTGTATGTACAAGAGCTAACTTTATAAAGTATATGTGTATTAATGCAACACCAGAATAAATAAATAAATAAATAAATAAATAAATAAATAAATAAAGACTCGGTGAAGTGAAGCTGTGTGTTTCTGGGAACATTTTAGTGTTTGTACAGCATTTCTGCAGTCACTTTACGGAGGCTCATGGAAACAAGTCATTCATGAGTGTAAGAGGAGCGCTACACGACCCCACCCTACTGAGCAGAGCAAAGGGTGAACTCATTCTCTCCTTCTGCTTCTGCTCTGACTTTCACCCAACCAACCAGACTCGCACACGCAGCACCACCCACTGGCATGTGTTTATGCCTGCATTCCTTTTTTCTTTTTTCTTTTTTTTCTTTTTATTAATGTGCTAAAAAGTACAAGTGGAATCCCGCTTCTCTGCTTGTCCTGTGTGTTTCTGTGTGCCTGTGCTTGCAGCAAGGCCTGAGGCAGGGTGTAACTCTTCTTATCTTTCCACTCTCACTCTGTACCTGTTTGACAGGTAGGGTGTGTCTGAGAACGGGCTGGCCCTCCAGCAGGCAGCAGGATCATATAAAAGGAAGAAGCCAGCAGCAGAACAGTACACAGAGGGACTTTGACTCTCCTTTGTGAGCGACCTCCTCCTACTCCTCCACTCAGCTCTTCTGCAAGCTCTTGAACACTTTCTCTATCTCGCAACTCCACCATCAGAGACCAACCATGAGCATGAGCATGAGATCCTCCAAAAGTTTCTCCAGCAAGTCGGCCTACTCCGTCCCGGCTGGCTCCAGCAGGATGAGCATAGTGAAGAGCACACGTGTGTCTGGCGTTGGCTCTGGGTTCGGCGGTGGTATGGGCATAGGCATGGGTGGCGGTGGCGGTGGCGCCAGCTACAGCTTCAGCAGCAGCAGCATGGGTGGAGGTGCCGGAGGAATGGGTGGAGGCTATGGCATAGGGTATGGTGGCGGTGCAGGTTTTGGTGGTGGCCAGGGTGGTGGCTTCGGTGGTGGCTACGGTGGTGGCTACGGTGGTGGCTCTGGCGGGGGCTTCATGCCACCTCAAATCACTGCTGTGACAGTAAACCAGAGCCTGCTGCAGCCCCTCAACCTGGAGATCGACCCCAACATCCAGGTTGTCCGCACCCAGGAGAAAGAGCAGATCAAGACCCTCAACAACCGCTTTGCTTCCTTCATCGACAAGGTAAGACTCGCTCAAACTCAACCTTCATCTCCTTTAAAAGTTCCCTCTTCACTCCTTTCATGTGTCAGTAACACCAGGAGACTCTTTTTGCTGAATCACATCAATATTTTTGTGATCATTTCCTCAAACATTTTTGTCCAACTTTGTATCCTGACGTGTCACCAGGAAGGGCTTCTAATTATTTTCTCTTTAACTTATTGGCTGTAAAAAATATCAATGGCCAATCATATCCAGGTTTGTTGAGGCATTGAACCAATAACCATCGTACATGTCGGAGACGAAGTTTTGAATGTTACGATGTAGGCTATAAATCAACACCTCAGGAGTGTGTGTGTGTGTGTGTGTGTGTGTGTGTGTGTGTGTGTGTGTGTGTGTGTGTGTGTGTGTAAAAAGCGTTTTTGTTTGTTAGCTAGCCAAACAGACAGAGTGTGGACAAAGGACACGCCTAAATATCTCTGAGCATGAAGTCAGCACACAAACACACACCTGTATTTTATGTGGCTAACTGTATGACTCACAGGAGTTATCTGGGTTGTAGACATGACACACACACACACACACACACACACACACACACACACACACACACACACACACAGTTCTTTATGTTTTACATTGAAAGCTGCTTTTTACAAATGCATGTGAAGTCTGAAGTCTAAATGGAATTTTAAGGAACATGATATTTATTAAACACATTTTACTCTGAAACTCACCACAAGTCAGGCTACGTGGTCAGGGTGTGTTTCACATTACTGTCTGCCTGCAGGAGGGTGTGGTCAGTAAACCTGCCTGTGTTATACAGCTCCATCTGTGCAGCGATGCAGGTCTAGGCGTAGCCCCAAGCAATGAGGGCTTTTTTTTTTTGAAAACTCTCCCTCCCTTTAGAAGCTCATGGTTCATGTCTAATGGACACACCCTGTTAGTCTACTCTTTTCACTCCCTTCCTCTCCCTCCTTCACCCACCCCACCCTGCAGAAAAATTCATGGTTGGTATGTGACTCATGGGTCGTTTATGATTCCTCACAATAATCCAGGAGGAAACATAAAAGAAGGAGAAGTACAAAAGGGCAATAATACAATCCTTCACAATGACACATTTCCTCAACACATTTTCCCAACATCAGCTTTTGTGAATGTTTTAACAGAATGAAGGAATTACAACCTGTTTTTTTTTTTCCTTTCTCCTCATTCTCTTATAGGTGCGCTTCCTGGAGCAGCAGAACAAAATGTTGGAGACCAAGTGGAGCCTCCTGCAGGAACAGACCACCACTCGCTCCAACATCGATGCCATGTTTGAGGCCTACATTGCCAACCTGCGCAGACAGCTGGACGGTTTGGGCAATGAGAAGATGAAGCTGGAAGGAGAGCTGAAGAACATGCAGGTTCTCGTTGAAGACTTCAAGAAGAAGTAAGAACACATCAGGATAACATGCATAGGAACAGCACAGCATAGATATTCCAAAAGTTATCCACATTTACATTCTTTTTCTGTCTTTGCAGATATGAGGACGAAATCAACAAGCGCGCTGCTGCAGAAAACGAGTTTGTCCTCCTGAAGAAGGTACTGAAATCATACTGAATTTTTTATTGATCATTTATAAGATAAGTTACTTAGCCAAGGATGACAATGCAAGCTCACCTCCTCTGCCGATCTGCTCAGGATGTCGACGCAGCCTACATGAACAAGATTGAACTCGAGGCCAAGGTTGATGCTCTTCAGGATGAAATCAACTTCCTCAGGGCAATCTACGAGGCTGTGAGTGACTTTTATTCTTTACACATTTATCTTCACTTTGTCTATGAAAAAAAAAAACCTGACCAGAATAAAACCTTTGCAGGAGCTGCGTGAGCTGCAGTCTCAGATCAAGGACACTTCAGTCATTGTAGAGATGGACAACAGCAGGAACCTGGATATGGACGCCATTGTGAATGAAGTCCGTGCTCAGTACGAGGACATTGCCAACCGCAGTCGTGCTGAGGCAGAGTCATGGTACAAACAGAAGGTAGGTCATTTCCTAAGAAGTGTTTCTTGCTTGTTCTTGACTGCCAGAATCCTTGATCTGCAAATCTGATGCCCTTTGACATCTCTTTTAGTTTGAGGAGCTGCAGAGCTCAGCTGGTAGCTATGGTGAGGACCTGCGCAATACCAAAACTGAGATCGCTGAGCTGAACAGAATGATCGCTCGCCTGCAGAACGAGATCGAGTCCGTCAAGGGACAGGTAGCTGCAAAGGATGTTATTTCCTCTTAAATGGACTCCATTACTTAGCATAGATCCTTTAGCGCTCATTCTTTTCCTTCTTAGCGTGCCAACCTGGAGGCCCAGATTGCAGAGGCCGAGGAGCGTGGTGAGATTGCAGTGAAGGAAGCCAAGCTCCGCATCAAGGATCTGGAGGACGCCCTTCAGAGAGCTAAGCAGGACATGGCCAGGCAGGTGCGTGAGTACCAGGAGCTCATGAACGTCAAACTGGCTCTGGACATTGAGATCGCCACCTACAGGAAACTCCTGGAGGGAGAGGAGTCAAGGTTTGTATCTTTCATTCTTTTTTGATTTGTGTGATGTTCAGAAAGTTTTGAGATGAACTGATCTTGATCGATCGTGTTTCTTCTTCTCAGAATCTCTGCTGGTCCAGCTTCCGCCACCATCCATGTGCAGCAGTCCTCTTCAGGTGGTGGTATGTGACTTCCAAACAAGTGTCTGTTCATATTTATTTGGTTATTCTACTGTGTCCTGACTTCCTGAAACTCTCTTATACAGGATACTCCTCCGGCTCTGGATACGGCTACGGAGGCGGATCGTCAAGTGGATTCGGAGGATCATTTGGTGGTGGCATGAGCATGGGCGGTGGCATGGGCATGGGCGGTGGCATGGGCATGGGCGGTGGCATGGGCATGGGCGGTGGCATGAGCAGCGGCGCATCCATCAGCAGAACCTCCGTCAGAAGTACCAGCAGCCAGAGGCGCTTCTAAACAGAAGTTTCCCAACTTCATTTCCCTGCACCTTTCATCAACAACACATTCATGGTGCTAAAATGTTAGCGATTAACCCCAACCCCAACCATCTAACAAATTTCTGAATATTGTTTATGTTTTTTTTTTAACTAGATAAAAGATTAGGAAGAAATCTTCAGGGGTAGACGCTAATCAGTGACGCTTAGTCCGAAAACTTTATCCAAAAAGAAACCAGAAAGAATGTAAAAGGAAAAGCTTGATTCTCTTTAACCCTGCTGAAAGTTCTTTATTTTCTGCACTGATATGTTCTGGGGAAAAGGAAGACTCGATAGGTATAAAAATTAAAACCACTGAAGCTGTTTGTTATAACTGAAGCCACTGAATTCAAAGTTAGGACAAAGTTACGAGTGTTAATGTGACAGTAGGTGAGAGATTTTTTGAACGTGTCCCATCGGGATAGACATTTTCAGCCAAAACAAACCTGCTCCCAGGGCTAAACAGAATCACTGTGCTTTTAATAATGGATGCGTACGATTAGACTGTGAACAGATCTGTTTTGGTGTAAACAGCATCCCCTCTGGGTCCTGTCGTCGATCTTCTCGATGCCATCTGCCATTTCACTCGCTAATTCGGCAGCTGTTTGCTAACTTACAGTACAGACCAACTAAACAAGCTCATGTCCTCCTCTTTGCTTCTAAATTACAATCGAGGATTGCAATCCCTCGCTCTCAGGCTGTCCCACATCTGTTTCACCTTTTTTTTTCTCTCTGACAAAAAAAAGCAAACAAAAGCAGACGATAGGACCAGTTTTATTGTTTGTCAGATGACGTTGTGACACCATCAAAACCTGAAAGCAATAAATCTGAGAACTATAATTACTGTGTGTGTCTCGTTCCATCCATCAGTGCACTACATGCTAGCTTTAAAAACACCGACAAGAAAATGACAAGCGAAAATGTACCGTAATCTTTTTCCCTCGGTTTAAAGAGATTTTAAAAAAGTACAAATAAAACCTTATAATAGCTAAAAATAAATCTTAAAAAACATTTTTAAAATAAAAAAATTAAAAAAGTAATAAAATAAAAAATAAAAGAAACTCATGATGGATTTAATCAAGAAATTCATTTAATTATAATAAAAAGGTTAAAATCTATCAGCTAGAATTTAATGGTACTGGACTGGTAATGGTATTAAAAACATTATACATTTGATATTTTATAATAATAATAATAATAATAATAATAATAATAATAATAATAATAATAAGAAGAAGAAGAAGAAGAAGAAGAAGAAGACTAATAAAACAACAACAAAAACAACAACAATAATAATAATAATAATAATAATAATAATAATAATAATAATAATAATAACAATAATAATAAAACAAAAACAATGACAATAACAACACCAACAACAAAACAACTATAATAATAATAATAACAACAACAATAATAATTATTATTATTGTTGTTGTTATTATTATTATTATTATTATTATTATTATTTCTAATATTTAAAATTTGGATTATAATTTGTGCATCAGATGTTCATCAGTCAACAACATTAAACACCTTTTTACATTTAAATGACTTCCCGTTAAAACAAGTTTAAAATATTCCAGATATATCACCAGAGGAATGTGTCGAGGAAACACACTGAATATCTGTAATGGACAATTTGAAGAGTATATTTGTTCTTACAGACACTGTAGTTAGTTTTAAATGGTTATGTTTAAATGGGGGGAAAATCAGGTTTAAATGATTTATCTGAAACAGGACCAGCGTTTGTTAAAAGCGGTTGTTATTGAAAGAAAAAGTCTTAAAGTTTTCTGTACAGATTTATAAATGATATACTGAGCATTGTGGAATTGTGCTCTTCATTGCAGGCTTGAGCTCTCCAGCGCCCCGTGTGTGATTCTGTGGTACTGCGGTTCATGATGATTCAATTCAATTCAATTTTATTTGTATAGCACTTTTAACAATTGACATTGTTTCAACGCAGCTTTTATAGGACAAAAATATCGAACAAAAGGTTACTATAAAGAATAATATAAAGATTAATATAATACAAAATTTCAAGATTAATATTAGAGCAACTCTGAGGTGACTCGGATCTTGGTCCAGTGACCTTCACTTACTCAGAACCGGCTCTACAAACACAGAGCAGGACGAGGATTAATACACCTAGAAGTGTGGTGATGACACCACCAGCAACTGCTCCAGCAGGCGGAGGATCGTAAACTGCACAAAAATGAGAAGAACATGGAGGAGAGCGTTACAGCGGTAAGAACAGATACAAAACGTAATACAACAAAACCGGTGACTTCTCTGTGAAGATACTAGCAGCATCCAAGAACATGTGATTAACATCTGACCGGAGTTTTGTTAACTAGTTTCATTGAACAAGAAATCCGAATCATCGTATTAGTAAAAGTTGATTCATGAAAATAATTAGCTTTTTACTATTTATTAGAATTACACTGAAGTAATTATGGAACTGTTTTATATTCCTGAATTTACTTTCTTTTAAAATATTTTGTATTATTCTCATAATTTTTCCACAAACTCCTTCCATAAAAGTTAAAAAAATGTCTTCTCATAAAAAATAAATTAAAAAAAAGCCTCGCTACGAAGGAGTCATTACTAGAGAAATGATAAATGATTGGCGCGATTAGAGACTTCACATCTCCTGACATGTCAGAGCCTGAGAGTTCACTGTGATGCTCATTTTACTATTTAATGTTTTTTTGCAGTGAACAAACATCAGCGTGTGAAATCTGAGCTTTGCTTATAAATGTGTTCTTTATCAGACAGTTCTGTTTCCACAGAAAACAAACTAAAGTGTTGTGTAATGTTTTTATTGTTCTGTCACAGCGTTGGCTTGTCCGGCAGTGCTGCTGAACACTAATCTCACAACTCTATATGTTTTAAATTTCATAACAAAGATCTGTATTTTAAAATTTCCTCTTTTGGGCAGATAATCTGATGCTCCACTGGTTTGCTCGTCTGTCCGGGTGTAACGCATTGAGCGTAAAATCATTTAGCTTCAGTGAGTTATTGTTGCGTTTATTGTAGTTATTGTGCACCTAGTGGTCCTAAACAATAAAGGCCCATTGGGGCAGGAATCAAGCTGCCACCATCTCTCAGTTAACAAGGAAGACCTGCAGCAACACTCTTCTCTGTTCTGTCACCGTGTAAAGACCTCTACCTCGTCCTTCCCAGAGAGACTGGGCGAGGGAGCGAGGGATTATATAGTGAAGGGTATATGTGCACTGTGGTGACACAAGAACACGAGACTCTCTTCCATTTGTTGAAGTTTTCAGATTAGATTTTAGAGGCTAGTTTCAGATCATTTGTTTGTAAATTACTGAAAGCTGATGGTACGTACTGTAGATGCCTATCACGTTGCTGTTTTCTGTCTTGTACGTGCCGGATCGTACGGAGCAGGCGTACTCTCCGTCAGGCACTGTGTCATATATAGTATATCTCTCTGTGTATCCGGGTCGGGCGCTAGTAGTGTAAATCCCCTTTCCGTTGCGTGTGAAGGTGATGTAAGCCTGGAAAAGGAACCGGTTTTTATTATACAGTGTGAACACAGAGAGCCGATAAAGTGCCGTTAGGAAAACTGGCCATCTTACAGGATCGTTTACGGAAGACTCAAAAATGCATGTGAGGGTCAGAGATTCTCCGGTCCTGATGTAGATCCGTGAAACAGGACCGTGTTCTGACACAGAGAGCTTCGGAGGAAAAAGAGTCGCTGCGACACAGCAGGAAAAACAATTCAGAAAATATTGAGATGTTATTTTGCATTAAACATACTGAACAATTACAATAAACACCGTTACAGGAATATTAATAAAAAGCATCTATAGATGTTCTCAGAACCTCAACAGGAAACTCTACAGATTGAATAATTTAATTCTAAAAGCAAAAGAATTTATAAGTTTAGCATTCAGAAAACTACCTTAGAATTAAAGTTTTTACTCTTTTGTAACTTTCTGGTGCAAAATTTTATATATATACAAAAATGAAGTTACAAAGACCTTCAGGACCAACATCTGGGTCTTTTCTTACTTTATTTAATATCAATTGTTAAATTGTAAGTTTTTTGTTGAAGGTAACAAAGTTAAAATACGGAGGCTAATAATTATTAAACATGGTTAGGGCTGAGGGGGTGGGGTTTGGTGTTTGTGAAATATACCCCAAAAAATAAAAGTTTATGAAATTAAACAGATTCCACAAAATTGTTCTGTAAAAAATTGGGACGAAATTTGGGTTAAGGAAGCATTTTCAAAATGGATTAGTAAAAATGTAAACGATTTTTATTCATACGTAAAAGTGGAGGGAGGTTAAAGGGTTGGGCGGGGTTTGGGCAGGGTTGGGGCGGGCTGGGGCGGGGTTGGGGCGGGGTTAGTGTTTGTACATCTTCTGACAATTTACCAGTGACACAAACAGAGGTTGAAACATTTCTTCTAAACACCTCCTAGCACTGAGAAAGATCGTACGAACATCTGAGATCGTTTAAGGTCAGTGTGTCGGTGTGTGTGTCGTATCAGTGTGTGTCGGTGTGTGTCTGACCTGAGCAGATGACGTTGAGTGTTCCTTGGTTACAGTAATTTAAAACTAGAGGACACTCTGCAACCTTCTTCTCATTTCCTGTGCAGTTCGGTGTTCCTATAGCATCTGGAGATTTAAAACTAATCTTCTCGTAGTTTATCGCAGACCCACAGCCTAGCTCTCTGCAGATGACATTCGCCACATTGACAGTGCCGTAGAACGTGTAGTCAAAACATAAAGGTCTCCAGTCAGCTCTCACTTTGAGAAATGCATAGCCATAACAGCTCCCCTGACCTGAATCTTTGGGAATCAGACGAACCGGGAGCTCCTCTGGAGTAACAGAGCACTAGTATTAGAGAGACAGTAATGATAAGGCTGACTGACTGTGTGATTTGGAGCTTAGGTACCTGGCATGGCTGTAAGGATTTCGGATGTGGAGCGTAAGGTTCTCCCGTTCAAGAACACTTCCATTTCACAGATATACTCGTATGTTTCTCCGGCATTTGTTCTATGTAATGCGGCTCCCCAGTCTCCCGGGAGGAGAACTCGTGATCCGATGTAGTCAAAGTTCTCCTTGCCGAGGCGGATCGGGAGGAGACGGTCGTACAGTTTCAGCGTGGTGTTTTCGTAGCCTTTCGTTGGTGTCTCACACTGAGCAATGTACTTCCCCCCCACAGGAAATGCAGTGGGAATAAGCAACATTATGGGGTCAGATAGACCAGCTAGAAGACAGACGAACAGCAGGTGAGACATTTTTAAGCAGCTTGTAAGATATTGTGAAATAAAGTATAGCATTTTTAGATATTAAAGGAACATTTGGTTCCTGGACTTGTTCCCATTGCTTTAGATGTTCACGTGTGTCAGGGTTCTGCTGAATCGGCTGCATTACCCATCAGACCCTGCAGGTCACATGACTTGGGCTCATGTCTCATTCGCACCTGTTCTGTATTTCTGCTAATCATAACCTCACATGATGTTCTTGTCCTAGTTCCTGTGAAGCTTCTTCTCATGTTTCTGTGTCTTGTCACTTTGCCTTCCAGAGTCTCAGAGTCTGTGTGCTTTGCTATCTTGGTTTGTTTTCACTGAATATTTGTTATTTTCATACAATTAAACAACCCTGACCCTGACCTAAACCCTAAACCTGACCCAAACCCTGACCCAAACCCTGACCTAAACCTTAAACCTGACCCAAACCCTGACCCAAACCCTGACCTAAACCCTAAACCTGACCCAAACCCTGACCTAAACCCAAACCCTGACCCAAACCCTGACCTAAACCCTAAACCTGACCCAAACCCTGACCCAAACCCTGACCTAAACCCTAAACCTGACCCAAACCCTGACCTAAACCCTGACCTAAACCCTAAACCTGACCCAAACCCTGACCCTGACCCTGACCTAAACCCTAAACCTGACCCAAACCCTGACCCTGACACAAACTCAAACCCTGACCTAAACCCTAAACCTGACCCAAACCCTGACCTAAACCCTAAACCTGACCCAAACCCTGACCTAAACCCTGACCTAAACCCTAAACCTGACCCAAACCCTGACCCTGACCTAAACCCTAAACCTGACCCAAACCCTGACCTAAACCCTAAACCTGACCCAAACCCTGACCTAAACCCTGACCTAAACCCTAAACCTGACCCAAACCCTGACCCTGACCCTGACCCTGACCTAAACCCTAAACCTGACCCAAACCCTGACCTAAACCCTGACCTAAACCCTAAACCTGACCCAAACCCTGACCCTGACCCTGACCTAAACCCTAAACCTGACCCAAACCCTGACCCTGACACAAACCCAAACCCTGACCTAAACCCTAAACCTGACCCAAACCCTGACCCAAACCCTAAACCTGACCGAAACCCTGACCCGAACCCTCACCCTGACACAAACCCAAAACCCTGACCCTGACACAAACCCAAACCCTGGCCCTGACCTAAACCCTGACCCTGACCTAAACCCTGACCTAAACCC
Source organism: Tachysurus fulvidraco (assembly GCF_022655615.1). Taxonomy (NCBI): domain Eukaryota; kingdom Metazoa; phylum Chordata; class Actinopteri; order Siluriformes; family Bagridae; genus Tachysurus; species Tachysurus fulvidraco. Next base: position 2,137,500 of record NC_062522.1, read on the forward strand.
CGACCCTGACACAAACCCAAATCCAAACCCTGACCCTGACACAAACCCAAATCCAAACCCTGACCCTGACACAAACCCACACCCTGACCCTGACCTAAACCCCTACCCTGACACAAACCCAAACCCTGACCCTGACACAAACCCAAACCCTGACCCTGACACAAACCCTGACCCTGACACAAATGCAAACATTGACCCTGACCCTGACACAAACCCTGACCCTGACACAAACCCTGACCCTGACACAAACCCAAACCCTAAACCTGTCCCAAACCCTGACACTGACCCTGACCTAAACCCTGACCCAAACCCCGACCCTGACCTAAACCCTGACCTAAACCCCGACCCTGACCCAAACCCAGACCCAAACCCTGACCCTGACCTAAACCCTGACCCTGACCCTGACCCTGACACAAACCCTGACCCTGACATAAACCCTGACCCTGACCCAAACCCTGACACAAACCCTGACCCAAACCCAAACCCTGACCCTGACACAAACCCAAACCCTGACCCTGACCCAAACCCTAACCCTTTTTTATTAGCAATATTTACAAGCTGACTGTAGAAAATGTTGCCACTGTTGAAAGTACATTGTGTTTTCTAAAAATAATTAGATTAATAAATAATAATCCAGAATACTTTTTTCTGTGAGTGTTCTCTTGAGAGTCTTGTGAAATAAATGTGTGACCTTGAAATCTGACATCGACCTAATAAACCATTAGGATTCCCTTGTGTTTGTTTGGTGTTTTTAAAAGTGTGAGTTAAAATGACATCATGATTTCTACTCGACACTCGTCGGAATTCCTTATTTTCCAGATCATGCTCATTACTCACAGATGGTGATGTTGAGGCGCTCACTGAACTGAGACTGAACTTTGGACGAGATGCCACTGTACCAGCAGACCAAAGACCCCTCGAGGTCAGGCGTCACTTTGAGCGAGAATCTCGCCTCTTTTAGCCTGAATTGTTTTGTGGACGTAAAGGGAGTCGAAGTGTGTGCAGTGTCAGCTTTAGAGAGACAAATCTCTACAGGCAACTTCGCATTGTTAGGAATTGTGCACAAAACTATTATGTTTGAGTACAGTGTGATTGAGCTCTGGTTCACATTGGAGTCAAACGAAAGAGTTGGAGCTGGGAGGACATCTGAAAAAGAAGAAACAGAGAGAGAGAGAGAGAGAGGGGGGGGGGGAGGGAGAGAGAGAGAGAGAGAGAAAGTTTGTCATTTCTACACAACCACAAAGAGACACTAACATTCTCACACTTTCCACCTCTTTACACTCTGAAAAACAAAATTCGAAAACTAAATAAAATTTTTGTGTAAAGGTTAGGGAAAGTAAACTGTAAAGTGTGTGTGATGTGTATGTGTGTATGTGATGTGTGTGTGTGTATGTGATGTGTGTGTGTGTATGTGATGTGTGTGTGTGTGTGTGATGTGTGTATGTGTGTGTGTGATGTGTGTGTATGTGATGTGTGTGTGGTGTGTGTATGTGATGTGTGTGTATGTGTGTATGTGGTGTGTGTGTATGTGATGTGTGTGTATGTGGTGTGTGTATGTGATGTGTGTTTGGTGTGTGTGTGGTGTTTGTGTATGTGATGTGTGTGTATGTGGTGTATGTGTGTGATGTGTGTGTGTATGTGGTGTATGTGTGTGATGTGTGTGTTTGTTTGTGTGATGTGTGTGTGTGTGTGTGTGTGTGTGTGTGTGTGTGTGTGTGTGTGTGTGTGTGTGTGTGTGTGTGTGTGTGTGTGTGTGTGTGTGTGTGTGTGTGTGTACACACACACACACACACACACACACACACACACACACACACACACACCACATTTAGATGTAAACCTGTTGTAAATAGTGGTCCCTCTGCATTGTGACATCAGAGTAATAAATGAGGTCTAAAACAAAGACGATTAAAGCTGATTGTGTTACAGAACAGATTTGAGGAAGTCGACACTGTAGATGATATAAAGCTCTGACATGATGCTGAACTCACCGTTAGACTCCACCCTCTGTACTGTAAACACACACCAACACAACACTGAGCACAGCGCTGGGGATGGGAGAAGGACAGAGTGTTAACACACACAACTACACACACACACACAACTACACACACACACACACACACACACACACACAACTACACACACACACACACACACACAACTACACACACACACACAACTACACACACACACACACACAACTACACACACACACACAACTACACACACACACACACACAACTACACACACACACACACAACTACACACACACACACACAACTACACACACACACACACAACTACACACACACACAACTACACACACAACTACACACACACAACTACACACACAACTACACACACACACACAACTACACACACACACAACTACACACACACACACACAACTACACACTACAACACACAAAATACAACAACTACACACACCACACAACAACTAACACACATACAACTACACACACACTACACACACACACTACTACAACACCACACAACTACAACACACACACACCACTACACCACACACACACACACAACTACACACCCACACACACCAACGCACACACACAAAACACACACAACTAAACACACACAAAACTACATACACAAAACACACAAAACCACACACACACAAAACACACACAACTAAACACACACACACCACAACAAAAACTACACACACCGAAAACAAACAAAAAACTAAACAAACACAAACTACACACAAAAATAAAAAAAAACAAAACACACACACCCCCACAACAAAAAAAAAAAACACAAACAAACAAACAAAAAAATACAACACACACACATACACACAACTACACACACACACACAACTACACACACACACACAACTACACACACAACTACACACACACACACACAACTACACACACAACTACACACACACACAACTACACACACAACTACACACACACCCACACACACACACAACTACACACACAACTGAACACAACTACACACACACAACCACACACACACAACTACACACACAACTACACACACACAACTACACACACGACTACTCACACAACTACTCACACACAACTACACACAACTAAACATACACTAATCTTAATGTTATTAACAAGAAAATATTGTCATTTACAACTGAATCCAAACAAGATTTATGATTTTATTAATCACACTTACAGTTTCACACACACACGCACACACACACACACACACACACACACACACACACACACACACACACACACACACACACACTGTGTATATATATAGTATATCTGATAATAAACATCTTTACCTGTGAGTGTATGGAGTGTGTAGAGCTTCATCCTGTCAGCTAAAGTGTGTGAACATGTGAGAAGGTGAAAGTTTTATGTGACTGATACACAATCGCTTGCTCAGTACATGAATTTTCTCTCTGAGGGAAGTCTTGACCACAGTGGCGGATGTTTGGTGTCACAATCGTAGAGTGATTTAAAAAAGCTCCATCGATACTGAATTAAAAGCAGAAAGAGTTCATTTTAGTGTAGAAAACAAAAGAGAAATAAAATATTAAAACACACTTCACAGACAGTATACACGTCACCTACTTCAATACAGTATATATATAAATAAATAAAGATATCCAGTTAATTATATAGTAAAAGCAAAGGAAGAAAAAGAAAAAAAATCCACAGTGTTATAAGGAAAGAGGTAATAAACACTAAGCATAGATCTATGAATCTTAAAAAAATCTTAAAGATTGAGGTTAAATACAAAAAGTAAGACTAAAATCAGATCTGTACAGTGTGCAGTGCGAGGGCTGGAATGCAGATATATATGTTATAGATCATTTGTTTTGTATATGATTTAGCCGTGTTATATATATGACATGTAAAGTGACCAATGTATGGTGTGGTGTGCAGAAAGGTCAGTCTGAGGTGGTGATATCATGTGTGAGTATGAGTCCATACCCATAGACCTGGTTCTAGATGTTCTGTCGGTTGAGAGCTCGGAGAGCCTGTCTGAAGAAGCTCCTCCTCATTCTCTCTGTGTTTGTTTTCAGGGAACAGAAATGTTTTTTCAACTGCAACAGAGAAAAGAGTCCATCGTTGGGATGTCTGAGGTCCTTCACGATCGTCCTGGGTTTGGTCCAGCACTACTTGCTGTAGATAGACTCCAGGTCAGGGAGCTGAGTGCGATGGTGAGATGGTGACCGCACCGATCTCTGAAGGGCTCGTCTGTTCTGCTTAGTGCTGTTCCCAAACCAGGCTGTGATGCTTCCCATCAGAATGCTCTCAATGGTGCAAGTGTAGAAACTTCTTAGCACCTCAGGGGCAGTTTGAAGTCCCTTAAGCGTCTGAGGTGGTAGAGACGCTGCTGAAACATCTTTACCAGAGTGTTGTGACAGGACAATGACAGATCCTGCGAGATGTGAAAACCAAGGTCCCCGAAACTGTTCGCTCTTTCCACTGGGGTCCCGTCGATTGGTAAAGGGATTTTAACTGCAATAAGGCATGTTAGTATTTTCATTCATACATTCATTTCCTACCGCTTATCCGAACTTCTCAGGTCACGGGGAGCCTGTGTCTATCTCAGGCGTCATCGGGCATCGAGGCAGGATACACCCTGGACGGAGTGCCAACCCATCACAGGGCACACACACACTCTCATTCACTCACACACTCACACACTACGGACAATTTTCCAGAGATGCCGATCAACCTACCATGCATGTCTTTGGACTGGGGGAGGAAACCGGAGTACCCGGAGGAAACCCCCGAGGCACGGGGAGAACATGCAAACTCCACACACACAAGGTGGAGGTGGGAGTCGAACCCCCAACCCTGGAGGTGTGAGGCGAACATGCTAACAACTAAGCCACCATGACCCCTGTTAGTATTTTCAATTTAATTAAATTTATTTGTTTAACAATTCACATTGTCTCAAAGCAGCATTACAGAAGTACAGAAGCAGAATAAAAATAAAATTAAGCTACTAATTATCTCTAACATTTATCCCTAATGGGTTAGATCAAGCCTGAGGTGATGGGGGTGAGAAAAACTCCCTGAGAAAACCTTGAGAGGAACCAGACTCAGACGTGAACCTCATCCTCAGTCGGGTGACACTGGACAGGAAATAATGTCAATGTAAATAATGTCCTTTCTACAACAGTTTGTAGTCCAGTGCAATTGTGTGACCAAAAGTTCCTGAGGAACTAACAGGTCCGAGTCATTACTGAGATCGTTACAGACCAGTGAGATCTTCAGATGTTCACTGATGAAGACCTGAGCACAATTCAGCTTCTTATTTAATGATCTAATCTCTACATCTGGTCCTTCTTTGTGTTTTGTGGTGTTGTTGCCAATCACAGCCCTGCTGAAGTGTACCGTCTGTCCCTTCCTGCACATGGACTTCTGATCAGAAGGTTGTTGGTTCAAATCCCAGCACCACCAAACTAACCCGTGGTGTGAATAAAGTCACTCTGGGAAATTCTGTAAATGAAAATTAAATGAACTTCATTACGTCACTCATCTCTGGCATTTTTCCAGCATCAACATTCCCCAGAACTCGAGACCAAGCCTTAAATCTGATTCACTGGAACTTTATCTCTTCCTTTATTTATCTCTAATCTCACTTTTTTAGACAAAGTATTCCGTACATCCGCAGTCTCGACACACCTGACTTTACTGTAAGAAATCACAGTAAATGAATCTGTGTCTCTGTGTAACTTTATTAAAGTGCATGTTTTAATCCCAACACGGTATAATTTCTGTACTGAGTTTTTTTTATGGGGCAGATGTTTCTGTACGTAGATGTTTGTGTATCGTGTGATCATTTCTCAGATCATTATTTCGTCTTATTAACCACACAGGAGAGGATTAAAGAGAGTGTGGTGAGGAAACGCTACGATATAAGATCGAATGACTCGAGTCACCGATGTTCAGCAGCATTGACTATAAACACATTAAAAAGTGTCATTGTTCAATAAATAAAATGTGTGTATTCGGTCATCACAGGCAGATGGTTGTAGTATAAGTGAAATAAAACATTGTGCAGCTGTAGGGAAATAATCCAGTATTTATTACCGACTTCAGCAGATCTGACTCGGATCAACTCAGTGTTTCATTTTAAAATGTTCAGGAACAAAAATGTTTGTGCAAGCCTGGAAATCTGAGACTTCTGAAACTTTCAGCACTGACTACATTACAACACCGATGTTGTTAAACTTCCTTCTTTTCTTGCTGCATCACAGAAATCACAGGCTCACGCCACAGAGCTGCCCCTCGGTCTGTCTCAATAAACTCTAACAATCAAAGGTCACAGGTCAGAAAATGACCTGCGCTGCTTTTATCTGGCTGCTGTAAAAACTCCGGTTCGGTCGTCTTCACACGTTGTGATCGCTTCAGAAGTTCAAGTTTGAAGCGTGATGTGTTTCTGAAAGGCTGAAATAGACGTCCAGGAGTAAGGCTGGTGTATGTTACTGACTGTTCAGCAGTTTATCCTGCAGTAAAGGACTTAACTGTCACAGTAAGAACAGTAAAAGTTCCAGCTGCTGGAGCGAGCGGCACACCGGCAGTGAAGGGGCAGGACAGCAGCCTGAAGGGCCTTTAACTCGTCCTAGAGGTCTTGTGTAACATTGTGTAACCTTTTTTTGGGTGTTTATAATGATTTATAATCCCACTCTCGGTGTTTATAATGATTTATAATCCCACTCTCGGTGTTTATAATGATTTATAATCCCACTCTCGGTGTTTATAATGATTTATAATCCCACTCTCTGTGTTTATAATGATTTATAATCCCACTCTCGGTGTTTATAATGATTTATAATCCCACTCTTAGTGTTATAATGATTTATATTCCCACTCTCACTGTTTATAATGATTTATAATCCCGCTCTCACTGTTTATAATGATTTATATTCCCACTCTTAGTGTTATAATGATTTATATTCCCACTCTCGGTGTTTATAATGATTTATAATCCCACTCTCTGGTGTTTATAATGATTTATAATCCCACTCTCACTGTTTATAATGATTTATAATCCCACTCCCGGTGTTTATAATGATTTATAATCCCACTCTCACTGTTTATAATGATTTATAATCCCACTCTCAGTGTTTATAATGATTTATAATCCCACTCTCACTGTTTATAATGATTTATAATCCCACTCTCACTGTTTATAATGATTTATAATCCCACTCTCACTGTTTATAATGATTTATAATCCCACTCTCTGTGTTTATAATGATTTATAATCCCACTCTCACTGTTTATAATGATTTATAATCCCACTCTCGGTGTTTATAATGATTTATAATCCCACTCTCAGTGTTTATAATGGTTTATAATCCCACTCTCAGTGTTTATAATGATTTATAATCCCACTCTCACTGTTTATAATGATTTATAATCCCATTCTCGGTGTTTATAATGATTTATAATCCCACTCTCTGTGTTTATAATGATTTATAATCCCACTCTCACTGTTTATAATGATTTATAATCCCACTCTCGGTGTTTATAATGATTTATAATCCCACTCTCAGTGTTTATAATGATTTATATTCCCACTCTTAGTGTTTATAATGAGTTATAATCCCACTCTCAGTGTTTATAATGATTTATAATCCCACTCTCACTGTTTATAATGATTTATAATCCCACTCTCAGTGTTTATAATGGTTTATAATCCCACTCTCAGTGTTTATAATGATTTATAATCCCACTCTCGGTGTTTATAATGATTTATAATCCCACTCTCGGTGTTTATAATGATTTATAATCCCACTCTCACTGTTTATAATGATTTATAATCCCACTCTCAGTGTTTATAATGATTTATAATCCCACTCTCGGTGTTTATAATGATTTATAATCCCACTCTCGGTGTTTATAATGATTTATAATCCCACTCTCAGTGTTTATAATGATTTATATTCCCACTCTTAGTGTTTATAATGATTTATAATCCCACTCTCAGTGTTTATAATGATTTATAATCCCCACAGTTCCCTAGGAACACATATGGAGTTAACATTAGCATGTTAGCTAGCTACACAGTTTTACACCCTGAAACACCCCGTTATTTACAATGGTGAACTAATTCCTCATGTTTTTCTTGAACCTGTCTGTGCCCAAACATATACACACCACTAAACATGTAGCACTATTCAAATCTGGCTAACTAGCAGCTGCTAAAAATACCCCAGAGAGTGACAGCAGCTCTCAGACAACAGTGTGATATAACTGCTCCAGAGAAGGGTGTGTGTGTGTGCGTGTGTGTGCGTGTGTGTGTGTGTGTGTGTGTGTGTGTGTGTGTGTGTGTGTGTGTGTGTGTGTGTGTGTGTGTGTGTGTAAAGCTCAGGAGATCAGCAGTTTGTGAAGCTCTCTGAGATCACTTCATTGCATCAGGTTTGCACTGTAGCCAAAACATTTGAAGAATCACTGATGTACGCGATAAAACCTGCAATGTCACCTCACAAGTTTAGACTCATGTACCATAAATCCTTCAACAGCACCTTCTAACTTCTATGAAGTGTTTATTGTTTCATTAAAAAAAAGATTTATTTACGGCTCTAACTTCATCTGTATCTGAGGAGAAGATCTCACGCCATGAACTCTCTGTCACATCATACAACACGTCACGTCATAAAACAACACGAACATCTGCATGACGTCACCTCTGGATTTTACCGCATACAGAAAACAATGAGCCAAGAACATTATTATTTTTATTATAGAACATAATTATTGTCAAAATATCAGCACAAACCTGTGCAGCATTTAAATCCTGCTAAACCAGTGTCCCTGAAATCATAGACACCAATAACACACACACACACACACACACACACACACACACACACACACACACACACACATGTTTATTAATTTTATCATGTGGATAATCTGAATTAAATCAGCTCATGAGCTCATCAGTTGATGTCACTTGAGAAAATTAAGCTACATGTTAACTTTACACCTCGATATGCTTCAGAGATAAAATGACAAAAAACAAAGTACACAGCTTATTAATAAAACACACACCACTCGCTCTGACAGAAATGTCACGTGACTTTAACGCCTAATACTTTATTCAATGTACCATAATTGTTATATGATTCATTTTCACACGTGGCTTTTACAAATGATTTTCCTTGGAATTCTTTAGAAGCGATTCATTTTACACAGGATTCCTTACACGAAATTCCTTTATTGTGATTCTTTCTTTCAGTTTCCATGTGATTCGTTATGCAAGTGATTTATTTTCATGATTTTTTTCCTTTTGCTGTCTTAGTTGAGTGATGTCATAACGCATGACCTGACGTAGAGAGGTCTTAGCACATACAGTGTTGAATTGTATTCCTCTTTTTCAGACTGAACGACAGCCAGATCGTTGCTGTGTAGTGAACAGTGCTGTATCCTGGCCATCATTCCCACACACTGTGTTCATTGTTGTCTGTGGCTCAGGAGCACATTGCTCCATAAGTGTATAAGTGCTAGCTTTAGCACGCCAGTGTTTAAACAGGCTCAAGGGAAATGAGGTTGTGGGAAACTCTGTGTGTTTCAGCGTAATGTATTCTATTTCCCTTTTATTTATATTTATAACAGTTCCATTAGCTGTAAATGTGTGGAGCTTTGATTCACAGAGGAACATCTCTCTCTCTCTCTCTCTCTCTCTCTCTCTCTCTCTCTCTCTCTAAGCTAGTTAGTTAAAAGTTAATAAACCAGCTCCTATTAGTCACACATTTACAGCATTTAGCAGACACCCTTATCCAAAGCGACTTACATTTTATCTTATTTTTATACAACTGAGCATTAAGGGCCTTGCTCAGGGGCCCAGCAGTGGCAGCTTGGTGTACGTGGGACCACATCCCTAGACGAGTGGTATTTTAATATCAGAATCTCAATTCATCTCCTCACTTTTTCACTGATTCATTTAAATCCTGTTAGGAAATATTTAAACAATACTGTAGACATCATCATCATCATCATCATCATCATCTGTTCATCACTAACATGGGCTAACTTTGTAGCTCGTTATCTTATCGCTCAGACTCTGTAGCTAAAAGTTTAGTAATTAGCATAGCAGCTAATCTAAATCAGAGGTACCCTAATCAACACTTCCAAACGATTCGCTCGAATGATTCCTCAGGCTCGTAGTGTGATAAGAAAACACATGAGTGTGTATAAGCTTATTCATGTACACTAAAGGGTTATGAAGGCTGCAAAAAGTTACATGTGAAAAAAAATTCTCCATGGCCAAGAGATTTCAGACTTTTATCTCATTCCGTAACATTTACAAAAAGAGGATAAGTGACATTTTGTTATTGTTGTTGTTATTGTTTTTCTCTCTGAAAGGAAAATTTAATTCCACCGAATTTCCGGAGAAATGAAGAGGAGTTACAGTACATTGTTATTTCGTGATTGCGTCGTTATCTAGTGGTGAAAAAAAATGGACGCATGCAGACAAAGTGAGTTCACGGGTCCGTGTGTGGAGTTTAAATCATACATGAGATATGAGTTCATCATCATAATATATAACATCTCTACTCCTGATCATCTCACCATGATAAACTTCCCTCAAAATCAGTCTCTTGTTTCCCTTTAACTCTGCACATTGCGACATTTCCATGAGTCAGGAACAGGAAACGTGCTGCATGGCAGGAAAATGAATAGATAGATAGATAGATAGATAGATAGATAGATAGATAGATAGACAGACAGACAGACAGACAGACAGACAGACAGACAGATAGATAGATAGATAGATAGATAGATAGATAGATAGATAAATGTTTTAGTGTAACAAAGAAGTGATAAAGTACAAACAGTAGTACATGTGTGAAAGAACAGGGTTTTACTTCTGTAACAATCATAAATTAGCATTATTTAATAATTAACAGCCAAAATGAATGTAACATCACAGTCAGCCTCTCAGAGCCACTCATGAATAAACACAGTCACTTAAATCAGGTGTACATGAGTTTTGACATCTCTGAACACACATTAAAGGGACGTGGCTGCAGAATGGACAAAAACTTTTACTCCCGCGTGTTGAGCGCCCCCTGGTGTCCGCTTGTGGGTCATGACTGTGGATTTATATCGCAAGGAGTCACATTTGGTTTGTAAGCAGAGTCTCAGTATTAAGCTCATTATGTAAATGTGAAGCCATGAGGCTTTTTTATTCCTGAACTTTACTCAACTTTACAGAACACAATTTGTATTAAAATTGTTAACAGAATTGTACAGAATATGTGTTTAAGTCATGTGACCAGTCCAGTAAGTCATGTGACCAGTCCAGTAAGTCATGTGACCAGTCCAGTAAGTCATGTGACCAGTCAAACAGGTTAATAATACATAAAAATCCCTTTTAAAAAAGCTCAATAATCAGTTTAATAATGATGATAAAGGTGGGATCTGATCTCCATCACTGCATCACTCGAGCACAATGCAGCAGTTACAGCTTTTCACTGGAGAACTAAATGTAATCATCAGACCCCCAATAATCTAATGTCAGAGTCGTTCTGCTGCTAATCTGCCTTATAGACAGGAAAAGTCTTTAGCTTACAGGAGCACAAGCATCAGTCTGATCATGTGGGTGAACAAAACTGTCTGATCACTTCATCTGATCACCTTTCTGTCTGATCACCTTTCTGTCTAATCACTGTTCTGTCTGATCACTGTTCTGTCTGATCACCTTTCTGTCTAATCACTGTTCTGTCTGATCACTGTTCTGTCTGATCACTGTTCTGTCTGATCACAGCTCTGTCTGATCACTGCTCTGTCTGATCACTGTTGTCTGATCACTGTACTGTCTGATCACTTCATCTGATCACCTTTCTGTCTGATCACAGCTCTGTTTGATCACCTTTCTGTCTGATCACCTTTCTGTCTGATCACAGCTCTGTCTGATCACTGTTCTGTCTGATCACTAGTCTGTCTGATCACAGCTCTGTCTGATCACTAGTCTGTCTGATCACTAGTCTGTCTGATCACTAATCTGTCTGATCACTGTACTGTCTGATCACAGCTCTGTCTGATCACTAGTCTGTCTGATCACTAGTCTGTCTGATCACAGCTCTGTCTGATCACTAGTATGTCTGATCACTAGTCTGTCTGATCACTAGTCTGTCTGATCACTGTACTGTCTGATCACAGCTCTGTCTGATCACTAGTCTGTCTGATCACTAGTCTGTCTGATCACAGCTCTGTCTGATCACAGCTCTGTCTGATCACAGCTCTGTCTGATCACTAGTCTGTCTGATCACTGCTCTGTCTGATCACTGTTCTGTCTGATCACAGCTCTGTCTGATCACTAGTCTGTCTGATCACTGCTCTGTCTGATCACTGTTCTGTCTGATCACTAGTCTGTCTGATCACTAGTCTGTCTGATCACTGTACTGTCTAATAACAGCTCTGTCTGATCACTAGTCTGTCTGATCACAGCTCTGTCTGATCACTAGTCTGTCTGATCACTGCTCTGTCTGATCACTTGTCTGTCTGATCACAGCTCTGTCTGATCACTGTTCTGTCTGATCACAGCTCTGTCTGATCACTGTTCTGTCTGATCACTGTTCTGTCTGATCACTGCTCTGTCTGATCACTATTCTGTCTGATCACTGTTCTGTCTGATTAGTCTGTCTGATCACAACTCTGTCTGATCACTGTTCTGTCTGATCACTGTTCTGTCTGATCACTGTTCTGTCTGATCACTGTTCTGTCTGATCACTACTGTCTGATCACTACTGTCTGATCACTGCTGTCTGATCACTGCTGTCTGATCACTGTTCTGTCTGATCACTGTTCTGTCTGATCACTACTGTCTGATCACTGTTCTGTCTGATCACTGTTCTGTCTGATCACTGTTCTGTCTGATCACTACTGTCTGATCACTACTGTCTGATCACTGTTCTGTCTGATCACTACTGTCTGATCACTACTGTCTGATCAGAGTAGAGATCAGACAGAACAGTTCCCACAGAACAGAACATGTGTGAGAGTAAAACAGACCTGTGTAGTTTTCTCTCACGCTAAACGTCACTGTTCACTTTTTTACAGCTCAAACTTCCATAAACCAAAAAATCTGTTCAGATTTGATCAGTTTTATATTTATTTATTTATTTATTTATGTAGGACTTGTGTGTGTTCAGGAATGTGGCTGTAGGACTTATGCAGTTCTTTTGCTCTGTTATAAGTGACACAATCATACAAATGTCTTATAAACACAGAAACAGGCTTCAGGAGCTACTCATGCTATTGGACATGCACTTTACTGTAAACTCTCACTTTGTACTTGTGTTAGGAAAAGAAAAAGAAATGGTATTTTATAGAAAAAACCTTGGTGATCCCACAGTAATAAGTACATCACACACACACACACACACACACACACACACACACACACACCTTCCCCCAGGACAAAGTAATCACATCCAAATAGGGCTCACACACTCCTTCATTAACACATCGTTTAAACCTGAGATGTGACCTGGTGACCTTTAGTGTGTGTGTAATGTTTTTCAGGCTTGGCATGTGGACGTCATGTGCAAAATGTTTACATGCACTTATGGAATCTCACTAAAGTCTACACGAGTCATCAGATCAGACCCCCAATAATCTAATGTCAGAGTCGTTCTGCTGCTAATCTGCCTTATAGACAGGAAAAGTCTTTAGCTTACAGGAGCACAAGCATCAGTCTGATCATGTGGGTGAACAAAACTGTCTGATCACTTCATCTGATCACCTTTCTGTCTGATCACTGTACTGTCTGATCACTGTTCTGTCTGATCACTTCATCTGATCACCTTTCTGTCTGATCACCT
>NC_062522.1:2166334-2173834 GCF_022655615.1 Tachysurus fulvidraco
ATACAGTGTTACTCAGTGTGGTGAGGATCTGATCTGGATGCAGGACAATACTCAGGTGGAAGTCACGTGGTGTGTATTTGTGTTGTTGTGTCGTTGTGGTGTGTATTTGTGGTGTGTATTTCTAATGTGCATTTTTGTGTTGTGGTGTGTATGTGTGATGTGTTTTTCTGTTGTTATGTTTTTGTGGTGTTTTTGTGCTGTTGTGAATTTATGGTGTTTCTTTGTTTTGTCTTTGTGGTGATATGTTTTTGTGTTGTGTTGTTGTGATGTGTATTTGCAGTGAGTTTTTGTGGTGTGTGTTTGTGGTGTTATTGTTTGGTGTATTTGTGCTATTGTGTATTTGTGCTATTGTGTATTTGTGATGTTGTGTATTGGTGATGAACCTTTATCCCCGTTAGAGCCCGTGTTGTAGAGTTTGGGCGTCACGCCGTGGCGGATTTTGATGGTGAAAAGAGCCTGATGCCCCTCTGTCTCTAACTGCACTGAAACATAAACATACAGATGCTCATGTCAGGTCACGTCATATCACATCAGGTCACGTCATGTCACGTCATGTCACGTCATGTCACAACATGACAAGTCACGTCACATCACGTCACGTCAGGTCACAGCCTCTGGACAGTTACCGGGAAAAAAGGTGTTTAAAGGTGTGTTAAGTCTGAGACTGTTTGTGTTACGCAGATATATGACATGTGTTGCTGTTTCATCTGAACGCACTGAACACACTGAACACACTGAACACGCTGAACACGCCGAACATACTGAACACGCTGAACACGCTGAACACGCTGAACATACTTAACACACTGAACACGCTGAACACACTGAACATACTGAACATACTGAACACACTGAACATACTGAACACGCTGAACACGCTGAACATGCTGAACACGCTGAACATACTTAACATACTGAACACGCTGAACACGCTGAACATACTGAACATACTGAACATACTGAACATGCTGAACACGCTGAACACACTGAACACGCTGAACACGCTGAACACGCTGAACACGCTGAACATACTGAACATACTGAACACACTGAACACACTGAACACGCTGAACACGCTGAACACGCTGAACATACTTAACATACTGAACATGCTGAACATGCTGAACATGCTGAACACGCTGAACACGCTGAACATGCTGAACATGCTGAACATGCTGAACACGCTGAACACGCTGAACACACTGAACATTCCTCACAGCAGCTAAAATTAACATCAGAATAATCCATAAGATCAGGTCAGAGATGATACTGAGTGCTAGCTGAACAGAGGCAGTGTAATTATAGACTCACGTGAGCAGGAACAGGATCTTTCACATCCTCCAGACCACCAGGGGTCACTGTGTGTTTGTGTGTTTAGACTTAGGTCTTTGGCTCATCTTCAACCCAATGTAACTGACAAGACCAGATCTTCCTTTAATAATTCTTATGAGCAAAGGTTGGTCTGCATTACATTCTCCTCACGCTCAGTAAAGATTCACACAGATCTTCTCAAATCCTCAGACCAGACCTGCACTCAGACCAGACCTACACCCAGACCAGACCTGCACCCAGACCAGACCTGCACCCAGACCAGACCTGCACCCAGACCAGACCTACACCCAGACCAGACCTGCACCCAGACCAGACCTGCACCCAGACCAGACCTACACCCAGACCAGACCTGCACCCAGACCAGACCTGCACCCAGACCAGACCTGCACCCAGACCAGACCTGCACCCAGACCAGACCTGCACCCAGACCAGACCTGCACCCAGACCAGACCTGCACCTAGACCCGACCTGCACCTAGACCCGACCTGCACTCAGACCCGACCTGCACTCAGACCAGACCTGCACTCAGACCAGACCTGCACCCAGACCAGACCTGCACCCAGACCTGCACCCAGACCCGACCTGCACCCAGACCCGACCTGCACCCAGACCCGACCTGCACTCAGACCAGACCTGCACTCAGACCCGACCTGCACTCAGACCCGACCTGCACTCAGACCCGACCTGCACTCAGACCAGACCTGCACCCAGACCAGACCTGCACCCAGACCAGACCTGCACTCAGTCCAGACCTGCACCCAGTCCAGACCTGCACCCAGACCCGACCTGCACCCAGACCCGACCTGCACCCAGACCAGACCTGCACCCAGACCCGACCTGCACCCAGACCAGACCTGCACCCAGACCAGACCTGCACTCAGACCCGACCTGCACTCAGACCAGACCTGCACTCAGACCTGCACCCAGACCCGACCTGCACTCAGACCAGACCTGCACTCAGACCTGCACCCAGACCCGACCTGCACTCAGACCCGACCTGCACTCAGACCAGACCTGCACCCAGACCAGACCTGCACCCAGACCAGACCTGCACCCAGACCTGCACCCAGACCCGACCTGCACCCAGACCCGACCTGCACCCAGACCCGACCTGCACTCAGACCAGACCTGCACTCAGACCCGACCTGCACTCAGACCCGACCTGCACTCAGACCAGACCTGCACCCAGACCAGACCTGCACCCAGACCAGACCTGCACTCAGTCCAGACCTGCACCCAGTCCAGACCTGC
This sequence comes from Tachysurus fulvidraco, assembly GCF_022655615.1. NCBI lineage: Eukaryota > Metazoa > Chordata > Actinopteri > Siluriformes > Bagridae > Tachysurus > Tachysurus fulvidraco. The sequence continues at coordinate 2,168,918 of NC_062522.1, forward strand.
ACCCAGACCCGACCTGCACCCAGACCCGACCTGCACCCAGACCCGACCTGCACCCAGACCAGACCTGCACTCAGACCAGACCAGCACTCAGACCTGCACCCAGACCCGACCTGCACTCAGACCAGACCTGCACTCAGACCTGCACCCAGACCCGACCTGCACTCAGACCAGACCTGCACTCAGACCAGACCTGCACTCAGACCAGACCTGCACTCAGACCAGACCTGCACCCAGACCAGACCTGCACCCAGTCCAGACCTGCACCCAGTCCAGACCTGCACCCAGTCCAGACCTGCACCCAGACCAGACCTGCACCCAGACCCGACCTGCACCCAGACCCGACCTGCACTCAGACCAGACCTGCACTCAGACCTGCACCCAGACCAGACCTGCACTCAGACCAGACCTGCACCCAGACCAGACCTGCACCCAGACCAGACCTGCACTCAGACCAGACCTGCACTCAGACCAGACCTGCACTCAGACCAGACCTGCACTCAGACCAGACCTGCACCCAGACCAGACCTGCACCCAGACCAGACCTGCACCCAGACCAGACCTGCACCCAGACCAGACCTGCACCCAGACCAGACCTGCACTCAGACCTGCACTCAGACCAGACCTGCACCCAGACCAGACCTGCACCCAGACCAGACCTGCACCCAGACCAGACCCCTCCTCTCTGTCTGTGGTGTTCTGAGCAGATACACGAACGGGTTCAGATAAGAAACCCACCTGGACAGTGTTTAATATCGAGTGAAATGTCCTTAGAGGTCAAATTCTTCTGTGTGTGAATTCTGAATAAAATTTCTCGTTTCTACGACTTCACCTCCACGTACTGCAAGAAAGAAGGTAAGGTGGGAACTTTTCCTGCTGGATTCACTGAGGAACACACACTTCACTGAGGAACACACACCTTACTGAGGAACACACACCTTACTGAGGAACACACACTTCACCTGAGGAACACACACCTTACTGAGGAACACACACTTCACCTGAGGAACACACACCTTACTGAGGAACACACACCTTACTGAGGAACACACACCTTACTGAGGAACACACACTTCACCTGAGGAACACACACTTCACCTGAGGAACACACACCTTACTGAGGAACACACACCTTACTGAGGAACACACACTTCACCTGAGGAACACACACCTTACTGAGGAACACACACTTCACCTGAGGAACACACACCTTACTGAGAAACACACACCTTACTGAGGAACACACACCTTACTGAGGAACACACACTTCACTGAGGAACACACACCTCACTGAGGAACACACACTTCACTTGAGGAACACACACTTCACCTGAGGAACACACACCTTACTGAAGAACAGGCCCCAGATGCTGTAATAGCTTTAAGGTGATATAGGACTAACACATAAATGGCCACACCTGAGTCCAAGTGTAAAGAAGAGAAGATGTTTATTGTAATCAGAAGCTTAGTAAAAGTGACCAGACTCGGTGCCTCATGCCTCGTCAGTCTGAGCTCTCTGATCAACTATGTGTGAGGAAGTGAGAGTCAAAAGTTCAGCTGAAACAGGCCTCATGTAGGGAGTAGGGCGAGGCAGCTGAAGTGGGCGAGACAGCTGAAGTGGGCGAGACAGATGGACGGATCTGCTGACTCTGAGATTGAGGGTCTAAAGGGGAACCTGACCTTTAGAGAAAATAGAGAGACTACGGCTTAAACTATGCACGTGAGTACAAGCCCAGTCTGGACAGGGACAGCCTGACATCATAATGTTCAGTACGCTTAAGCAGTCATCATAGAGCTCCACTTGTATACAAAGCAACATTATAACAGCCAGGGCTTAGCCATAACAGCATTACATCACCCATATAAAGATAACATAATCAATCAATTATATAATCAGTAGAAATCATGTACAGTGTAGAATAACAAGAAATGATGAGGAGACTTACTGATTGTAGGATTAATACACAAGACGTCTGTGTTATGGAAGATCGAGTGGTAAATAACTCCAGAATAAGAGACCAGAAGATCTCTGGAGCAACATTAACAACATTTTAACAGTGAAGCAAATCTTTTAATAAGAATGCAGAAGTAAGTCGGGGAAAATAACAGGGAAATAAGGGGAAGTCTTATTGTGTACTCTGCAAAGTAAGGGGGAATTAGACAGGAGGATTTACATTTACATGTACAGCATGTGACAGACCCCTTATCCAGAGCGACGTACATAAGAGCTTAAATCTCTAACACTGAATACATTAATGCTGCTCACTGGGTTACAGACTTAAGATACCATGAGTTTAAAACTTTTGTTCAAAGTTACAATGAAAAAGTGTCAAAGGTTTTTTTTTTTAAATGCAAAAGATAAGGAAAGAATTACCTGAATGTACAGAAGGAACCTAAAGGTGCCAGATGCTATAGTGAGGAGATTTCCTGGTGAGGGGGCTCTTGCTTGCTTGCTTTTTTGTGTTCAAACTCTTTGGGTTGCATGGGGATGGGATCGCGGCAGTAGCACGCAGCGGCCTCCGGGTTCAATACGGTGTTTCTGTTACTGTCTATTGTCTTTTGTGTATCGAATTTTGTCCTGCACTGTCTTTTGTCCTGCACTGTCTTGTCTGTCTTGTTTGTCTTGTCCTGCACTGTTTGCACCAGGTTGCACAGTGCACTTTATGTGGCTAAGACACCTTACATGTCCTTAGCCCTGTCTTTGTGTTATGTAACACCCTGATCCTGGAGAAACGTTGTCTCATGTCTCTGTGTACTGCAATCAGCTATATATGGTTGTAATGACAATAAAAGCTTCTTGACTTGACTTGACTTGACTTGACTTGACTTGACTTGGATGCTCGCTTGGGTTTTTCATCTGATTGCTTTTGACTTAGAAATTTTTCCTTGAGCTGAATGGAATTGTTGGCTGATTGGCTGCAATAAAGAAGTTTGCTCATTCTCATCCAGGTCTGGAGAGTTCTCCTCCCCAGATGACAAATACGTTTGGGCCACATGTGGGTCTTATCTGGCACATAGGGCCTACTGTAGATGTGGCACGGCTGAACAGATATGGGGAAAAGTGTGTTTTTGTTTCATTATTTATTTATTTGTTTTTGTTTTTTTATATGAAAATATTTCCCCCCAAAAGTAAAAGACATTTCCCCCAAATAAGTGTTGTGGTATCCAGTAACTAGCAGGACATCAGTGATGTGTGAGCTGGTGACAGTACGGCGTATTACAGTCAAGTTATTGTCTGCACTTTGCACTTTGCAGACGGTCCCTTGGGATCTGTGTCTCGGCGTCTGCACATAGAGACTTGTGTATTTTGTCATCATTGTGTTTGAGTTTATTTTGTGTTAGTAAAAACATTTCTATTTGAATCTTCTTCTTCGTCTTTGGAATTAAACGTGACATTTATGCTATCTGTGTTGGTGTAAAAAATTATACAGTGGTCAATCAGAGGTGGTTAATAATTACAATTAAAATATTAAAGGAAATAATTTATATTTAATTTTTTTTCCATTATCCTCCAGCTCTAACTTCCAGGTTGTATTGCTGCTAGCATTATTTAAATTCATCTTTATTGCTGGTGCATTCAGGAAGAATCCCCTTACTGCAAAAGCCTCAAATAAAGACATTGCATTCAACATCATTAAATGGTTGCTCCTCGCTGGAGACCGAGAGGGGGGTAGGGGGGAGCGACTGAAGAAACGCGAGGCCCAACAACACATTGCCGACCCTCATTAGAGACGTCCTGCACATCAACACACTTCTCAACTTAACTTTCAAGTTTTCCTTTGGGGCTTTTTACCCCTGCTCACTTCCTGTGTTTTCTGTGATCCGATATCTACCCCATGGTAAAAAGACCAGGTCTAAATGCCCTCTGAAACGTTTTGGAGACGGATATAAACCCGATGGTACAAACCCCTTCAGGAGGTGGTCTGGGACGCGTTTCAGATGAAACTGGACAGGTGTAAATGAATGTGGTTGTTCGAGCCACATACGTCAGCGCTAAACTCCTCCCAAACGGAACTACGTCACTCGCAGGTGATCTTTCACCCAGGCGTCTCGTCGGGGCTTAAAACGCGCTGCTGCCGCCAGTGAAAACGCAGCAAACAGTAAACGCTGTTTTTTGTAGCATCCGCAGACACCAAAGTGTGTTCTGTTACAATTACCCCGGAAATGAGGTAAATATATTAGCATTGTGGGCGGGAGCAGAAAGATCAGATCGATATCCGATTCGCCGAGACGCGTTTATGTGGTCTGATGTAATGGGACAGTTTTAACAAATCAGACAGACATCGGATCAGAGACAACACACGAAGTGACCGCGTGTAAAAAGGCCCTTTAACTTTATCGAGTTCTCTTTAAAGTTCTCTGTATAAGTTACTCTGAGATTTTTATTACTCTCAGAGTTGAACCTAACATGAATACATGCTTTAAAACATGAATTTTGGTGTAAAAAAATAAATAGTCTAAGACTCTTTGAATGTTATTTATATTATTAATATTTCTGCTTAATGTTTCCAACTGAATTCCATTTAAATTATTTAAGTACAACTGAGTAGCTGTAATTATTTATTCTTAAATGTTTACTCTGAAAGCTGTAATTATTTAATCACTTGTCGAAAGTAAATAGTTTTGAGTACATTTGTTGTTGAGTGTTTCGTTTACCTTTGAGTTTATAAGACTTACATACTGTCTGCTACATGTGGGGCACATATGGGCAGTTAGACTTTAACAGAACTCAACCACACTAAAATTACATGTAAGGCTGACACATGGGCCACATTCAGTTGTATTATTTGGCTCATGTTTGGTGGAGTTATGGCACTGCTGCGGTTCAGTTTTGGTAAATGTGGCTCATATCTGGGCTCCAGCTCAGCTGTTTATCTGGCCCAAATCTGGGCCAAAGGAAATTTGCTGACTGGGTCATTG
>NC_062522.1:2183834-2196334 GCF_022655615.1 Tachysurus fulvidraco
CTATTACTACTGTTACTATTACTACTGTTACTATTACTACTGTTACTATTACTACTGTTACTAATGTTACTATTACCACTGTTACTGTTACTACTGTTACTATTACTACTGTTACTAATGTTACTATTACCACTGTTACTGTTACTACTGTTACTATTACTACTGTTACTATTACTACTGTTACTATTACTACTGTTACTAATGTTACTATTACTATTACTACAATTACTACTGCTACTACTGTTACTATTACTACTGTTACTGTTACTACTGTTACGATTACTACTGTTACTACTGTTACTATTACTACTGTTACTGTTACTATTACTACTGTTACTGTTACTACTGTTACTATTACTACTGTTACTACTGTTACTACTGTTACTATTACTACTGTTACTACTGTTACTATTACTACTGTTACTGTTACTACTGTTACTATTACTACTGTTACTACTGTTACTACTGTTACTATTACTACTGTTACTACTGTTACTATTACTACTGTCACTATTACTACTATTACTACTGTTACTATTACTACTATTACTACTGTTACTATTACTACTGTTACTATTACTACTGTTACTATTACTACTATTACTACTACTACTGTTACTACTGTTACTATTACTACTATTACTACTGTTACTACTGTTACTATTACTACTGTTACTACTGTTACTATTACTACTTTTACTATTACTACTATTACTACTGTTACTACTGTTACTACTGTTACTGTTACTACTGTTACTATTACTACTATTACTACTGTTACTACTGTTACTATTACTACTGTTACTATTACTACTGTTACTGTTACTACTATTACTACTGTTACTATTACTCCTATTACTACTGTTACTATTACTACTGTTACTGTTACTCCTATTACTACTGTTACTATTACTACTGTTACTATTACTACTGTTACTACTGTTACTATTACTACTGTTACTATTACTACTGTTACTACTGTTACTACTGTTACTATTACTACTGTTACTATTACTACTGTTACTATTACTACTGTTACTACTGTTACTATTACTACTGTTACTATTACTACTGTTACTACTGTTACTACTGTTACTATTACTACTGTTCCTATTACTACTGTTATTACTATTACTACTGTTAATATTACTACTATTACTATTACTACTGTTACTGTTACTATTACTACAATTACTACTGCTACTATTACTACTGCTACTATTACTACTGTTACTATTACTACTGTTACTATTACTACTGTTGCTACTGTTATTATTACTACTGTTACTATTATTACTGTTACTATTATTACTGTTACTATTACAACTGTTACTATTACTACTGTTACTATTACTACTGTTACTATTATTACTGTTACTGTTATTACTGTTACTATTACTACTGTTACTATTACTACTGTTACTATTACTACTGTTACTATTACTACTGTTAATATTACTACTATTACTATTACTACTGTTACTGTTACTATTACTACAATTACCACTGCTACTATTACTACTGTTACTATTACTACTGTTACTACTGTTATTATTACTACTGTTACTATTATTACTGTTACTATTATTACTGTTACTATTACAACTGTTACTATTATTACTGTTACTATTACAACTGTTACTATTATTACTGTTACTATTACAACTGTTACTATTACTACTGTTACTATTATTACTGTTACTATTACAACTGTTACTATTACTACTGTTACTATTATTACTGTTACTATTACTACTGTTACTATTACTACTGTTACTACTGTTGCTATTACTGCTGTTACTGTTACTACTATTACTACTGTTACTATTACTACTGTTCCTATTACTACTGTTACTACTGTTACTATTACTACTGTTCCTATTACTACTGTTCCTATTACTACTGTTACTACTGTTACTATTACTACTATTACTATTACTACTGTTACTACTGTTACTACTGCTACTATTACTACTGTTACTATTACTACTGTTACTGTTACTCCTATTACTACTGTTACTATTACTACTGTTACTATTACTACTGTTACTACTGTTACTATTACTACTGTTACTATTACTACTGTTACTACTGTTACTACTGCTACTATTACTACTGTTACTATTACTACTGTTACTATTACTACTGTTACTATTACTACTGTTACTATTACTACTGTTGCTACTGTTATTATTACTACTGTTACTATTATTACTGTTACTATTATTACTGTTACTATTACAACTGTTACTATTACTACTGTTACTATTACTACTGTTACTATTATTACTGTTACTGTTATTACTGTTACTATTACTACTGTTACTATTACTACTGTTACTATTACTACTGTTAATATTACTACTGTTACTATTACTACTGTTACTGTTACTATTACTACAATTACCACTGCTACTATTACTACTGTTACTATTACTACTGTTACTACTGTTATTATTACTACTGTTACTATTATTACTGTTACTATTATTACTGTTACTATTACAACTGTTACTATTATTACTGTTACTATTACAACTGTTACTATTATTACTGTTACTATTACAACTGTTACTATTACTACTGTTACTATTATTACTGTTACTATTACAACTGTTACTATTACTACTGTTACTATTATTACTGTTACTATTATTACTGTTACTATTACTACTGTTACTATTACTACTGTTACTACTGTTGCTATTACTGCTGTTACTGTTACTACTATTACTACTGTTACTATTACTACTGTTCCTATTACTACTGTTACTACTGTTACTATTACTACTGTTCCTATTACTACTGTTCCTATTACTACTGTTCCTATTACTACTGTTACTACTGTTACTATTACTACTATTACTACTGTTCCTATTACTACTGTTCCTATTACTACTGTTCCTATTACTACTGTTACTACTGTTACTATTACTACTATTACTACTGTTACTATTACTACTGTTCCTATTACTACTGTTACTATTACTACTGTTACTATTACTATTATTACAGGAACAGACTGCAACGCACGGCTAGAACAGCAGAAAAAATAATTGGCACCCCTCTGCCCACTCTCCAGGACTTGTACGACACAAGAACCAGAAACCGGACAGGAAACATCACCACTGACCCTTCACACCCTGGACATAACCTCTTTCAGCTCCTCCCTTCTGGCAAGTGCTACATATTTCTGCTTACTAAAACTACCAGGCACAGGAATGGTTTAATTATCAGGACTGTCAGTCACCAAATCATCTGTATATTACACACTACTGCTGCTGTACATTGCACAAAAAGCATAATATTGCACCATGTTGTTATTTGAACTCCCACACTTTATGTACATTACTGAACGTTTATATTCCATATTCATATTTTATATATTTTATTCATACTCATTCTGTCTACATTATATCTCATCATCTGCATTGTTTTCTTGTATAGTATTATATTATTTATGTCTTTACCTTTGAGAGTCACAAACTGCTGGAAGCAAATTCCTTGTGTGTGTCAACATCAACACACTTGGCCAATAAATCTGATTCTGATTCTGATATCACTACTATTACAACTGTTAGTTACTATTACAACTGTTACTATTATTACTGTTACTATTATTACTGTTACTATTACAACTGTTACTATTACTACTGTTACTATTATTACTGTTACTATTACTACTGTTACTATTATTACTGTTACTATTACAACTGTTACTATTATTACTGTTACTATTACAACTGTTACTATTATTACTGTTACTATTATTACTGTTACTATTATTACTGTTACTATTACAACTGTTACTATTATTACTATTACTATTACAACTATTGCTACTGTTACTATTACAACTATTACTATTACTACTGTTACTATTACTACTACTACTATTATTGCTACTATTAATTCAATTCAATTCAAGTTTATTTGTATAGCGCTTTTTACAATAGACATTGTCTCAAAGCAGCTTTACAGAACATAAACATAGAGCAGAAGGAAGACATAATTAATGATAAAGGAATTAACGAATAATAAAAGAAATAAGAATTTACAGAATAAAAATTCTAGATTATTATTAGATGTATATAGTTCACAATGTGTATGTATTTATTCCCCTATGAGCAAGTCTGAGGTGACTCAGGCAGCAGTGGCAAGGAAAAACTGCCTTAAATTGGTAAAGGAAGAAACCTTGAGAGGAACCGGACTCAAGGGGGAACCCATCCTCATATGGGTGACACTGGGGTGTGATTGTAATATACAGTCAGTTAAATGTGGTATTGGTGTGAGGTTCAAGGACTTCTGATCTCCTGAGTACCACAGAGTCTAACTGGAGATGTCTCAGGATTCTTAGAGTCGGCCTCGGCTCAGTGGACATCCAAAGGCTTCGTCCCACAGAGGACGCTGGGAGCTGGTACAATGTCTGGATGCCTCGGGATGGGTACAAAGAGAGAAGCGGTGGAAAGGGATTAACATATCTGCTATGTTAATCCCCTCTGCTATATCTGGCAATGTTTCTAAGGTGGAAGAAGGCTGTTTTGGTAGTATGGGCGATATGATTTTTAAAAGACAAGTTACTGTCTAATATAACACCGAGGTCTTTCACTGTCGAGCTACTAGTAACAGTACATCCCTCTAAATGGGAGTTAAGTTGTGATAGTTTCTGTGCACTGGTTTTTGGACCTATGAGTAGTATTTCTGTCTTATCAGAGTTTAACAATAGAAAGTTGCAGCTCATCCAGTCTTTTATCTCTCTAAGGCACTGAGTTAATTTGGACACTGTGGCTATTTCTTCTGGTTTTGATGAGATATATAACTGTGTGTCATCAGCATAACAATGGAAACTAATCCCATGTCTTCTAATAATGTTCCCTAATGGAAGCATGTATATAGAGAAAAGCAGAGGTCCGAGAACTGATCCTTGAGGGACCCCATAATTAACTGGTAGTAAACTGGAGGATTCACCATTTAATTCTACAAAATGGTATAGATCAGACAGGTAGGATCTAAACCAGCTTAAAGCCTGACCATGAATACCTGTGTAATTTTGTAAGCGAGCTAGAAGAATGTTGTGGTCTATAGTGTCGAATGCAGCACTAAGGTCAAGTAGAACTAATAGTGACATACAGTCTCGGTCCGAAGCTAAGAACAAGTCGTTTGTAACTTTAACAAGTGCAGTTTCTGTGCTATGATGGGGCCTGAAACCTGACTGAAACTCTTCAAGGATGTTGCTCTCCTGTAAGAAGGAGCTCAGTTGAACAGACACAACCTTTTCTAGTATTTTAGACATAAACGGAAGGTGTGAGAGAGGTCTGTAATTTGATAGTTCATTAGGGTCTAAGTTAGGTTTTTTGATGAGTGGCCTAATAACTGCCAACTTAAAAGACTTCGGGACGTAACCTAAAGATAACGAGGAGTTAATGATATTAAGAAGAGGCTCACCAGCTTTATGTAACACTTCTTTCAGTAATTTAGTTGGGATGGGGTCTAGTGAACATGTTGTTGATTTAGCTGTAGTAATAAGTTTATCTAACTCTTCCTGTCCTGTACTTGTAAAGCTGTGTAAAGCCTTAGGTGAGATTGTGTCACTGGTTGCTCTCATATGTTGAGCGTCACCTATTTTATTCCTGATACTTTCGATTTTATCAGTGAAGAATCTCATAAAGTCCTCACTACTGAAATGTGATGGAATAGTGTGTTCAGATTTCTGATTTTTTGTTAAACTAGCCACTGTGCTAAATAAAAACCTGGGATTGTTCTGGTTATTTTCTATGAGTTTGCTCAGGTGCTCAGAGCCCTAGCAGCTTTTTTTTATTACTACTATTATTACTGTTACTATTACTACTGTTACTACTGTTACTACTACTATTACTACTGTTACTATTACTACTGTTACTATTACTACTATTACTACTGTTACTATTACTACTGTTACTATTACTACTATTACTACTGTTACTATTACTACTATTACTACTGTTACTACTGTTACTATTACTACTGTTACTATTACTACTATTACTACTGTTACTATTACTACTGTTACTACTGTTACTATTACTACTGTTACTACTGTTACTATTACTACTGTTACTATTACTACTATTACTACTGTTACTATTACTACTGTTACTACTGTTACTATTACTACTGTTACTACTGTTACTATTACTACTGTTACTACTGTTACTATTACTACTATTACTACAAGTTCAAGTTTCAACTTTATTTCATTTCCCGAAGGCAATTTTTGTTGCAGCATACTGGCATATCACAAAAACCAACAGAACATAAAAAAGCAACACATTCACACAATTCACAAAAAATAAAAATAATATTTCCTTCTTTTTGCGTGTTGGGCAAGTCACATACTGATTTAAATGGCCCAAGGATTTCACCAATGTACAATTATTACAGTACTATTACTGTTACTATTACTACTGTTACTATTACTACTGTTACTATTACTACTGTTACTATTACTACTGTTACTATTACTACTGTTACTACTGTTACTATTACTACTGTTACTATTACTACTGTTACTATTACTACTATTACTACTGTTACTATTACTACTGTTACTACTGTTACTATTACTACTGTTACTATTACTACTGTTACTACTGTTACTACTGTTACTATTACTACTAATAATAATATATTATACAGCAGCTTAATATTACTAGTATTATTAATATTGTTATTAATAATATAATAACAATAATAATAATAATAATAATAATAATAATAATAATAATAATAATAATAAATATAGCTGCAAGCAGCGATTCCGGGGTCAAGCCGATCAGATGCGCTCAAAACATGTTGCTGATGAACCATACTAAGCTTCATAACGATATGGCATTGCATTAGTAAAATACTGGACTTTCCTACGTACGGTTCTTTACTTCAATGACAGAAGAATAATAAGAAGAAGAAAACTAACGATAACAATAGGTGTCTACGCCCCTTCGGGGCTTGACCCCTAATAAATAAGATGATGATGATGATAAAAGATCTTAAAGAAGTTATTTGCAGGTCTGTAGTTTTCTTCATGTACAGTAAAGATTTAAATACTGCGCTGTGTCCTGAAATTCTGTTGAGGGAATCAATTCCATTAATTAGTTTGTGTTTGTGTGTGTGTGTGTGTGGGTGTGTGTGTGGGTGTGCGTGTGTGGGTGTGTGTGTGGGTGTGTGCTGATGGCTAATGAAATGCTCCTCCGCCTCCCCTGAGGTTTTATCATCCCTAAATTGTCAGTGTTTTTAGGCCACAGTTCAATTGTCCTGAAAACACTTTTGATGAATAAAAACGTTCACAACAAACCAGGAAAAAACAAACAAAAACTTTTTATGGTTTTACAGAAAACTCTGGAGCTTCGTTAAGATTAAACAGAAACTACTAAAGAAATGTTGTTATTGGAAAATAAAATATAAATTACCAAAAAAAAAAAAAGATTCTGCTGTTTAAAAAAAAAAATGAAACAAATGAATAAAAACAGATGAAATAAAGAACAGAAAAAAGTTATAACGTGTTGAAATGAATTTTCTTTATGGTAATTAATTTTTGTGCTTATTTCATTTTCTTTCCACATTTCTCTTTCTATGTCGAAATGAATGTGTGTGCCCCCCCCCCCACCCACCCACCCACCCACACACACACTCTGGTCATGCTGACCTGTAATAAGTGTGTTCTTGTTTTTGTACCCTGTGTTTCTGCATACATAAGCAGGATGGTAAGGCTTGCTGATAACGTAACCATAATCTTAAGGGAATAGAAAACGAGGATTCTCGGTCATGTAAAATTGTATTTCTGTGTTATATGTTATATGTCATCGTCACCTCTTCTGATTTAATGTTCTTGATTTGAATCTATCCTGTTCCTTTAGTGCTCTTGACCGGATGAAAAGACAAGATAGGTTGAGCTGCTTGTGAGATTACTCATAGGACACTCAGTTTCTCTTTGCTCATGTACAGGCTTTCTGACCTTCAATGCTTGGATGAGAGTTGTGAGGAAGCAGCATTCTGACATACCCCTATCTATGTTGACAAAACTTAGCCCCCACCTTATCTCATACACCATAGCTTACTGTATTTCATTGCGTATATATTCTGTTCAGTCGCTCAGTTCTTTGAGCAGCTGTTTGGAATAAACCAGATTTGATTTCACTCGTGTGGTTTGTTCTCTCAGTGCTCCGGAGCTCCTATTGTTTTCCTCTCTTGACTTATCCGTGCCTCTTTTCTTTGCCTGTTGTAATATTTTGTTTGTTCATAATGGGGAACTCGTATCCCAAGCCTATGCCAGGTGAAACATCGTATGATTGGATGACACGATGTGGTTTAGGATATTATGCACAACCATTTGTTGAGAATTTGGCTGGCTGGACTGAGGCCAATCAGCCCATACAATACTAGGAGTAAAGAATCAGAATAAAGGAGTTTAAAATGAATATAAAAAATAATTGTTATATAAAAAAAAATATAAGATAATTGTTAAAACTGTTAAAATAAAATACAAAAAGTGAATAAAAAATCAATAAAGAAAATAATTCAATCAAGAAACAAACAAACAAACAAATAAATAAATAAGATAATTTGTAATGACATTTTAGAAAATAATAATTTAAACAAATTTAAAAAGTCCATTTCAAAATAACGAAATAAAATTAAGCTTAAAAGTTAAGAAAGTTGAGTAAAGAAATGCAGCAGATGGAGAGTGAGTTTGTAAAATGTTTTTTTTTTTTTTTTTTGCTTACAGAAAGATAAACGTTGTTATTTTGTGTCTCTGCTCGTAATAGTGATGATGACCAATCGCACTTTGTTCCTCCTTTAAACAGATGACAAGAGGAAATAAAGTTCAGTCCTCGTCATTTATTCAGAGGAATCCTTTTTACTGTAACTGCTTCAGAACATGAAATAAACCTGATTTCAGTCTCAGACTCGAGTTCAGCGGCTCTCGCGGCGCATCACTTCCTGTTCAGCGCTTAGGTCTCAGATAGAACATTCATCAGAAATCTGAGCTGCATTAATGTGAGCTTTAAAATCCTCGCCTGGCTCCAGATGAGTGAGTGTGGCTGGACATATGGAGCTGAGAAGACCTCGGACCATGAGAGTGCACGAGCAGAAAGATCACCAACGCTCCTCTGGAGCGCAGACATGCCGATCAGCTCTCACAGGATTTACTACAGAGCACAGAGTGAGGAGAACATCCTGTAGACCACAGACACATGTTCTGAGAGAACTTTTATTATTCATAACGTTTTACTGCTTCAAGCTTTGAGTTGGATACAAAAACATCCTGAATAAATCTTGAGAACATCTCGTCATGTGGCGTCTCCTCCAGTGTCGACGATGGTGCTGATGGACAGTGAGATGTTCTCCTCCATAGACTGTCATTGACTTTCATTCACTTAAATGCTCGCTCTAGCTGTTTCTTTACCAGGTTCTAAGTAGAACCCTTTTCAACAACAAACAACACGGAACACTGAACTATCCTCAAGTCCGAACGAACACCAGAGGAACCCGTGAAGGTTCTGCGTGAACTCCTGAACTACAGTGTGTACAGTGAAGAGTCAGAGATAAACGTTAGAGTCAGAATCAGACTGAGTTGTGTTTGTTTTTGTGAACTTTTGGCCATGACCTCATGATTCTGTTAAAGACCAAAAGCACTATATCACTATATCCCACGACTCCTGAAGGCTTTCTGTAGCTTTATAAAGCAGATAGATAAGATTAAATCCTTTTATTAAAAGCTGTGAGAGTTTTCTTTGTGTTGTTTGCGGCCAAAAATACCTTTGTATCAGAATTCTGGGTGTTTTAGTTATTTTGACTAAAACTCCATGCATATTAAATCCCAAGCTTCTGTTAAACTCCTAGTAGTGAGGACACGTGTACTGACTTCCCCTGAGAGCTGTACTCATGTCACACACACACACACACACGTGATCGAGAAAGGACTCGGCTGGATTGGTGCTGTGAAGTCACATGACACAGTAGGTCTTCTTTTCACTTTCACACTCATCCTCTGTGGTCTGTATCCGTCACCTAGTCCAACACACAACACTCACAATACACAGACAGAACTGCACACTTCTCTTTAAAATGCTCAGGTTCTGCTTTCTGAAGTGAGCACTGCGTCTCTTCCGATTACGATACGATGTTGTCGTCGTGATGAGGCTCGACACACACCGCTCTTTTGTTTAGAGTACTGGACGCTCCATCAAATTCTTGGGTAGATAAAGCCTGGAGAGACTGGGAGCAGCTCACATGGGTGTTATGCTCAACAAAACCACTCTTCAAAGACAACTGGCATGCCAGCGGGATCAGACTGGCCCTAGCTGCCATTTCACCTGGAGGGGCTTGTTTAGCCTATGGGCTTTTACCCAATCCTGCACTCTTATCTTTTATAAATGATGGACTCGCAGCCATGAAGTGACCGGAAACATTCATTATAACGTTGACTACATGTGGGCGTGGCCAGAGACACAATAAAGGTTACACAAATACAAGAATAAAGAGCTCACTCATTCTCCTTCGTCTGCTATGATATGATGAAGATAAACACTACTAATAAACACAAACACCAAAATATCAGTCTAGAATGTTTCATTTTAGCTGGAAGCATTTTAGCTGGAAGCAGACGACAGTTTTCAAGAAAACTGAACTAGAAGCTTGGTGCTCCACCCACTGAGAAATGTTATTACTATGGCAACCAGTAAAAAATTCCCGTAGCTGTAGGGTCGTTTGGAAGAACGTGTCCAGTTGTGTTGAATATTATTTACAACATCTTAATTCTTCACTTTGCTCCATTTATTGCACAAGATGTTCAGAGTAGTTCAATCACAATGCAGAACTTTACAGATTTTACACAACTGAACTGTTGTGACATAGTTGGGGCTGAACAATGGGGCTGAACATAAACAACTCTCTCTGAGCCATTTATAACTGACAGAAAGGTTTTAAAACAAGACAATTGTCAAATTTTACTAGTCAGATTTAGTAGACCATTAAACATGGAAGCAGGAGGCAGAACTCATATCAGAACTCATATCAGAACTCATATCAAGCAATTTAAGAGTAATTTAAGCCACTTAAGAGCAATTTTATGAGCTTGATTAAACTTCAATATTAATTTGTGTGCTGCCCTGCTTTAAAGTGGGTACAGAGACAGACAGGCTGACAGACAGACAGACAGACAGACAGACAAGCTGACAGAGAGGTTGACAGACAGACAGAGACAGACAGACAGACAGGCAGGTTGACAGACAGACAAACAGACAGACAGACAGGCAGGTTGACAGTCAGACAGACCGACAGACAGACAGGCAGGTTGACAGACAGACAGACAGACAGACAGGCAGGCAGGTTGACAGTCAGACAGTCAGACAGACAGACAGGTTGACAGACAGACAGGCAGGCAGGTTGACAGACAGACAGACAGACAGACAGACAGACAGACAGGTTGACAGACAGGCAGGTTCACGGTCAGACAGACAGACAGACAGACAGGTTGACAGACAGACAGACAGTCAGACAGACAAGCAGACAGGTTGACAGTCAGACAGACAGACAGGTTGACAGACAGACAGACAGACAGACAGACAGACAGACAGACAGGTTGACAGAAGGACAGACAGACAGACAGACAGGCAGGTTGACAGACAGGTTGACAGAAGGACAGACAGACAGACAGACAGTAACTAAACGTTTGTCCGGTTTGGCGCGGTTTTTGGAAAATTAAATTTAGTCAATATGTATTTTAAACATCACACACACACACACACACACACACACACACACACACACACACACACACACACACACACACACACTATACGGCCGCGAGGTGAACTCACAAACTCACAACATACAAGACAAGAGCAGCAATAAGACACGTTATAAATCCCGAATGTAGATGTATAAGACCCGAGTGCAGATATTTATTGTTCTTATTCATTTAACATCACGAACCTTCTTTATTTCTCATCTATATCATTTGCGCATTTACCGAAATCCATCCCTGTGTGTACAGTGACGATGATCCCGAGAAGGGGCCCGGAATATCATGAAGCTAATCACCGCCACCACCTTCATCATCATCTTCATCATCATCTTCATCATCATCTTGGGTGAGCCAAAAAAATCGGCATGCCATAAATAGAGCTTACCTTTAAACGCCTTTTAAATCGACTCCTGTAATGATCCTACATCACAGGCTGCAGAGGGAAGAGCTGCAAGATCCGGCGGCATGACATCCAGCGGCTGAGGAAGGAGAGAGAGAGAGAGACGGATGCAGGAGGAGAGAGAGAGAGAGAGAGAGAGAGAGAGAGAGAGAGAGAGAGAGAGAGAGAGAGAGAGAGAGAGAGAGAGAGAGAGAGTCGCCCCTATGGCGTAGAATCATTCCGATGGAGAAGAAAAGCTGACCGCAGCACCGCGAGAGAGCAGGAGGAACCGCGGAGTTCCTCGCAGTTACACACTGAGCCCAAGAGAGGGCGCAC
>NC_062522.1:2201334-2206334 GCF_022655615.1 Tachysurus fulvidraco
GTATCACTTTTTACAGATCTGATGAACGTGTTACAACATTAACACTTTACAGGAGCCTAAACACTTCAATAGACATTATATGACGTTCACAATCTGAGATTGTCTGAATTTAATCAGACAAGCGTAATGTCTACCAAACTGAATTTTTCTTAACGTTTTAATTTACAGTAATAACAGTAAGTGGCAAAAATTTATATACAACAATCTGAAATGAGCATCGTTCAAGGGTCAAGAAACTTGGTGAGCACATTTCTTACTCGCCTCCCCTCAGTTTCATTGCATTCTGTTCTGATATTATTGTGCCGTGTTGGTGGCTGGAAGTCTCGGTCACACTGGACAGCTGCAGCAACATTTTGGTCTGGAACGATTTCTCTTTTAGCTTCACAAAAGTTATGCAAAACGAAACAGGCATTGATGACGAATGGAAGATCATCCAGATTTACATCCATTGCTCTTCGTACTGCTCCAGATCGTGCTTTTAAACGTCCAAATGAGCATTCAATCACCATTCTGCACTTGCACAGTGAAAATCCAAAGTATTGTTCCTGAAGAGTAGAACCTCCACTCACATACTCTTTCATAACATAGGGCAGAAGAGGGTATGCTGGGTCTCTGAGAAGACATACAGGAACAGGATCTTCTCCCTCAACGATTACTTTTGGACAAGAAGGAATCTTTCCATGTCTCAAGTAAGCATTGATTTGTGAATTGGCAAATATTCGAGCATCGTGAACGCTGCCAGGCTATTTAATCACAACGTTCATGAATGTGTACTTGTAATCACAGGTAGCCTGTACGTTCAAGGAGAATTTGCCTTTCATGTTGATGTAATCAGTGGAGTTCGATGAAGGCTGCTTAATTTTGATATGCGTGCCATCAATAGCCCCTAGACACTGTGGCATTCCGTGTGTTTCGTAAAAGTTTGTGACAGGTATCTGTACCTCTGGTTCTGTGAATGGAAGTGAAACATACTCGGGACCAAGGTGAAATGTGATAGCTCTGCACACTTCTCTGATTATTTTAGACAGTTTGTCAGGCTAATCCAAACGCATTGGCTGTTTTCCGCAGTCGACCTTCGTCGCTTAAATAGTATAGAGTACATGCAACCTTTGGAACAACTTCCACCGGTGATCTCATTCGTGTTGTCTGGCCTTGAATGTGAGGTCGTAATAGTTCACTCAGATGGTACAGAGAATCCTTAGACATTCTGAAGTTTTCACGACACTCCTCAGGCACGACAGTTCCACGCACAATGTTATCCCACCAAGCACGGCAGCGTCCAGGTCTCACCCAAAATCTCCGCTCCATGTAAGGTCTGAAACACAACTGTCCTCGAGTTCCACCGCTAAACAGCAACTGCGAGTAAACATTCCGCCTTCTTTGGAGAAACGCAATCTGCCGTATGTACAAACTGACATTGATTTTTAACAAGGCTGTCAAAACAGAGAGCATCCAAAACAACTGCTGCACAAGCTCGTTCACCATCTTGGCTGAATCGGTCATATGACTGCATCACATGACTAAAAATGCGTCATAGTATTCAAAAGCCTCCGTCTTCACAGTCCACACTAAGACGGTGTTTTCAAATTCATCCGCTTTGGAGAGCGTCTTCCAACAGCTACGTTTTCGTTGACTTAAAACGCCGTCTCAGTGTGGACGAAAGGCCAAAACGGAGAGAATATACGTTTTCAAAGGAAAACGTATTAGTGTGGACATGGCCTAGGTCAGTGGTTCTCAAACTGGGGGCCCTGAGATGGTGCCAGGTTGGGGTCGGGGTCGGGGTTGGAGATGTCACTCTTGCCTGTCTTCAAAACTTGAGAGCCCTGTTTATTTAACTATTATAACTTGTTGGTTGGATGAAAAGAGCGATCAAAGTGGATTTAGGTGAAAAAAGTATGAAAATTGTTGATAAAAAAAAAAGAAAATTGTTCTGAGTGTAACTGCTTGTGTGAGTGGAGAAAATGTAGAATAAATGACTTCATGACTACAATAAATACATCTGATGCTACAATTTCTGTATGTACTAATTATTTTCACAATGAAATGGTAGTATTTGCTGTGCAGCAGTGAGTGTATCAGTAGTAACCCCATGCTGACTGCATCAGTGATAAATCAAGCTGCTCATCCTTTAGCATAAATGAACTAAATTAGCTTACGGTTATCTAGCATCGTCCAATCAAAATCCTTGTCGTGGCTGGTGGGGCAACCCTTCTAAAGTCTTATCCTATAAGCACTTGCCGTAGATTTGATTGACTCGTTCTTTATCCAACCATGAGGCGTCTTCCTGAGACCTTGTCCAATCCGCGTCGTCCATGACTACGGACACAGCGCCTGTTTGCGATACGAGAGAAATACACAATATGGCGGCTTCCATGGTTCGGTTTTTAAGAGGATTGTATGTCTTATTTTTATTATGTCTCCTTTCTGCTTCGGCTTTTTTGAATTTGGAGGAGTTAAATGAGATGAAATATGGGATTCAGATTCTTCCGGACCCCGTGATTAGAGGGCAGGTGAGCGGAAGCTAACGCTAGGCTAGGTGTTTACTACGGAGCTAGCACTGATTAGCTCATTAGCATCCCTGTAATTGGATGCTGGCTTGCTAATGAGTTAGTTATGTGTTTGTTATCTGTAATGTTTATTACATATTTTTTTAAATGCACGTTTTTTTTATTTAAACTGTTTTCTGTTAAATGGTTCAATTATAAAGCTTTGTGTTTCTAAGTAGCTTAATCCTCCTTCTCTCTCCTCCTCCTCCTCCTTCTCTTTCTCCTCCTCCTCTTCGTTCTCCTTCTCTCTCTCCTCCTCCTCCTCCTCTTCCACCTCCTTCTCTTTCTCCTCCTCCTCCTTCTCTTCGTTCTCCTTCTCTCCCTCCTACTTCTCTTCATCCGCCTCCTCCTTTTCCTCTTCCTCCTCATCTTCTTCTCATCCTCCTTTTCCTATTCCTCCTCCTCATCCTCTTCCTCTTAACCCTTTTCTTTTTCCTCCTCTCTTTCTCCTCCTCTTCCTCCTCTCTTCCTCCTCCTCCTCTCCTGTGCACTTCTCCCCATCAGGTGGCAGATGTGATGTTGGTGTCTAATAAATATAAGCAGCTGTACGAGTGTCGGTTACCTGCGCAGGCGGTGAAGTTCCACCAAGACTCGAGTCCTGACTCGGACCCTCAGGGCTACAGTGGCCCGGCCGTCCCTGAGCTCCTGAAGCCCATGCACTCTGCTCCCTGTCTCACAAAGGTGTTTTATTACACTCACCCCACTCATACGTCTTGTCTTGTCCTTACTGAATCTTTGTCCATTTATGGTTAGTTTTCAGTAAGCAGCTCCAGTTCTCATCTGTTTCCTTCCCTTTTCTCTCTTTTCCCCTGTGCAGACTAAAGACTGGTGGACGTATGAGTTCTGCTACGGACAGCACATCAGACAGTATCACCAAGAAGGTGCAGCGTGTGTAAACATTTACTGTTCAGCTCTACAGTGTGATGTTTAAACTTTCAACACAACCGCAGTCTTTGTTCTATTTCTAACTGTGTGTGTGTGTGTGTGTGTGTGTGTGTGTGTGTGTGTGTGTGTGTGTGTGTGTGTGTTTGGGTCACACTTTCACAAGCTCTTTCCCTGCATGTCTGTATAAACCTGATTTGTGGGCGGGGCTTCATGAGACCTCTGTTTGTGATGTCACTGAGTTACTGAACCAATCACATTCAATATGCAGATTATTACAGACCAACCATGTGTCATGAAGTTGTCATGGTAACATAGTGGGAGCTGCAGTGTAGTGCTCATGGGGGATTCTAATTAGCATATTTATTTAGATTTATAATCCCAGGTATTTTTATACGAGTGTAAAGAGGTTAGATTATTTTGACAAACAGCTGGAACCAAATTCTGTGTGTGTGTCAACCCACGTGGCCAATAACCTTGATTCTGATTCTTGTGTGTGTGTGTGTGTTTGTGTGTGTGTGTGTGTGTGTGTGTGTGTGTGTGTGTGTGTGTGTGTGTGTGTGTGTGTGTGTGTGTGTGTGTGAGAGTGCAGATTCAGAGATTAAAGGTGCCGTGCTGTTTCTGGGTTATTTTGAGTCCGAGTTTGACTGGACCAATGAAACTGCAAAGGTAAGACAACTTTAATTTACTGTCCTGTTTTACTCCTGTCTCACCCTCCTGCCTCACCCTCCTGTCTCACCCTCCTGTCTCACTCTCCTGTCCCACCCTCCTGTCCCACCCTCCTGTCTCACCCTCCTGTCTCACCCTCCTGTCTCCCCCTCCTGTCTCACTCTCCTGTCCCACCCTCCTGTTTTGCCCTTCTGTCTCACCCTCCTGTCTCACCCTCCTGTCTCACCCTCCTGTCTCGCTCTCCTGTCTCACCCTCCTGCCTCACCCTCCCGTCTCACTCACCTGTCTCGCTATCCTGTCTCACCCTCCTTTTTCACTCTCCTGTCTCACCCTCCCGTCTCACCCTCCCGTCTCACTCACCTGTCTCGCTATCCTGTCTCACCCTCCTGTTTCACCCTCCTTTTTCACTCTCCTGTCTCACCCTTCCGTCTCACTCTCCCGTCTCACTCTCCCGTCTCATCCTCCCGTCTCACTCTCCTGTCTCACTCTCCTGTCTCACTCTCCTGTCTCACCCTCCTGTCTCACTTTCCTGTCTCACTCTCCTGTCTCACTCTCCTGTCTCACTCTCCTGTCTCACCCTCCTGTCTCACTCTCCTGTCTCACCCTCCTGTCTTCCCCAGGCCACTAAACAGCACAAGCTGAAGCGGTATCACAGTCAGTCATATGTCAATGGCTCCAAGTGTGACCTTAATGGAAACCCACGAGAGTCTGAAGTCAGGGTGAGAACACCACACACACGCACACACACACACACACACACACACACACACACACACACACACACACACACACACACACACACAGCCTTTATAAGCATCTAACCTGTGTGTGTTCAGTTTGTGTGTGAAGAGGGTTCGAGTGATTATATCTCCCGTGTGGACGAGCCCCAGTCGTGTCACTATG
>NC_062522.1:2221334-2226334 GCF_022655615.1 Tachysurus fulvidraco
ACTGAGGTGAGACACTGAGGTGTTGTACACTGAGGTGAGATACTGAGTTATTGGACACTGAGGTGAGACACTGAGGTGTTGTACACTGAGGTGAGATACTGAGTTATTGGACACTGAGGTGAGATACTGAGTTATTGGACACTGAGGGGAGACACTGAGGTGTTGTACACTGAGGTGAGATACTGAGTTATTGGACACTGAGGTGAGATACTGAGTTATTGGACACTGAGGGGAGACACAGGTGTTGGACACTGAGGTGAGATACTGAGTTATTGGACACTGAGGTGAGATACTGAGTTATTGGACACTGAGGTGAGATACTGAGGTGTTGGACACTGAGGTGAGATACTGAGGTGTTGGACACTGATGTGAGATACTGAGGTGTTGGACACTGAGGTGAGATACTGAGGTGTTGGACACTGAGGTGAGATACTGAGGTGTTGGACACTGATGTGAGATACTGAGGTGTTGGACACTGATGTGAGATACTGAGGTGTTGGACACTGAGGTGAGATACTGAGGTGTTGGACACTGAGGTGAGATACTGAGGTGTTGGACACTGAGGTGAGATACTGAGGTGTTGGACACTGAGGTGAGATACTGAGGTGTTGGACACTGAGGTGAGATACTGAGGTGTTGGACACTGAGGTGAGATACTGAGGTGTTGGACACTGAG
This sequence comes from Tachysurus fulvidraco, assembly GCF_022655615.1. NCBI lineage: Eukaryota > Metazoa > Chordata > Actinopteri > Siluriformes > Bagridae > Tachysurus > Tachysurus fulvidraco. The sequence continues at coordinate 2,222,011 of NC_062522.1, forward strand.
GTGAGACACTGAGGTGTTGTACACTGAGGTGAGACACTGAGGTGTTGGACACTGAGGTGAGATACTGAGGTGTTGGACACTGAGGTGAGACACTGAGTTATTGTACACTGAGGTGAGACACTGAGGTGTTGGACACTGAGGTGAGACACTGAGTTATTGGACACTGAGGTGACATACTGAGTTATTGTACACTGAGGTGTTGGACACTGAGGTGAGATACTGAGGTGTTGGACACTGAGGTGAGACACTGAGGTGTTGGACACTGAGGTGAGATACTGAGTTATTGGACACTGAGGTGTTGGACACTGAGGTGTTGGACACAGGTGTTGGACACTGAGGTGAGATACTGAGGTGTTGGACACTGAGGTGAGATACTGAGGTGTTGGACACTGAGGTGACATACTGAGTTATTGTACACTGAGGTGTTGGACACTGAGGTGAGATACTGAGGTGTTGGACACTGAGGTGAGACACTGAGGTGTTGGACACAGGTGTTGGACACTGAGGTGTTGGACACTGAGGTGAGACACTGAGGTGTTGGACACTGAGGTGAGATACTGAGTTATTGGACACTGAGGTGTTGGACACTGAGGTGTTGGACACTGAGGTGTTGGACACTGAGGTGTTGGACACAGGTGTTGGACACTGAGGTGTTGGACACAGGTGTTGGAGTGTTTATAATCATTATTATTATTCTTTATAAACTCAGCTGCAGTGTTCACTCTGATGTTTTGCTGAACTTCCACAGCAGGTTGGAGGTCTGAGGAAGCTTCTGTTTCTGGTTGAAGGAGCTTGTGTGAGATGGATGTGGAGCTTCACTGAACATCAAACGAGTGGTAAAATAAACAATTAATCATTTATATTTACTCCATTCTGTCTTTATATACGTTTAACTCGTGTTGTATTGTAGATGAGCTATACCACAAAAGTTAGCACACCCTAATGCTCTGTCTTACTCTCTGTCGATTATTTATCAGTTGGACATTTATTTAATTGTCAGTAGACTTGTGGAGCTTTGTAGTCAACTTCATGGTGTCAGTTATTGGCGTCATGGTGTCAGTTATTGGCGTCATGGTGTCAGTTATTGGCGTCATGGTGTCAGTTATTGGCGTCATGGTGTCAGTTATTGGCGTCATGGTGTCAGTTATTGGCGTCATGGTGTCAGTTATTGGCGTCATGGTGTCAGTTATTGGTGTCATGGTGTCAGTTATTGGCGTCATGGTGTCAGTTATTTGCGTCATGGTGCGTTATTGGCGTCATGGTGTCAGTTACTGGCGTCATGGTGTCAGTTACTGGCGTCATGGTGTCAGTTATTGGCGTCATGGTGTCAGTTATTGGCGTCATGGTATCAGTTATTCGAGTCATGGTGTCAGTTATTCGAGTCATGGTGTCAGTTATTCGAGTCATGGTGTCAGTTATTCGAGTCATGGTGTCAGGTTCCCACCAAATCTAAACAGTCATCTGACTTTTTACAGTTTTGTGCCAAAGAGCAAGCAAGAGCTTATGCTAATATAAGCTTAGAGCTAATGTCACAGTCTTTCTGAAGTATGTTGTGTTTTTTCTGTATATCATACATAGTTCAGTTTAATTCCTAATCTGTAAATAGTTGTTGTTCTCTCACAGCTACCGTTTTAGTTGTCGTAGACATTAGAGTGTTTACTGAGTGTTTAAACCTCTTCTCATTTGTGTGTTCTGTAACTGATAGGCATCAGATTATTTTCGGCGGGAAGTTATGTGTAGTATTTGTACTGTATAATAGTGTGTGCTCACAGAAGTGGGTGTGTGTTTGCTTTACCTTTATTTAATTTAGGATAACTAATGTGCGGTGTTCCTGTCGAAATTAAAATTCGAAAAGTTTTGATTTGGATGTTTTCATTAGTAGCACTTTGTTTCTCAGTTTTAATGAATAAAACAGTTTTAACAATCATCTAAAAAATCTTTTAGGGTTACGACTCTGGTCCTCTTTTTAACTAACACGCATTCTGCTACGATGCGAACTGATTTGTGGTAATTTTGCAACTTTTATTTAAATTTTGTAACATTTTACATATAAATAATTCATGTACATTAATTTATTAAACAAAGTCTGCCGTGCGTCACCGTGATTAATGGACTGATTAAAGGTGGGGCCTCTGAGTAACAGCGTTTAGCTCAGGAGTTATTGACTCGGGAAACTCCCACCTGTGAATATGTGGCCGACTTTACTTAAGACGCCGAGGCGCTTTTTTCCTTCTCGATAGGTGAGTAACGTTGGTTTTGCTTTGTTACACAGAACTAATATATGCCTTTGTCCTTTACATCATTATGCTTGTGTGGCATTTTTGCTTGTTTGTTTATCTACAATCGTATTGTTCTTCCCTTCAGCTATGATAAAGACACGTTTCTTTCCGTTAGTGCCCTGGGTTACGTATGTATGTGTGGGCGGAGCTATCGATACAGGGGTGGGGCTCGTTTGAGTTAGGGGTGTGTTTGATTTGGTGTCAACATTGGCTTTCAAACATCGGAGACTGCACCTTTAATTAAGAAGGAAGTGAAATATATTTTGTGTTGGAGTTACAGAATCTGTGAGGTTTGTGACCTTGTAGTTTTGTTGTGTTTCAGTCAGCGTGTGGTGAAAATGGTGAAAATGTTCCAGTTGAAAGGACTCTGCAGTCGCTCCTCCTTCTACTTCGGCTTCCTGGTGGGCACATGTTCTCTTTACATGATCCTGCAGCAGTGGTGGTACTCGCACTCGTACTTTTATCCACGATCCGATGACACGGCCCTGAGGAGGCTGGAGGAAGAGCACAAGAACTGGAAGAAGGAGAGGTCTGCGCTGTTTAACCTCAACCACCCGCACCACATCGGTAACCACATGTTCTCTTTGGGTGAACTCGCCCCAGAATGCCATGTTCTGGACTTTGTCCTAGTTCTGTTTACCCTCCCACAATGTACACATCTTGCTACTATTCATCATAATGTTTAATTTTTACACTGGTCTGTTGATTTAGCACATTATTTGTTAGGAATCTACAAACATCAATTTTTTGTTCAAGTTTATGAAGACAAATTAATAAATGACCAAATCAAATAAAAATATATAACGGCAGTGAAGTGTCGATAAAGTAGTAAGAATGAAACATTACTTCATGTGAACAAATGAAATCGTATGGATAAAAACATACAGATAAAAGCTACGTTTGTGAGTAGAATTGAAGTCGTACCGTTACGCTGCCTATTGTTTATTATCCTGAAGTCGCCCACACACCTGTCTGTTGCTGCTGTAGGTGAGGACAGCAGCCTGTCGGATTCCCTGTACAACCGTGTCCGTATACTGTGTTGGGTGATGACGGGTCCCAGCAACCTGGAGAAAAAAGCTCGTCACGTGAAGGCCACGTGGAGTCGTCACTGTAACATCGTGGTGTTCATGAGCTCGGTAGACGACCCGGACTTCCCCACTGTTGGACTCAACACCAAGGAGGGTCGTGACCAGCTGTACTGGAAGACCATCAAGGCCTTCCATTACGTCTTGGAAAAGCACGGTACCGAAGCCGACTGGTTCCTCAAAGCTGACGACGACACATACACTGTGGTGGACAACCTGCGCTGGGTGCTGGCCAACCACTCGCCAGACGAGCCTGTGTACTTCGGACGCCGCTTCAAGCCCTATATGAAGCAGGGCTACATGAGCGGCGGTGCCGGATACGTGCTGAGCCGTGAGGCACTCAAGAGGTTTGTGGAGGGATTTCGCACCAAAACGTGCACTCACACTACCTCTGTGGAGGACCTCGCCCTGGGACAGTGCATGGAAAGAATGGGTGTGGCTGCCGGAGATTCCCGAGACACGCTCCAGAGAGAGACGTTCCATCCATTTGTCCCGGAACAGCACCTCACTGCCAAGTTTCCCAAGAGCTTCTGGTACTGGAACTACTGCTACTACCCTATAGTCGAGGTGAAAACCACACAGATACGCAAACACCACGCCACACTGACGCAAACACCACGCCACACTGACGCAAACACCACGCCACACTGACGCAAACACCACGCCACACTGACGCAAACACCACGCCACACTGACGCAAACACCACGCCACACTGACGCAAACACCACGCCACACCACACTGACACGACTCAAACACCACACTGACGCAAACACCACGCCACACTGACGCAAACACCACGCCACACTGACGCAAACACCACGCCACACTGACGCAAACACCACGCCACACTGACGCAAACACCACGCCACACTGACGCAAACACCACGCCACACTGACGCAAACACCACGCCACACCACACTGACACGACTCAAACACCACACTGATGCAAACACCACG
>NC_062522.1:2228834-2251334 GCF_022655615.1 Tachysurus fulvidraco
ACATCAACATTTTCTTTTTCCTCCCTTTTTAATGAAACAAATGTGATATTTATAAAACAATAAGAAGCTGAAAGGTTGAGAAGGCGCTGGTCCTTCTCCAGGGTTTCACCGGACTTAATGACGGGTGCCAATACTTTTGCAAGCAAGGGTTTGTGCTTTTGTTTTATTTATGAGGACACCTGTTAATCAGCTGCTTAATAAATCAGTGTTTTGAACTACCTCGCACCCTAATAAGTATTGGCACCCTTCATTTAAAATAACATGATGGGTCCCAAGGAATAAGTGTTTTTACATTTTATTTCTTTAACAGAGGAACAGGAAACCGAGTCCCTGTGGAATGAGAGCAATTTAAATATGAGACGATTGATTTGTATACATACTTTAAAGAGGCCATCATTTGTCAACAAATTGTGTACCAATATTTTTGAACTAGGGGGTCACGGTGGCTTAGTGGTTAGCACGTTCCCTCACACCTCCAGGGTTGGGGGTTCGATTCCCACCTCCGCCTTGTGTGTGTGGAGTTTGCATGTTCTCCCCGTGCCTCGGGGGTTTCCTCCGGGTACTCCGGTTTCCTCCCCCGGTCCAAAGACATGCATGGTAGGTTGATTGGCATCTCTGGAAAATTGTCCGTAGTGTGTGTGTGTGTGTGTGTGAATGAGAGTGTGTGTTTGCCCTGTGATGGGTTGGCACTCCGTCCAGGGTGTATCCTGCCTCGATGCCCGATGACGCCTGACATAGGCACAGGCTCCCCGTGACCCGAGAAGTTCGGATAAGCGGTAGGAGATGAATGAATGAATATTTTTGAACTGGACCTTTGGTGAAGGATCTTTCCTAATCCTATAGAGGTGTGAAATGATGCAGTGACTTTATGGCCTTATAATGTTGATATTTCTTAATTGCATGACATAAAAAATCGATTACAAATAAAAAGAGAAGATATTTGCTAAGAAAAAAATGACATGAAAATAAACTCCACTTCCTCCAGAACATCCAGCTTTAATCTTCACACAAAAAAAAAAACGAGACATAATCAGCAGACAGCAAGATCAGGACCATCGCTCTCGGGTTCCACGTCGTCATCGACCTCGACGAGACGGAGCTTCAGCTGAAACCCTTAAATCTGTGGACAAAAAAGTCATTAAACTTGACATATTCACTCTAAAGTTTCTGTAGGGTTTCAATCTATATTTTTCGAATAAGGCTTATGGCACATGTATGACATCTTAATGAACCTTCATGCCATCTAACATAAGCCTACATGAACATTAATAAAGCCTTATTCCATGTACGTTCTGATGGAAGGAGACTTGCCCATTCTGATTCAAGTCAAGTGATGTGTTTGTTGACATAACACCTTTATGTCAACAAAGGTGTTATAACACATTACCAGTAAATGTATGTTTTACAACACCTTTGTTGACATAAAGGTGTAACACATGCATTACCTTGTTATACTGAATCATTAAATATAATTAAAATGTAATTAAAAAATGTAAACTGAAAAAATTAAGCTGTTCAGATTCTCATGTAACAACATTGACATTGGCATGAATAGCTGTGTTATAACACTGACATAGTGATGGTTTTAACAGTCATAATACTTTAACAACAGGGCTAAGTATATTTCTATTCTTAACTATTGAGTTTACTATTAATAAAAGTGTTATGAACACTCATGACAGTGCTATAATTTGATAATAACAGTTTTATGTAGATTTGCTTTATGTTTCAACACCGTACTCCTACATGAACATTCATAAGGTCTTATTCCCGCTTCTTCAAACACTTCTGTAAACAGTCGATGAATCAGTTATTATTGTTGTTAATAATAATGTAATAACTTTATTACTTTGTATCTAAGTGAGTTTTATATAATTGGAGTCATTAATAATTAATAATGAAGCAGTTATGAATACCTATGACAATGCTATGACACTATGATTTATTCTGATGAGTTATACATAATGCTTACATTAGAACATCATGACATTTGAGTCTCATAACAGCATTGATTTAATAAAATTTCCTTCAGTCTCCTGTAATATCATCCAAATGGACATGAATAGCTGCGCTATAACACTGTTGTGACATAGTGACAGCGATCATTAAAGGACACAGCAACAGAGTGATGTTTTTGTCTTGCTCTAAATTATATAATGAGTTAAATTTAATGTTAATGTGTTTTATGTTGTTATAATCACTTATGACAGTGCTATGATACCATAATGACAGCGTTATGTATGTGCTATATATTATTTCACGCCACAAAGACTGAGTTATATCCTTCTCGTCATTATGCTCTGTCATGACCTTCTAATACATGTCATAATAAGTCACTTAGGTCACTTAGAGACTGATTGAAAAGTGATGAAAGCTTTTATGTCTTCTGATGCCTGCAGGAATAAGCCTTTATGAATATTTATTAAGGTTCATGTCAGCTGTAATGAAAGGCTTATTCAGGGTTTGTGTAGCTCTATGAACACTGACACTCACATCAGTCTTGGCTTCTTTTTGAAGCCTCTTATCTCTCGATTCCACTCGGTGAGCTCTGGAAACACACACAGGAACTTTAGAGGAACTTTTTCAGAATTTCTGCAGAACATTTTTAGGACGTTTTGTGTTTCATCTCAACCCTTTGTCTAATCTTTTATCTTCTCTTTAACTCACCCGAGTCTGCGTTTCTGCGGCCGAACAGACCGACAAACACGTCGCTCATGTCTCCTGCAGATGCAGAACATTTTCAACAATGTTTAACCATTGAGTAAAAGATTTCTGATATTTACACAGGACAGAAACACCTACGTTTCAGTGGCAGCTCTGCAGTCAGACCTGTGGAGGAGGAACAGACTGATCAGAATGCAGGTGTGACATCCCTCAGTGTCCTTTAAACACCAATCAGACAGCAGCGAGACGCCGCCAGTTTAAACTGTTCAGTTCTGCAGCAGTGACACAAAGGATGAAAAACTAAACACATGGCAGGTTAAAGCCTTACAATGGACAGATAAAGCCCTATAATGGACAGATAAAGCCCTAGAATGGACAGATTAAGCCCTAGAATGGACAGATTAAGCCCCAGAATGGACAGATAAAGCCCTAGAATGGACGGATAAAGCCCCAGAATGGACAGATAAAGCCCTAGAATGGACAGATAAAGCCCCAGAATGGACAGATAAAGCCCTATAATGGACAGATAAAGCCCCAGAATGGACAGATAAAGCCCTAGAATGGACGGATAAAGCCCCAGAATGGACGGATAAAGCCCTAGAATGGACAGATAAAGCCCCAGAATGGACAGATAAAGCCCTAGAATGGACGGATAAAGCCCCAGAATGGACGGATAAAGCCATAGAATGGACGGATAAAGCCCTAGAATGGACGGATAAAGCCCCAGAATGGACGGATAAAGCCCCAGAATGGACAGATAAAGCCCTAGAATGGACAGGTAATGATCGAGTGAATAAATGAGTAAATAAATGATGAATTTACTGCTTTTACTTACCGAAGCTCCTTTTACCCATGAGGCCAATGAAGCTGTCGTCATCCATATTATTATACCGTCTCACCTCTCGTCCTAAAGTGTCCTGTAACACACACACACACACACACACATGTAATAGTTATAATCCAGCTTAATTAATCAAACTAATTTATCTTAATAATTAAACAGATCACATGACTTCAGGAGTAAACCTTTATATAATTATACCATATATTACTACACAGAACAAAACCAACAGAAAGTAAGGTCTGAGCTTCCTACCTGGTGAAGGTGGCAGGATTTGCAGGAGAGCAGCAGCAGGAACAGAGTGTGGATCAGGAAGCTCCTCATGTTCCTCCTGTTCTTTACTGCATCCTACTGATGAGGAACTGCTGCTGTTTATAGCTCTCGCTCTCCGTCACATCACGCTCTCCAGCTCCTGAGAGAGTTCACGTGTTTCATCGACACTCAGCTGGATAAACAAAAAGAAAAACAAACAAACTTTTTTAACCTTTTACTGTTAATAAATTGTCCAGAAAGTGACTGAGGAACATCACAACACCTTCATTAGAAATAAAAACAGAATCTATGAATATGTTCATTTTATCTAAATTAATTATTTGCGTTGGCTAGAATCTGAGAGTCTGAATATTTCAACAACAGCATAATAACTTCTATCCCTTCAGAATCTCTTCATTATCTCTTCATTGCTAAAACTAACACGTTAGCAAGTTAGCAAGCTGATTAGCTTTATCGTATCATTTCTCTGGCTAATGTATCCAGGTGCATGTGATTAGCCCAAAGCTGTTGATGCTGTAGTGTTTTGACATCACAGATTGATCTCACATAAAGCTCCGCCCCTGAAACGCTTCCATACATGAGCACTGAAAACTTTTAAATCCAGTCCTGCTGAATTTTCACTACCAAAAGTATTCTCACTAACATCAAGGCTATGACGCATGCTGGTGTTAGCATCATGTTCAGAGTTACTCATGTTCCCTTGGCTGATTATGTGATTTACAGTTTTGTAAGCCCCGCCCCCTGTCCTCCATCTCACATTTGTAATCTGCCTTCTGGTACACAATGGGTTAGGGTTAGGTTAAGGGTTGTGGTTTAGGGTTAGGGTTAGGGTTAGAGTTAGGGTTAAGGTTAGGGTTAAGGTTAAAGTTAAGATAAGGGTTGGGGTTTAGGGTTACAGTTAGGGTTGGGGTTGGGGTCAGGGTTAGGGTTGGGGTTAGGGTTAGGGTTGGGGGTAGGGTTAGGGTTAGGTTTTTGGGTTGGGGTCAGGGTTAGGGTTAGGGTTGGGGATTAGGGTTAGAGTTTAGGGTTGGGGTTAGGGTTAGGATAAGGGTTGGGGTTTAGGGTTAGAGTTAGGGTTAGGGTTAGAGTTAGGTTAAGGTTTTGCGGTTAGGGTTAGGGTTAAGGTTAAAGTTAGGATAAGGGTTGGGGGTTGGGGTTAGGGTTAAGGTTAAAGTTAGGATAAGGGTTGGGGTTTAGGGTTAGAGTTAGGGTTAGGGTTAAGGTTAAGGGTTGGGGTTTAGGGTTAGAGTTAGGGTTAGGGTTAAGGTTAAGGGTTGGGGTTTAGGGTTAGAGTTAGGGTTAGGGTTAAGGTTAAAGTTAGGATAAGGGTTGGGGTTAGGGTTAGAGTTAGATTAAGGGTTGGGGTTTAGGGTTAGGGTTAGAGTTAGGGTTAAGGTTAAAGTTAGGATAAGGGTTGAGGGTTAGGGTTAGGGTTAAGGTTAGAGTTAGAGTTAGGGTTAGGGTTAGAGTTAGGGTTAGAGTTAGCTCTGACCCGCATCACTTCTGTCACGAAGAATGGTTCAGGTTCATTACCATGAGCTAAAATCTTTCAGTGTGTGTGTTTTACTTTAAGCTAACGTTACATACTAGCTATTAGATATTAGCAATGCACTGAAATTTCAGCTACTGAAAACTTTTGGTTGATGGCAGATTTAAGACCTTATACATAATATTAATGACAGTTAGAAAGTTATTACGCATCTGAGCAACAAATCAGCAGCCAAGTCAAGTCAAGAAGCGTTTATTGTCATTACAACCATATATAGCTGTTGCAGTACACATGACATGAGACAACGTTTCTCCAGGATCAGGGTGTTACATAAAACAAAGACAGGGCTAAGGACATGTAAGGTGTCTTAGCCACATAAAGTAAACACACACTTTGAGTCTAACCCTAACCCTAACCCTAGGGGCATATCTTCTCTCCACTGTCAATCACAGTGAACTTAGCCAATCACAGGCATGAGCTTGTGTGTGACACAGAGGACAAAGTGCGTGCATTATAACCTTCACTGTCTCCTGGATGGAATTGGAGAAAATCAGGGGGAAAGATTGAAAAAAAAAACATCAATTTAAGCGGTTTAGTTAATGAATAAATCAGTAATATAAAATGTATTGTTTTCTTATTGTTTTTTACTTTCTGAGACTTCACTACTCTACAGGTTATAAAGCAAAGATATGAATCCAGTTAAATAAACATAATCACACACGTTATCATCATCAGGATCATCGTCCGGTTTTCAGATGAGGTGAAACTTTTTCTAAGCCACAGTTGATAGTGATATCGCAGAACGAACACAAAGGGGATGTTAGCTAGAGAATTCTTTTTTAAAGCACACGTCATACATCTGTCTCACTCAGATAAAGTCCTGACGGTGAGACGGTGAAGAACCTGTGAGTTTGTGTTGATAACGCTGTGAGACTGACAGATACCGAGCGAGGCTCACTGTAGCGCCTTTAATCATATGTGTGAGTGAGAAAAGCAGCACTGTGTAACTTCTGGGAGGCTCAGGGAGTGTGTGTTTGTGTGTGTGTGTGTGTGTGTGTGTGTGTGTGTGTGTGTGTGTGAGAGAGAGAGAGAGAGAGAGAGAGAGAGAGAGAGATCGTCTGTTTAGAACTAATTCTTATTACGTGGTTTTCTACATCTTTTATTCTTACAATCTGTAAATACTGAATAATTGTATAAATGTGTATTAATCATGAATAAGTTAATAAGACTTTATAATGCCAGGATTCATAACTGAACAGATTGCAATCCTATGCATTAAGAACGTTTTATGATGCATGTGACTCTACACCATATATGTCAATAACACTTCATAAAGTATGCACAAGGCTTAATAATGCTTGGCATGAGTTTGTAAACTGTCTCATGCTTCTATAACCAGTTATGTAGCATTTGAAGTGAGATTGTATTCATTGGAAGTTATAATGCATGTTAGAAGCCTGTGAAAGTACACATACATTTATATCATGTTATGTAGCATGAAAAAGAGTTTATAATGCTTGGTATAATGATAAAATATGAAATCAAGATGATATAATTAATTGTTATTAATCTAAATAAGGGGGCACACGGTGGCTTAGTGGTTAGCACGTTCGCCTCACACCTCCAGGGTCGGGGGTTCGATTCCCACCTCCACCTTGTGTGTGTGGAGTTTGCATGTTCTCCCCGTGCCTCGGGGGTTTCCTCCGGGTACTCCGGTTTCCTCCCCCGGTCCAAAGACATGCATGGTAGGTTGATTGGCATCTCTGGAAAATTGTCCGTAGTGTGTGTGTGTGTGTGTGTGTGTGTGTGTGTGTGCCCTGTGATGGGTTGGCACTCCGTCCAGGGTGTATCCTGCCTCGATGCCCGATGACGCCTGAGATAGGCACAGGCTCCCCGTGACCTGAGAAGTTCGGATAAGCGGTAGGAAATGAGTGAGTAATCTAAATAAGAACAAAGAATGAAGTTATATCAATTCATAAGATGTTATGTAGCATAGTAAAGACGTTATAATGCCTCATTGTATTTATCCTCATTGTATGCTTTATAGCAGATTTAGCAGTTATATGGTGTTAAAAGTGCAAGGTTGTGAAGCCTGGTGGTGGCAGCATCATGTTCCGAGTTACACTCGGCCTCTTTGGTGCTCCTCTGAATAATCTCCTTGTTACAGATGAATCAGACATTTAATTTTTTTTATGATGGATGAAATGTCGCTGAGCAGGAAGTAGAAGTTAAACTGAACTCTAGCTGATCATTAATGTTCTAGAACTACAGGTTCCTCATTATGTCGCTTTGTAGAAGGCAACATTCTGTTCGAATATTTCAACGTATAAAAATGTAGAACATTTAATGTGGCCTAGGGCTTTCGAGCACATGCACCAAACTCGGATATGTTGTAGAACCTGGTTGGAAGTTTGTTGCTATGACTTTTCTGAGCGATCCGAGTACCAGTACTTCCGGTACCGGGTCTCAAATTGGCATGTTTTTCCCATAGACTTCCATTATAAAATTTAGAGGTTTATAACTCGGCAAGTTTTCGAGCGATTTACACCGAACATGGACAGGTTCTTTAGGACCTTACTCCGGACAAAGTTTTTATTTCGGAGTTCCGGCGGAATTTTCGGTTTTCCCGTAGTCGACGGTCGAACATCCCATAGACTTGAATAGGGAATTCCAAAAATTCCTCTAAGCTCTCACACACACAATACATCCAACATTAAGAATTGCATGTGCTGTTCTATGCAGTATAATAAGTAGAATCCCATAATGACTGCAGTATTGACATGAAATGTACAAACCCTCAGTAGCCACTTTTTGCCAAAAGTATTGGCACCCCACCGGGTATTCTGGTGCTGTCACTCGACTCGATTAAAAATTTGCACAACATGGACATGTGACATATCAAAACACTCAGCACAATGAGGTGAGCTGCCCCACGGGTATTACTGACAGGTCATAAAAACATCAGGAAGGTTTTCTGCTTTTCGGTTGGTGAAAAAACTATAAAAATGATAAATCTGCAATTAGCTAATGGGTTTGGTTCCAGTTTATTAAACACACAGATCTTTTTCCTGCCATGACGTATTCATGTTGTTTAGTTAAATCTCTACAGTGCAATAAATAAGAGAAGAAAAGGAAACAATAAGAGGAAGTTTCCACAGTAACATCTACACATTAGCTTCATGTTTTCTCTTGCAGCATCAGTAACTGCTGAAAATTGCTTCTGGGAGGTTTGCAGATTTATGCAGCGGTTTGAGACTCTGAACATATTAGACTGCGATTAGATCACGATTTAATTGCTGCATCTGGAAATGAATTGTGGGTCTGGATGTTTCATCTCCCAGCGGGGTGAGGATAGATTTACGATCTGCTGTAAACCACCAGTGTGTGTGTACGTGTGTGCGTGTGTGTGAGTGTGTGCGTGTGAGTGTGCATGCGTGTGTTTTTTTGTGTGTCTGTGTACGTGTGTGCGTGCGTGTGCACGTGTGAGTGCGTGTGTGTGTGTGTGTGTGCGTTTGAGTGTGCATGCGTATGTTTTTTTTGTGTGTGCATGCGTGTGCGCGTGTGAGTGTGCATGTGTGAGTGTGCATGCGTGTGAGTGTGCATGCGTGTGTTATTTTTTGTGTGTCTGTGTATGTGTGTGCGTGCGTGTGCGTGTGTGCGCGTGTGAGTGTGCGTGTGTGAGTGTGCATGCGTGTGAGTGTGCACGTGTGTGCGTGTGAGTGTGCATGCGTGTGTTTTTTTGTGTGTTTATGTACATGTGTGCGTGCGTGTGCGCGTGTGAGTGTGTGCGTGTGAGTGTGCAGGTGTGTGCGTGTGAGTGTGCATGTGTGTGTTTTTCTTGTGTGCGTGTGCGCGTGAGTGTGCATGCGTGTGTTTTTTGTGTGTGTTTGTGTACGTGTGCGTGTGTGTGCGCGTGTGAGTGTGTGCGTGTGAGTGTGCAGGTGTGTGCGTGTGAGTGTGCATGTGTGTGTTTTTTTTGTGTGCGTGTGCGCGTGAGTGTGCATGCGTGTGTTTTTTGTGTGTGTTTGTGTACGTGTGCGCGTGTGAGTGTGCATGTGTGTGTCTGCGTGTGTGGGTGCATGAGTGCATGTGTGTGCGAGTGTGGGGTACCAATACTTTCTGCAGCTCAACAGACGAGCTCAACATTTATTAAGTGTCATACAATAAGCAAAAGTACCCAAGAAAGAAAATGTAGTCTTCATCCTTGATATCCTCCTCTCTGAGTCGTGAAGTCTCAGTTCCTCTAACGCTTCTCTGCAAGTTCCTGCTTCCTCACACGTGTCTGTTTCCTGAGACGTGTCTCGCCGCCGCCGTGTGTTCTGGGCTGCTTACTTAGTGAGTGGGCACCTTAATGATCTCTTCACACGTCTCCGTGATTCTCCAGGTGCCTGAACCTATGTTTAGAACTCTCTCAGTGAGTCAGAGGTGATGGTGTGATACAGAAGGAATAAAGGTGACATAGTGTCATGAATATGAGGTGAAAATCTCTAGGGGTCACTTTATAGGTTCTCATAAAGTCGACTCATAAAAGTTAGGGTTAGGGTTAGGGTTAACCCTAACCCTAACCTAACCCTAACCTAACCCTAACCCGAGGAACATCACAACACCTTCATTAGAAATAAAAACAGAATCTATGAATATGTTCATTTTATCTAAATTAATTATTTGCGTTGGCTAGAATCTGAGAGTCTGAATATTTCAACAACAGCATAATAACTTCTATCCCTTCAGAATCCCTTCATTATCTCTTCATTGCTAAAACTAACACGTTAGCAAGTTAGCAAGCTGATTAGCTTTATCGTATCATTTCTCTGGCTAATGTATCCAGGTGCATGTGATTAGCCCAAAGCTGTTGATGCTGTAGTGTTTTGACATCACAGATTGATCTCACATAAAGCTCCGCCCCTGAAACGCTTCCATACATGAGCACTGAAAACTTTTAAATCCAGTCCTGCTGAATTTTCACTACCAAAAGTATTCTCACTAACATCAAGGCTATGACGCATGCTGGTGTTAGCATCATGTTCAGAGTTACTCATGTTCCCTTGGCTGATTATGTGATTGGGTTTAGGTTAGCGTTAGCGTTAGCGTTAGGGTTAGAGTTAGAGTTAGGGTTAGGTTAAGGATTTTTTTTTATGATGGATGATGGATGAAATGTCGCTGAGCAGGAAGTTGAAATTAAACTGAACTCTAGCTGATCATTAGTGTTCTTTCGGTTGGTGAAAAAACTATAAAAATGATAAATCTGCAATTAGCTAATGGGTTTGGTTCCAGTTTATTAAACACACAGATCTTTTTCCTGACATGACGTATTCATGTTGTTTAGTTAAATCTGTACAGGGCAATAAATAAGAGAAGAAAAGGAAACAATAAGAGGAAGTTTCCACAGTAACATCTACACATTAGCTTCATGTTTTCTCTTGCAGCATCAGTAACTGCTGAAAATTGCTTCTGGGAGGTTTGCAGATTTATGCAGCGGTTTGAGACTCTGAACATATTAGACTGCGATTAGATCACGATTTAAGGTCCTGCCACAGCATCTCAACAGGATTCAGGTCAGGACTTTGACTTGGTCACTCCAAAGTCTTCATTTTGTTTTTCCTTCACATTCAGAGGTGGACTTGCTGTGTGTTTTGGATCGTTGTCCTGCTGCAGAACCCAAGTTCACTTCAGCTTGAGGTCACAAACAGAAGGTCACACTTTGTCCTTCAGGACTTTTTGTAGACAGCAGAATTCATGGTTCCATTTATCACAGCATGTCTTCCTGGTCCTGAAGACCATCACACCACCACCATGTTTTACTGTAGGTGTGATGTTCTGTTTCTGACATGCAGTGTTACTTTTACACCACACTTCTAAATGTCCAACTTTTCTCTCGTCAGTGCACAGAGTATTTCCCCAAAAGTCTTGAGCATCATCAAGATGTTTTCTGGCAAATCAGAGACAAGCTTTAAGTTCTTTTTGCTCAGCAGCAGTTTTTGTCTTTTCGCCATTTGTGCCCAGTTTCTTCCTTATGGTGGAATCATGAACACTGACCTTAACTGAGGCAACTGAGGCCTGAAGTTCTCTGGATGTTGTTGTGGGGTCTTTGTGACATCTTGGATGGGTCGTCTCAGCTCTTGGGGTAATTTTGGTCGGTCGTGACTCCTGGGAACAACACACAAATCCAGCAGTTACACTTCTGTTTCCATAGAAACGCAAAGGAAGAAACAGTCCTGAGGCTGAAATATTCCGCGCAGTGAGTGTATGTGATTCAGGTTTAAATCTCAGGAGGAAAAACACTGATAAATGCAAAAGTTTGAGCCCCCTAAAGGAGAAAATGCACCTTTATTTCACACAAAAGAGATTTGCAAGATGTGGATTTTATCAACGATCCAAAAATGAATCTTAAAACAAATGTCAATGAAAATAAAAGTTCTGCTCAGAGCGTCTCGGTATCCAGATGTGTTAAATTTAGTACAGAGACAGCAGGAAAAGTGTGTGTGTGTGTGTGTGTGTGTGTGGGGGGGGGGGGGGTCAGGGGGTTACAGGTTTCTGAAGATTGCTAAAAAGGATTCACATGTAGAGAACATGAAGGCTGAAGATCAGTGTGAAAAAATAATTTGCATATTCAATAAATCATCATGATTATTTACATATTAACATTGGTTACATAATAAAGTGTGAAATACTGAACATTTCTACATCAAGACAACAGAAACAGACAAACTGAAGCAGTGATAGAGAGGATTTGTGAAATATACATGAAGGGAATGATGACGGATGGATAAGTGACTTATTACTGCAAAAAGAAGGGATCGATGATCTATATATATATATATATATGAAATGCTTTATCTTAACAACATATTTCTTTTGCATGAATGGATGGATTTGATAGTAATATTTGGCAACATTAATTGAAGCATGTTTCATATCTTCAGCACACTGCACACCTCAGTGAGAGGAAATAATAATCATTATGAGAAAAGCTAATAATTGGAAAGCAAGCGTTTTTAAAAGGACCTGAACTTTGAAGCTAAAAAGCTCCATGCGTTGAAGTCAAGTTGTTGAAGAAGACGAGGAACTGGAGGATTGTCTGAAGATTTGTGTAGACAGATGTGACCTCAAGACATTTGTGTTTATCTTCTGCTTCCTGCTGTTGCTCTGGGTGACGTGATTATAAGAACAAATGTGAAAAGATTTATGAGAAATTCCTCTGTAAATGCAATGCAGTGTTTCACCAACCAACTGTTTCTACATCCCACTTCTGATATCCGAATGTCATACATCAGAGTTACAGACCTCAGAGTTACAGACCTCAGAGTTACAGACCTCAGAGTTACAGACATCAGAGTTACAGACCTCAGAGTTACAGACATCAGAGTTACAGACCTCAGAGTTACAGACATCAGAGTTACAGACCTCAGAGTTACAGACATCAGAGTTACAGACCTCAGAGTTACAGACATCAGAGTTACAGACCTCAGAGTTACAGACATCAGAGTTACAGACATTAGAGTTACAGACAGTAGAGTTACAGACACCGTAGTTACAGACATCAGAGTTACAGACATCAGAGTTACAGACATCAGAGTTACAGACAGTAGAGTTACAGACAGTAGAGTTACAGACACCGTAGTTACAGACATCAGAGTTACAGACATTGGAGTCACAGACATCGGAGTTACAGACATCAGAGTTACAGACATTGGAGTCACAGACATCGGAGTTACAGACATCAGAGTTACAGACATTGGAGTCACAGATATCGGAGTTACAGACATCAGAGTTACAGACATTGGAGTCACAGACATTAGAGTTACAGACATCAGAGTTACAGACATCAGAGTTACAGATTGTAGAGTTACAGACATCAGAGTTACAGACATCAGAGTTACAGACATCAGAGTTACAGACATCAGAGTTACAGATTTTAGAGTTAGAGACATCATAGTTACAGATTTTAGAGTTACAGACGTCAGAGTTACAGACATTGGAGTTACAGACATCAGAGTTACAGACATCAGAGTTACAGACATCAGAGTTACAAATTTTAGAGTTACAGACATCAGAGTTACAGACATCAGAGTTACAGACATTGGAGTTACAGACATCAGAGTTACAGATTTTAGAGTTACAGACATCAGAGTTACAGATTTTAGAGTTACAGACATCAGAGTTACAGACATTGGAGTTACAGACATCAGAGTTACAGACATCAGAGTTACAGACATTGGAGTTACAGACATCAGAGTTACAGATTTTAGAGTTACAGACATCAGAGTTACAGATTTTAGAGTTACAGACATCAGAGTTACAGACATTGGAGTTACAGACATCAGAGTTACAGACATCAGAGTTACAGATTTTAGAGTTACAGACATCAGAGTTACAGACATCAGAGTTACAGATTTTAGAGTTACAGACATCAGAGTTACAGATTTTAGAGTTACAGACATCAGAGTTACAGACATCAGAGTTACAGACATCAGAGTTACAGATTTTAGAGTTAGAGACATCAGAGTTAGAGACATCGGAGTTACAGACATCGTAGTTACAGACCTCAGGGTTACAGACATCAGAGTTACAGACATCAGAGTTAGAGACATTGGAGTTACAGACATCAGAGTTACAGACATCAGAGTTACAGACCTCAGGGTTACAGACCTCAGGGTTACAGACATCAGAGTTACAGACATCAGAGTTACAGACATCAGAGTTACAGACCTCATGACCCACTGTAACTGATTTCACTGAGCAGGCAGACAGATGACCTCCATTACACATCACTGCTCTTCATTTATCACACACACACACACACACACACACACACACACACACACACACACACACACACACACACACACACACACACACACACACACACACACAAACACAAACACAAACACACACACATACACACTCCCTCTCTCTGAGGCCCAAAAAGAGGAGCTTCTATAACAGATCTGGGTCAGAAGAAAAAGAGAGACTGGAAGAAAGAGGGGAAGAGAGGATAAACAGCGTGTCTTTGCAAAACATGGACAAGACACTCCATGTGAATTCCTGAATCCCACCCCCATTCCCACCCCCCCCCACACACACAGAGAGAGAGAGAGAGAGAGAGAGAGAGAGAGAGAGAGAGAGAGAGAGAGAGAGAGAACCAGACAAATTCAGAGACACCACGAGTGAGCAAGAGAGAAACCACACATACTTTTACAGTGAGGAAATTAAGGTATGAAAAAAGATTCTATTATTCTATTATTATTATTTTATACAGTTTGAATGTCTAGAAATATTTAAAGTCAAACTGAAGAACACGTTTTTACGTTTACAGCATTTACATTATCCAGAGCGACGAACAGAAGTGCTTAAGTCTCTAACATCGGGTACATTAACGCTGCTTCACTCCGTTACAGACTTAAGACAACTTGAGTTTAAAATATTGTTCAATGAAAAAAGTGTCAAAGGTTTTTTTTCTTTCATTTTTTATTTATAAATGCAGAAGTTTGGGAAAGAAGTGCTAGTCGTAGTGTTTCCTGAATAAGTCGGTCATTAAACTGCCAGTGACTCCGCTGTCCGGACCCCAAGGGGAAGTTCTAGTATACAAAACTCTTTTCACCTTTTTTACCCCAGTGTACGACAAATTATATGTGTAAACTTATTCAAACAGACAAAATGTTTAATGCAATTCGAAATAAAAACAAACAAACAAATAAATACATTAATAATTAAGTAGATTATATTATTATTTTTGCTTTTTTTTAAAAAGCTCCAGAATGTGAACAGTGAAAATGCCCCAGTGAAAATGCCCCAGTGAAAATGCCCCAGTGTGAGATCTGAACTATGATCCTGGCTTCAGACCACAACTAGATAACATCAGGTCAGTTATATTTGCACTTCATGAAGGATTTCAACAAACAAAAAGCTGCATAAGAAGATGTCCATACGAACCTCAACCTACATGCAGAAAATATTAAATGTTAAATAAAAATGATATAAAATGATCATAATCATCTGATCCAATCAAAGTCCAAGTCACAGCCAGGTCAAGAGTCTGAGTCCCTCAGTGGCTTTCTTACAGTTTAAAGTGATTTGATAAATAATCAGAATCAGAATCAGAGAGGTCTTTACTGCCAAGTATGTTTTCACCTACGAGGAGTTTGTTGAAGTACAGGAGCTCCACAGTGTAAAGAGATTGTTCATGTTAAGAAATGACCACATGTACAGTATAATAGACAGTTGTATACACAGATCAAACTAATTAAGTCATTAAGTGATTAAGTGAAGTACAGATGACTGGAAGATTTCCTGGCACCATTATACAACTCACTCTCACTCTGTTTATTTAAGAGCATTAAGAGCAAAATGTGGGCTGACAAACTCCGCCTCCTGCTCCTGATCCACTTTCTGCTGTTTGATGTGGCTCATTTCCAAGCTCCACCTCCTCTTCGCTTCAAGAACATCATTCATCAGTCCTCATCTTCGATCCCACCAGAGACATCGAGGTCCATTCGAGATGAAGAACCTCACAGTGACCTCAGCCGGCTCGTGGTCTCTGGGCTCGCCGACTCTTTACGCGGTCTTGTTGATCTCCACATGAATTTGAGCTGCGCAGAGCTGGAGGCGGGGCCTTGGAAAGGGGCAGGGTTTTCTAGTGAACTTCTGAGCTTAGTCATGGTGCCTGTACTGGTGTCTGCAGGATGTGAACCAGAAGCAGAGGAACTGGTGAGGAACTTGTTCACAGTGCTGGGACGGGAGGACACACAGGAGCTTTTGGAGGACGTTGTTGCTCTGATGAGAAAGTCGTCGCTGCATCGTCTAAATTCCGAAACCATTCCGTCCAAAGCGAGCGGTCAGTCGGTGCGTCACCTGCAAGCCACGATGTTTAACATCCAACAGCTGGCAGAGAATGTTTCTGGCTTGGAGAAGCGATGTCAGGGCTGGCTGAGGATGAAAGGCACAGTGTTATTAGGTCAGAAGGTTGACCACGGAAAGAAGCGTCTGAACGAAGCAAAGCGTGTTTGCCGAAATCTGGGATTTATTTGCGCAGGTGTGACTCAGGAAGATCCCACTGACCCTGAGTCGTACCACATCGTCCTCAGACCCGGCAGCTGGCTCATGCCATCGTCTTCTCCCAACCAATCAGAGAGCTGGATTCAGAGCTGCAGGGTGAGGCCTGTACGCCGGCGCAGGCATGCTGAGCTTCAGCCACACTGCACAAATAAACAAGAGGAGCGTGTGTATAGGGTGGTGGAGTGGATTCCTGCAGTCTCCACACTCTATAACCTGGGTACGGCTGTTTATTACACCTCAATGAGCTGCCCAGATACAGCCAAAGAAAGAGCCCTGATGAGCGCCGTGGATCTGGGAACCGACGCTCTCATGGCAGCCACAGGCGGCACCGCGGGCATAGCCGGATATGCCCTGGGGGCGGGGATAAAGTCGAGCGTAAAAGCTGGAGTTAAATATCTGCTGAACAGAATGAACCAGGAGGAAGATCTGCTTATGAACCAGAACAGCTGGGAGGAAGAAACCATCAGCTTCCAATAAGAAAACTTGATTATTTTACATTAATACTGCTTTTCGAAGCCCTCAGGATGAAAACACAAGAATTATTCACAGCCGTTTTGTGACTTTACAAAAAAAGTCCTAATGTTCCACTGTAGTGTGTTGTTGGGTTTAACATCTTCTTCATCTCATCATCAAGCTGATCTACTTCCCTGTTGATATATTTCCAGTTTTGGATCTTCTTCTGCATACTGACATAAAATCCCAGTGGACACGTGACTCATCACCGGGTCATCGGACTCATTTAAGACGTCTGTCGAGCTTTTAATGAAAGAGAAACACTATGAGACTAATTATATGTCATGTATATAATACTACATATAGAACTTTGTACATTAATCTGTTACTTTCAGGTGTTTGTGGTAATAGAAATAAAGAAACGAACATTTCCTGAAATGTTGATTTATTTTGTTGTCTATAAGAATGATCTTACAGGAGACGTGAGTTACGTAACTGAGGAGTCTGGTGATGTTTAATTACTCTGATGTTGACTAGTTTCCTAACAGCGCATGCTTTATTCCTCAAAAATGATTCTGAATCATTCAAAAGAATCAAACTGTTGTGCACAATAAAGTTTAAATAAACAAGCACACAAAATGTTTTATGTGGTTATTCATTGAAGAATGTTAGTTTTTAAGATGTTAAAGGATGGAGAGACATTTCTCGTGACATTTTTCACCATTAGCAAGACGATATTCATTCATTCATTCATTCATCTTCTACCGCTTATCCGAACTTCTCGGGTCACGGGGAGCCTGTGCCTATCTCAGGCGTCATCGGGCATCGAGGCAGGATACACCCTGGACGTAGTGCCAACCCATCACAGGGCACACACACACTCTCATTCACTCACACACTACGGACAATTTCCCAGAGATGCCAATCAACCTACCATGCATGTCTTTGGACCGGGGGAGGAAACCGGAGTACCCGGAGGAAACCCCCGAGGCACGGGGAGAACATGCAAACTCCACACACACAAGGCGGAGGTGGGAATCGAACCCCCAACCCTGGAGGTGTGAAGCGAACGTGCTAACTACTAAGACACCGTGTCCCCCCTGCAAGACATGACGTGTGTCATGAGGGCTGCTGTGAAATCGCTAAACTTTTCTGTTTTTCTGTAATATATGAAAAGTACTTTCACATATAATAAAAGTAGAAGACCTACAGTACTTATTCAGGAAACACTTCAGCCAGCACTTCCTTCCCTGTTTGTTGCATATATGTTTATAAACACACACAAAATACTTATGTCATGATATCATGTATTCAGTGATAGAGACTTAAGCACTTCTGCACGTCGCTCTGTCACATGCTGTAAACGTAAATGTCAGTACAGTCTGTAAAATAATAAACAAAATTAAACATTAAACAGAAAAGATCAATAAATGTAATCTGTGCTATAGAGGCCCAGGTGTTAAAGCTCCACCTGCTACATGCTGTAAATACACCAACACCAACGTGCACTATAGTCCCACCCGCGATCAGTGTCCAAATCCTGCCGCGCCCCACGGCCGCGGTGAACATTACACGTCTGGCGTTTATTTATTCATCATAGAGTAAATAAAACTCTGATCCAGTATAAATGTTAAGGTAGTAATCCTGTTGATTCTATAACTGAATGTTAACACAAAGAAGAGTAGACAAATTGAGTGAAATACAAAAGTGCTCTAAAGTCTTGATGCGAATGCAAGTAAATGATGCGACATGCGCTGCGCTATTTTTTGATGTTTAGATTAGTGTCAAGATGATGCAAGACTTTAAATAGGCGCAATAATGGCAGTTAGACGTAAGCACTCATAGCATGTTATTAAAGCTTTTGACTAGTAGGTGACGCTGATGTAAAATTTGTTACATAGACCCAGGTCATGGTCCTGAAGATACCTACAGAGTTTTGTGTCAGTGCACAAACGTGTTGTTGAGATCCAGCCTCACTGCCTGGTTGGTGGCACCACAATTGGACTGTTACAAGCGAACTGTGTGGAGTATTCAGGATTATGTTGCTTCTTTAGTAAACACTTACTCTGGAGATGATATCTACCAAATCTGGTGACTATAGGTCAAAATCTTTTGGAGCAACAGCAAAAAACATCTTTGTCAAAATGCAAGATGGTGAAATTAACATTAGTCATTTTAAATTAGGCCCAAACCGAACTTCAGTGTGTCAAACTCCACAACTTATAGTTCTAATGGTTCTATGAGCACCTGAAGAATAGGAAGAAGAAGGAGAATAATAATAATAATAATAATAATAATAATAATAATAATAATAATGATGATGATGATGATTGAAAAGAAGTGTCGTAAGGCTGAGGATCCATTTGCAGCTTTTATTAAAGGTACTCGTGATACAACAGCCAGACGTCAATGACGGCAAACACTAATGATGTTACCGGTGACTCCGAAGCTCTGAGGCGTGAGTCAAAAAAATTAACCGATTTTCATTGAAGCTTTGTATCGAAGCTTGATTCGTTCTGGCAAAGTCACGTGACCAATGACGTCCGAGGCTTCGTTTCACACACACACACACACACACACACACACACACACACACACACACACACACACACACACACACACACACACACACACACACACACACACGTACGTGACTGCTTCGTTATCTAATTCAAAGGTATGAAATCGTACGCGACACGCGGCGCCCCCGTGTGTTGTATTAGAGTATTACATGAAATCTATTACTGTGTAGCGAGTTTAGGAGAGTTTATTGTTGTGAGTTGTTAATGGAGCCTGTTACAAAAAGATCGCGTTCTGAAATGTGGGAACACTTTCATTTGATTTCGCCCAATAAAGTGGATATATATGGTTTTGTTGTGAAGCCTATATTTATAACTTCACTCATCATTGGGCAATTATACGATTCAGTGTAACATTTAATGTCGTATATTTTGTCATATATTTATTGGATCATAGTAATAAGTTGAAAAATGAAAAGGAATGCAAGAAAAGCCTTTTGTGCACCGCATTATAGCATGATCTTTTTTTAAATGGTTCACACTTTATACTTTTGAGACAAGGTCTATCCTTAATCTGTGTTTAGGTCCAGTGATTGATTTGCTCCCAGCAGCTGGTCTATAATAATAATAATAATAATAATAATAATAATAATAATAATAATAATAATAATAATACATCATCCAGGTTGAGACATTTTCCTGCAAAGCATGACAGAGCCAGATCCTCTGTCCAAGATGTAGCCAACAGCCAAGGTTAAAGCCTACTTTTAATTTTATTCACTTGTTTCAGTTTTAATTATTAAAATAATGAAGTGGTTTAAAAGGGCTGCTGTTCAAGTCAAGTCAAGTGCTGTTATTTTATTATCAAAATAGGAACATAGTCTCTCTCTCAAGTTCAATTTAAGTGTGCTTTATCGGCATGACAAAAACTGTACATTTGTATTACCAAAGCATTTGCAGCTGTGCTGCATGCAAATAGTACAAAAAGTTAAATTTAAAAAAAAGTACATTGTGCATAATTAAAAGTAAAATAGTAAATTATAGAAATACAATAAGGACATTATTGTATTTAATATTGATTCATTTATTTATTAATCTATCCTTAATTTGTCAATCCATTATTTTTTGCTTCTAAAATTAATACGTTGCTTGGTTGTGGAAGCACAACAGGGCAAAGTACGTGGTGGATAAAACAGGCAAAGGGTCAGGGCAGACAGACAGGAAGAGAATCACAAAACCGGAAGTAGAGACAACACAGAAAACGCTCAGAATAATCACAGCAGCCGCTCGAGACTTCGCACTGGGGTCAAGTTCACGTTCAGGTGTTATAGGCGTGGGTAATAGGTGGTGATGTAATCAGTCCCGGCGAGAGGATTATGGGAAATGCAGTCCGGAAACGACTAATACTCAGGAGACGGTTCTCTCCGTTGGTGCTCGGGAGGCGGGGCAGGCGCTACAACCGTGACAATAATAATAATAATAATAATAATAATAATAATAATAATAATAATAATAATAATAATAACAACAACAGGAATACTACTACTACTACTACTACTACTACTACTACTACTACTACTACTACTACTAATCTTCTTCTTCTGTCGGCTTTTCCCTTCAGGAACCACCACAGCGAATCATCTCTCCACCTGTCCCTATCTTCTGCATCCCCACTAGCTTCATATCCTCATTAATTACATCCATATACCTCTTCTTTGGCCTTCCTCTTTGCCTCCTGCCTGGCAGCTCCATGTCCAACATTCTCCTACCCATATACTCACTCTCACTCCTCTGAACATGTCCAAACCTTCTTAATCTGTCCTGCCTAACTTTGTCCCCCAAACGTCCAACATGAGCTGTCCCTCTGATGTCCTCGTTCCTAATCCTGTCCAAACTTGTCACTCCCAAAGAGAACCTCAACATCTTCAGCTCGGGAAGATGAATAATAATAATAATAATAATAATAATAATAATAATAATAATAATAATAATAATAAGCTGTAGAACATCATCAGTAATATGGACATAATTACTGATTAATTACTCCCTGGACATAATTAAATGCCCCCCCGCGCAGTGACGCACTTTAACTTTCACAGCGTCATTTCTTGGAAGAACCGATTCTCACGCTTAGGTTTCGTTCCTCTTGCTTGAACCCGCCTTCCGCTTGATTGACGCAGCTGTCGCTCAATCATAGTCTTCACTTTTGTTCACGTGTGTACCGTGTTGTAAGGGCGGGAGCTGAGATACTAACAGCCAATCGTGGAGCAGTACAGAAGACGCTCAAGGCTGGTATTGACCAATCAGCTGCAGGGATCGCAGAGTGGGAGTTAACGGAAAAACTCTGTTCAAGTTCACAGCCGCGGCTTGTTATTGTGTTTATTATTGTTTATTATTGTTTATTATTGTTTATTATTGTTTATTAGTGATCATTAGTGTTTATTAGTGATCACTGCTCTGTATATAACTTACAGCAGTTCTATGTCAGTGTGCTTTACTGTGTGGATTATCATTAAAGCAGGTGTTCAGTCCTAAACACAGGTAAGTTCAGGTGACTGTGAACGCGGTCATTATTTACATTATAGCTTTTATTCTTAACGCGTATTAAAGTAAACACTGTTAAAGATAAGTGCTAAGGGTTAAGCGTAATGTAGGGAGCCACCGGTTACACGTCAACACGTATTACACAACACGTTTTACACGTTAACACGTTTTACACGTCAATACGTTTTACACGTCAACACGTTTTATACGTCAACACGTACTACACAACACGTTTTACACGTCAACACGTTTTACACGTCAACACGTACTACACAACACCTGTTACACGTCAACACCTGTTACACGTCAACACCTGTTACACGTCAACACGTTTTAAATGTCAACACCTGTTACACGTCAATACGTTAACACGTTTTACATGTCAACAAGTCAATACCGGTTACATGTCAACACCTGTTACATGTCAACACGTTTAAACGTCAACACCGATTACACGTCAACACGTTTTACACATCAACACGTTTTACACATCAACACCGGTTTCACGTCAACATGTTATACGTCAACACGTTTAAACGTCAACACGTTTAAACGTCAACACCGATTACATGTCAATACGTTTTACACGTCAATACCTGATACACCTGTTACACGTCGACACCTGTTACACGTGTTACACGTCAACATCCTTATTGTTAATA
>NC_062522.1:2263834-2513834 GCF_022655615.1 Tachysurus fulvidraco
GTGGGATTTGTTTGGTGTTGTTTATTTCACATTAACGCCGTCAGCCTGACAAACGTGTTGTTTATTTCACATTAACGCCGTCAGCCTGACAAACGTGTTGTTTATTTCACATTAACGCCGTCAGCCTGACAAACGTGTTGTTTATTTCACATTAACGCCGTCAGCCTGACAAACGTGTTGTTTATTTCACATTAACGCCGTCAGCCTGACAAACGTGTTGCTTTTACTAACCTTCCTCCTGCATCTGTGTCTCACCTCTGCATGATCTACTGCCTGTTACTTTGCATGTCATCGTTCATCAGTAAATGTTATAATATCTAAGGCACCGTCACACACTAGGGGGCGCAAATCACACAGATGTCATGTGTAACAGTTCAGTTCAACACAAAAGTTTGCACCCCCTGTTTATACTTGACTGGAATGCAAATGTGGGCGCGGAAATCAGCCAGAATGAGTGGCATTACGCTTCAGAATATATCTCTGTTTCTTTGGGCCTTTATTTTATTTTATTAAAATAGCTTTCACAGTGAAAGCTTACTGTGCTCCGATTAATTTTAAAATATAAAATTAAACTCCTATTAATTCGATTCTGAACGATATCTTCGGCTAATGCACATTCTTGAGATGTTTCAGACGCAAATTTCACAACATCTAAAATCTGCTCTTCTGGTCCAACATTTCCATCTTCCTTTAAGACTCTGCTTCTCCTCCTGAGATGAGTGGAGACCTGGACGGAGACGTGATCGGAGACCTGGGCGGAGACGTGATCGGAGACCTGGGCGGAGACGTGGACGGAGACGTGGGCGGAGACGAGATCGGAGACCTCATGCTGCAAGGTCCAGAGCAATCCCCAATGCTCTCTTGCTATGATGACAGCTTCACTTCACCCAGCAGTGACCAGGAAACATCCCTCTGCACTGTTTCAGGTGAAATCCTGCAAACTCTGCAGTTCATCACAGATCCTTTGGCAGATATTCATATGAAGAGCTTCCAAACCCCTGGACTTTTCATGGACATGTTCACTGAGGACATTTTTCCTAACAATCCAAACGTCCTGGAGGGTTTGCACATTCAGGGGGAGTAGGACAAACCTTCAGCCTTCATTATTTCATTGGCTTCAATTCTCTCTGAAAAATAATCCTGTGCACTTTTTAGTACTTTTTACCTTCTAACGCTGTCCTGTGGTACGTCGTGTACGAGCTGCTGGGGCCAAACCACTGGGGTTAAAAAACTCAGATATACGTAAGAGTGTGTTTCAGTGATTTTCCACTAGATGGTGCAGCTCAGATCAGTAAATAAACCGCATTGATATCTGGAAGAAAAATCTTCTGTGCTTGTGTAACCTATAGGGATGTGGGCGGGGCTAAAAGTCATTGTGTTCGTTTAGTCCGGTTTTTGATTAAAGTAGATTAAAATGGAGTAAAACTGAGAGGTGAAGCTACAGAGGAGAAGATGGACGACGTGCTCTGAGGTCACGAAGTTCTGGATCACCTCAAACTAATCCAGACCTCCACCTACAGTCTACAGGCTCATCTGGTGTGGTTTTAGACAAACGTTCGTTCGTTTGTATCATTAACTAGGGTTGCCACGGTTACCACTGAAAATATCTGAAGCTAGCTTTGGGTTTATCTTTTCTTTCTAAAAACCCTACTCCTGGTGTGTGGACATCATCCACTCAAGAAGAGATCATTAAACCATCACGGTCTGACCATCTCGACGTTAACTCTCCTCCTGCTGAACATGTTCCTCAAGCGGATTCTTGATCAGATGTTCGTCTGTTAGCTTCTGTAGTTATTACACCTAGTGGCCAGAAGTGGGAACTGCACCAAGCACTAAGTGAGGCAGAAGACTTTGCGTGAACGAGATCAAATCGGCGGAACATCGTTTAATATCTGTCAGAGAACCAGATAAAGAGCTGCAGCTCCACCACCAGCATGTCGTGCATGTGACCAGCAGTCAGGTTCGAATCTCATTAAATGTGAGATCTTTTGTGCCCTGAACAAAGCACTAAAACCTCTACATGAAGCACGAAGGTGGCAGCATCGTGTACAGCCTCTCGGTCGCTTAGTAACCGTATAGTAACCCTAGTACCTTATATAGTAACCGTAACCATAGTAACCAGACTGCACCGAAGGAACGGAAACGGAGGAACTGACATGTGGCTGTGACGTGTCACTCCGTAAACGTCACAATGTCAGGACTTTAGAGGCCACGCCGTCGTCCTGACGCCTCTCTTTTCTCTCTCCGTCTTCTCCTGATTACTTTCTGCCTTTTTTTCCCTCTCGTATTATTCTCCCTCACATCCTCATCCTCTTTCCTCTCTCTTGGGTTTTTTTCTTTATTTCTGTTTTTATTTCTCCATCTCTTCTCTTTCTATCATTTTTCAGTTTCTTTTATGTTTCTTTTATCTTCCTTTTTTATTTTGATGCTTTTCTTTCTTTTATTTCCCCTCTCTCTCTCTCTCTCTCTCTCTCTCTCTCTCTCTCTCTCTCTCTCTCTTTCTTTCTTTCTTTCTTTCTTTCTTTCTTTCTTTCTCTCTCTCTCTCTCTCTCTTTCTTCCTTCCTTTCTTTCTTTCTTTCTTTCTTTCTTTCTTTCTTTCTTTCTTTCTTTCTTTCTTTCTTTCTCTCTCTCTCTCTTTCTTTCTTTCTCTCTCTCTTTCTTTCTTTCTTTCTTTCTTTCTTTCTTTCTTTCTTTCTTTCTTTCTTTCTTTCTTTCTTTCTTTCTTCAGTATTTCTTGATGAAAATCTAAACCCTGTTTCATCACAGTTTTCGTCACAGTTTCATTATTAAAATTTGAGTAAATTCAATCTTTCAAATCCCGAAGATTAGAATTTCCTCACAGCATAAAATCCAGATCTTTTTTTTTTAAATGTCTTCCTAATTCTTATTTCTGAGCCCTTCGATGTTCTCCAACCTGAACTGAAAGTGTTTCACTCTGCCTTTGGCTCAGCTCTGGACCTGAGTGTGGAAGTGAGATCTTTGAGGTGATTGATGGAGGTTTTCATCCCTGACTTTCATTTCTAACAGAAAGAGAAATTTGGAAATGTGACATTTTGTCAAACAGAGCAGCACTTTCTAAACTTTATGGATGAAAATTACTGAAAGGCACAAAGTAATATAATGTAATAAGTCTGATGAGTCTGATGTCCTACTTCCACTGAATGTTCTCATGCTGCAAACGTGTTCACATCCTAAAGAAGAAAACTCGTCAATGTGATGCACTTCTGATTTTATGTCCATTGTGTTTTATTCCTCTTTATTTGTCAGAGCCAGTGATGTAGAGATGTAGAGTTTTTATTTTTTTAATATCATCTATTGTTCTGAATGAAGTTCTTCACCCTGGAACCGTCTGTCTTTATTTTCTGAGTGTAAAGATAAATCAGTATGAACTTTGTCCCTCAGTAAACATGTAACCTTTGTAAGAAATAACATTGTGTCAGAGTCGTGATGTCTTCATACTGTTGCAGAGGAAGTGTGTGTGTGTGTGTGTGTGTGTGTGTGTGTGTGTGTGTGTGTGTGTGTGTGTGTGTGTGTGTGTGTGTGTGTGTGTTCAGTACAAGGCACAACTTGTCAAAGAACTGGAATTTATATCGCAATCTTCTCTGTGTGTTTGTCTGCATGTGTGTGTGTGTGTGTGTTTGTCTGCGTGTGTGTGTGTGTTTTTGTCTGCGTGTGTATATGTGTGTGTGTTTGTCTGCGTGTGTATGTGTGTGTGTGTTTGTCTGCGTGTGTGTGTGTGTTTGTCTGCATGTGTGTGTGTCAAAGAAATTATATAAAAATTATAAGAATTAAAAATCTCAATAAAGATTCTATATTAAACGAAGTCAGTGTTTGGTGCTACAATATTTACAGTGGTGTGAAAAAGTCTTGGCCCCCTTCCTGATTTATTTTTTTTGTCACACTTTAATGTTTCAGATCATCAAACAAATTTAAATATTAGACAAAGATAACACGAGTAAACACAACATGGAGTTTTTACATGAAGGTTTTGATTATTAAGGGAAAACTAAATCCAAACCCACACGGCCCTGTGTGAAAAAGTGTTTGCATCCCTGTTACAAAACTGTTGTTTATCACACCTGAGTTTAATGTCTCTAGCTACACCCAGGCCTGATTACTGCCACACCTGTTCACTATCAATACGTCACTTAAATAAAACCTGACTGACAAAGTGAAGCAGATCAAAAGATCCTCAAAAGCTCCACATCTATCATCTATCAGAAAGTAATTGAGATCTATCAGTCTGGAAAAGGTTATAAAGCCATTTCTAAAGCTTTGGGACTCCAGTGAACCACAGTGAGAGCTGTTATACACACATGGGGGAAACATGGAACAGTGGTGAACCTTCACAGGAGTCGCGACCGACCAAAATTACCCCAAGAGATCAGAGACGACCCATACAAGATGTCACAAAAGACCCCACAACAACATCCAAAGAACTGCAGGCCTCAGTTGACTCATTTAAGGTCAGTGTTCATGACTCCACCATAAGGAAGAGACTGGGGCAAAGAGACAAAAACTGCTGCTGAGCAAAAAGAACATAAAGCTCGTCTCTGATCTGCCAGAAAACATCTTGATGATCCCCAAGACTTTGGGGGAAATACTCTGTGCACTGACGAGAGAAAAGCTGGACATTTTAGAAGGTGTGTGTCCCGTTACATCTGGTGTAAAAGTAACACTGCATGTCAGAAACAGAACATCACACCTACAGTAAAACATGGTGGTGGTGGTGGTGGTGGTGTGATGGTCTGGGGCTGTTTTACTGCTTCAGGACGTGGAAGACATGCTGTGATAAATGGAACCATGAATTCTGCTGTCTACAAAAAGTCCTGAAGGACAAAGTGTGACCTTCTGTTTGTGACCTCAAGCTGACGTGAACTTGGGTTCTGCAGCAGGACAACGATCCAAAACACACAGCAAGTCCACCTCTGAATGTGAAGGAGAAACAAAATGAAGACTTTGGAGTGACCGAGTCAAAGTCCTGACCTGAATCCTATTGAGATGCTGTGGCAGGACCTTAAAAAGGTGCTTCATGCTCAAAAACCCTCAAATGTGGCTGAATTACAACAATTCTGTAAAGGCGAGTGACCAAAATCCCCCCCAGCCCCCCCCCCCCCCCCCCCCCCCCCCCCCCCCCAGCCTCAGCTGTAACAGACTCACTGTAAGTTATCACTAACACTTTACTGCAGTTCTTAGGCGTGCTAAGGGTGTAACAACCAGTTATTAGGTTTAGGGGCAAATACTTTTTCACACATGCCCATAAAATTTTGGATTTTGTTTTCCGTTAATAATAAAAACCTTCATGTAAAAACTAGGGATGCACCAATACCACTTTTCTCTTCCGATCCGATCCCGATACCAGAGTTTACCGTTATCGGCCGATCCCGATCCGATACCTGTCTTCTTTTCTACCTTTAAAACTAAAGAATGTAAACAACTCATTTAGTTATTAAGATTTATTTGTTTCTGGTAAAGAAATACAAAAATGTCCTTATTACTGGATGAAAACTGACAACACAAGAAACCTTAATAAAGTATTAATGCAGTAACAAACAGAACATTTAACAGTTAGTGGTATAACAATCTAAACCATATATACTGTAATTATTACATTATATTATTTTCTGAATAAAAGACAATATTTTAAAGTGAATATTATATTAGAACTCTTTAAACAGGATGTAAAGTGTATTAAACAGTAAACCTCACACCCAATGAGCGACATGTTTAACACACTGAGGTAAACAGAAAGGACGCCTGATAAACTTGTCTGTCTGTCGCAGGCGGTTGTGTGACATGTTTACTATAAAATGTATTAGATTTATTTACATTCATGTCATTTAATATATAAGTGTATTTTTCTTATAAGTATAAGCGATAATCTGTGATGTTTGCTGTTCATTAATCAACCACCACAGACACGCCCATGGATCTCAGGAAGCAGCAGCGTGGTCAATGCTGTAGGTAAAACACGGAATGGAGTTTAATTTATTAGGGCATTCCTCAAGCGGAATGGATTCGACTGGCGGCGCTCTGGAATGTGCGATACCCATGGCCACGGGTATCGGATTTGGATCGGTCACGCAGCACCGATACCCGATCCACTCAAAATGCTTGGATCGGTGCCGATACCGATCCGAAATATCGGATCGGTACATCCCTAGTAAAAAAATACATGTTTTGTTTACTTGTGTTATCTTTGACTAATATTTACATTTGTTTGATCTGAAACATTAAAGTGTGACAAACGTGCAAAAAAAAAAAAATCAGGAAGGAGGCTGTAATATTTTTAGGCTTTTGCTAAGAACCAATCATATGTTGTTATATTAGGCACTGTGTCCCTATTGGCTACGGCAGGTGTCAGTCATTCTACGTCAGACGGAGTTAGGAGGTTTTAGGGTTGCACACAGTGCCCACAGGTAGCACCTGCATTCTATGCCCTGCAATAAGTTATTAAATCCTCATCTAAAGAAAATATTCTTTATCAATATTTCAATATTTGAGAAATAACACAATATGGTGTCAGAGTGAACGGATTCTTCTGGAGTCCTGATGCCCACGATGAACTGGGACGCAACAAACCTGCCGGAAGCATAGCGGAAGCAAGTTTCAGCAGCATGCGGAGCTGAGATTCAGCGGACTAGAGCCCTGTGCGAGACTGTTTTTATAAACCCGCACCCGCCCGCTCCTGCTGAATTTCTGACCAGGACCGCCCGTGCCCGCAAGCTACGTGTTCCACTCCCGCCTGCACCCGCAATGTTTCTTGAGAGCTTGTGAAAATTTTGATTGTATACAAATGATCAGACTAATTATTAGTCCAGGTTAATGTCCAGAATAACAGAATTAAACATGATTGCATTTAAATAAGATAAATTAATACTAATGCTAATACTAATCTTCTTCTCAACATCATGTGTTGTCTCCATTCTTATTATTAGGCTACACGCCAAATCCCACCGGGTCCCGAGGATCTCCCGCTAAATTTTCTTCGAACCCTTCGAGCACTCTGTGACTGACTTGCGTCTGCTTGTCAAGGATTGTAATTATGCAAATAGCGACGAGATGGTCCGCGATCGCATTGCTTTCGGGATACATTCACCCAAAGTGAGAGAGAAACCTTTGAATGCAGGCTCTGAATTAACGCTTGAAAAAGCAATAGACATCGCTAGATCTCACGAGTTAGCTCAAGCACAGTTGAAAACCATCTCAAATAGTACGAGTACTCCACGTGAACATGCAGTGCACTCAGTTTTTCGTCACACGCAAAAAGGGGCAATTTCAAAGCAACATAATGCTAAGCACACAAAGAAATACAGTGAGAATCTGCAACACAGAAGTTCAACCTCAGTGCAGACGAAAGGATGCGGTTACTGTGGAAATAATCGATCTCAGTGTCCTGCAAAAGGAAAAGTATGCAAATTATGTGGCAAATTAAACCATTTTGCAAAAGTATGTCGTTCCAACAGTGAGAAACTGTACATGCAATAAGCAAAGGAATCTCAGACCAGACTGAGGAGAGTGATGATGAGCTGTTTATTGATTCAGTCACACAGGGCGGACAAAGCTCAGAGATGGAACAGGCTTTTGTAAACATTAAAGTAGAACAACTCAAAATCAGGTTCAAACTGGACACTGGATCCTCTGCCAACGTCATCTCCATACACGAATATGCCAAGTTGAGTACCCAGTGCACTTTACAGCAGACATCTCGCCTTCTGCTTGGATACGGTGGAGAACGCTTGTCGGTAAAAGGCAAATGTGACCTGAAATGCAAACACAGACACTGAAATTTTACATGGTTGACACAATTGAACCTCCTGTCATAGGTCTAAAGGGCTGCATAGACTTTGGTCTAATTAATGTTGTACTCTCTGTATCAGAAAAACAGATGGAAGTGCCAGTTTTAAAGGAATTCGCAAACGTCTTCAAATGAACTGGACTGTTTCCCGGTGAGTGTACCATACATTTGGACCCACATGCGACCCCAGTATTCCACCCACCTAGACGTATTCCTCTCGCACTACACAGCCGCCTTAAAGATGAGCTTGATAGCATTGAAAAGCAGGATGTTATCAGTAAAGTCACAGAGCCAACTGAATGGGTTAACTCAACGGTTGTAGCAGAAAAACCACTACAGCGGGTATTTTGAGCTCGACAGACTTCACAGCACAACTTCTACCGCTGTTATGCACAAGCTGAAAGCTGCCTTCGCATGACACGGGATCCCAGAGACCGTCATTTCAGATAACGGCCCTCAGTATAGCTCGGGTGAGTTTGAGTCATTTGTTAAAGCATGGAAATTCACACATACCACCACAAGCCCGTACTTTCCGCAAAGTAACGGACTGGCAGAGAAATCTGTGCACACTGCCAAAATGTTGCTGGAAAAGGCAAAGGCTGATAAAAGTGACCCATACCTCAGTCTCCTGGAATATCGCAACTGCCCAGTTGATGGTTTTAAGTCCCCGGCTGTTAATGAGTCGCCGTCTCTGATCAACCCTTCCCAATACCAATCAGCAACTCCTACCTACAACAGCACCAAAAGAGCTATTATGACAGATCAGCTAGACCCTTATCTCAGCTTACGGAAGGACAGGCAGTCAGAGTACAGGAACGAGGGTACTGGAAGCCAGCTACCATCATCAAAGCAGCCAAGGCTGAGAGATCATATCATGTGCGTACGGCTGACGGACAGGAATACCGACAAAACAGACATCACCTCCTGTATGCACCAGAACTGCACAGTAGTGACACTAATCAGGCTTTAAGTCAATCAATCAATCAATCAAATTTTATTTATAGAGCACCTTACAACTGCCAAAAGGAGCACAAGGTGCTTTCCAGTAAAACAACAATAAAAAAACAAAATAAATAGAATCAATAAGAACACAATGAACCATAAAATAGCAGTTGAAACCGGGTCTATGCGTTAAAAGCTTGTATGAATAAATATGTCTTCAACTGCGATTTAAAAACACTCAGCACAGTGATGGATCGTAAATGTGCTGGAAGTGCGTTCCACAGCTTTGGTCCCTTGATGGCAAATGACCGGCCTCCAAACTTCTCATAATTGTATTTGGGAATGACCAGAGAGGTATGTCCAGAGGAGCGGAGAGATCTGGCTGGTTGGTAGACCTTTATTAATTCTGTGAGATAGGCTGGGGCCAGACCATTGATGGCCTTGAACACACAGAGAAGGACCTTATACTCCACCCTAAACCGCACCGGAAGCCAGTGAAGCGAGTGGAGGACAGGGGTGATGTGTGAGTGTTTGGAGGTGTTGGAGAGAAGACGTGCTGCCGCATTTTGTACTATTTGAAGCCGATTGAGAAGTGATTGATTAAGTCCAGTGTAGAGAGCATTACAGTAGTCAATCCTTGAGCTGATGAAGGCATGTATAGCTTTTTCAAGGTCAGCTTGAGACAAGAATGATTTTACCTTGCTGAGTAGTCTTAACTGGTAAAAGCTCGCCTTCACTACTGCACTGATTTGCTTATCGAAATGCATTCCCTTGTCAAAAATAACACCCAGGTTACGCACGGTAGGAGCAAACTGAGGTGTTAGAGAACCAAAACTAAGAGAACTGCTGGAGGAATCTGGGCTAAACAGGATGTACTCAGTCTTTTCTTCATTCAGATGAAGGAAGTTCTGGGAAAGCCACTGTTTGATATCCTGAAGGCAATTATGGAGAGGGTCCAATGCAGAAAGATTACTCAAAATCACAGGAAGATAGATCTGGAGGTCGTCAGCATAGAAATGAAATTGAACATTGTGATTGGAGATGAGTTGACCAAGTGGCAGCATGTAGAGTGAGAACAGAGTAGGACCAAGAATAGAGCCTTGAGGCACACCAGATGATAGAGGAGCAACCGAGGAAGAATAGTCATTAAGCATTACTGAAAAGGTTCTGTTAGTGAGGTATGATGAGAACCAATTTAGCACTGCACCCTGCAGACCAACAACATGTTGAAGACGAGAGATGAGGATGGCATGATCCACGGTGTCAAATGCAGCGGTTAGGTCCAGTAATACCAAAACCACAGAGCTTTTCCCATCCAGGGCTCTAAGAATGTCATTATGGACCCTCAATAGCGCTGATTCAGTGCTATGTCTTGACCTGAAACCGGACTGAAAAGTATCACCAATGCCGTGCAGTTGTAGGTGAGACTGCAGCTGTGCGGAAACAAGCTTCTCCATCAACTTAGACAGAAATGACAGGTTAGATATAGGACGGAAGTTGGAGAATATGGAGGGATCAAGGTTGGGTTTCTTGAGCAGTGGTCTCACAATAGCGTGTTTGAGAGCAGCGGGAACAGTACCCACCCTAAAACAGCTGTTTATGAAGGGGACAAGGATGGGACCTATGATGTCGACCGTCTCCTTCAAAATCCTGGCAGGAACAGCGTCTAGGGGGCAGGTGGTAGGCTTCAACTCGTGGATAGCTTTTTTCAGGTCCGCCAGAGTAACTGCATCAAAGTTCTCTAGCACACATTGCGCCGCACGAGTGGACATGGCAACAGTGGGGACTTGTGTAATGGTTTGCCTAACAAACAAAACCTTGTCCAAAAAATGTTGCTTGAATGCGTTGCATATGTTTACAGATACGTCATTCAGTGCGACAGACACCGGATTTATAACAGAATTGATAGTGCTGAATAAAATTCCAGGGCGGTGGCTATTGTTATTGATGAGAGCAGAAAGGTACTGTCCTTTAGCTTCCTTCAGTGCACTCTGATAGGTGGCAAGACTGTCTCTGAACATCTCCAGAGACACCTGCAACCTATCCTTCTTCCATTTTCGCTCAGCCTGTCTACACCGGCGCCTGAGGGCCCGAGTTGTATCATTGAGCCAGGGGTCCAATGTACCATTGGTCGATTTAACCTTGTAGGGCGCAACAGAGTCCATAATCCGGGAGCAGGTGGTATGGAAGGAGGCGAGGAAACGTTCCGGGCAAAGAGACGATGCCAATTCAGCAGTAGAGGCGAGATCAGAAACAGAGAAAGCAGCAGCAAAGTCATCGACTGTAGATGAGGTAATAATGCGACGGCGATGGGGGGCAGTAGACGTTGGTGCAGGTGGAACAGCACAAATGTCAAACCGTATGAGAGAATGGTCAGAGATGGGAAAATCCATGACCTCACAGGTTGACACAATCACCCCACGAGAGATAATAAGGTCAAGGGTGTGACCTAACCTATGGGTGGGACAGGAAATGGACTGAGCCAGATCTAATGAGTCTAAAAGTGCCTTAAGTTCATTAGCAGGTTTATCAGAGGGGCAGCAAACATGAATGTTAAAGTCACCACAGATTAGAATGTTGTCAAACTTTGCTAGAAACTCTGTTAGAAACTCTGAGAACTCAATTAAAAAATATTTATTTAATTTGGGCGGCCGGTAGATTACTGCACATAAGATCGGACAGGGTAGTGTAAGCACAAATACTTGTGATTCAAAACTGGAATACCCTCTAGTGGACAACTGGCGGCACTTCAGGGACTGTCTATGTAAGGTGGCTATCCCCCCGCCCCTACCCGTTTGCCGCGGCGTGTTTAGGTAAAGGTAACCAAAGGGGAGGATTTCCGAAAAGGCACTGACGTCACCTGGGGGAAGCCAAGTTTCTGTGAGGAAAAACAGATCCAGATTGTGGGAGGAAATGACATCATTGAGGATAAATGTTTTGTTATTGAGCGATCTGGTGTTACAAAGTGCCATGCGGAACGTGGACAAGTTGACAGGCGACGATGTCACACGAGGAATTGGATGGAGATTTCCTTTGGCACAACCCCGAGTGGATGTTTCAGCTCGACGGAGACGCGGAAACGGAACGCCAGTGTTGGAGCCAACCAGCCGAAGCCATCGATAGCATTCCCGCGATCTTCTAGCATTGTCACATCCTGGTTGATCTTGACCTCTCGGAGACGAAGGATCCAGGTGTGTCCTCAGCCTGACATGTAACCCGCCTCTCCGACCGCGTCTTCTGCGGCGCCTCCTGCCTGGTAGCAAACAGACAGGGCGTCTCAGGAAAGGAGGAATAAATGTCAACAGTGGCGGTGGTGGTTTAAAGGACTGGGTATTTAAGAGGTGATTCGTTGTACAAAGCAGTTCCATCAGCAAGGTGCGATCATACACAATTAACGATGAGACAGTAGCAAAATCAAACATGAAAAAACAGAGGAGCAAGTGGCAGGCCAAACACAGCGGCGCCATCTTGTTTGGATCATCATGCAATTAATAATTATTAAGTGATGCTGAGCCTTGTACAACATCTGGAAATGACATCTCAGATACACCTGGGCACGCAGATA
Organism: Tachysurus fulvidraco; assembly: GCF_022655615.1. Classification (NCBI taxonomy): domain Eukaryota; kingdom Metazoa; phylum Chordata; class Actinopteri; order Siluriformes; family Bagridae; genus Tachysurus; species Tachysurus fulvidraco. Next base: position 2,276,141 of record NC_062522.1, read on the forward strand.
TTTTTTCCAAACCCACCATTTACAAAACCAGATTTGGACGACAGATAAAACCCAGAGATATTCTGGATTTGTGAATGTACCAGGGTGTAGGCGGATCAATGCCCTTTTCAATCGGAGAACGTACACTGTTCATTATAGTCGTATATGTAAATGCTCTCAATATGTTAGCACTGGTCATTGTTTACATTTACATTTACATTTACATCATTTGGCAGACGCCCTTATCCAGAGCGACGTACATAAGTGCTTAAATCTCTAACACTGAATACATTAATGCTGGTTCACTAGGTTACATACTTAAGATACCATGAGTTTAAAACATTTGTTCAAAGTTACAATGAAAAAGTGTCAAAGGTGGGTTTTTTTTTTTTTTTTTTTTTTTTTAAATGCAAAAGATAAGGAAAGAAGTGCTAGTTGAAGTGCTTCCTGAATAAGTAGGTCTTCAACCGCCGCTTGAAACCGCCGCATTGTTCACACTAATTGTATTCTGGGTACTTAATAGTTGAATGTTTTTTTGTATTTGAATAGTAATGTTTTGTCATCTAGAAAAAGGGGGCTGTAAGAACCAATCATATTATTACACATTGTTATATTAGGCACCGTGTTCCTATTGGCTACGGCAGGTGTCAGTCATTCTACATCAGACGGAGTTAGGAAGTTTTAGGGTTGCACACTGTGGCTACAGGTAGCACCTGCATTCTATGTCCTGATAAGTTATTAAATCCTCATCTAAAGAAAATACCGTGTGTTGGGTCATCAATATTTGAGAAATAACACAACAGGAACCAAGAATTTTTCACACCACTGTATAATCTAAACTATTACTGACTATTCAGATCAGTGTGTGCAGTTAAATTAGGACATTTTTACTGAGCATCTGAACATTTTCTATAACATTATTTTATTTATAATGTTTTTGTGAAGTAAAGTTTTGGGGGACCCTAACGCTAGGTTTATGTACTGACTTAATAATGCAGAAGTCATCAAACAAAACCTCTACTACAAATAGGTGGCCTAAGACATCTGCACAGTTCCGTAGGTCTATAACGCATTATAACTGAGCTTATATTAGCAATCATGTTGAACACACTCCACTATTCCTCATTATAAATCATCTGTAAGTCACAAGCTGATGATTTACTGAATGATTGTAAAATAATATTCATTATAAAACAAACTGAGAAATTATACATTAAAATAAAAGCACAAAATTTTATAAGTACAGTTATAATAATAATCTATAAATATGGGCTTCATCAAATATTTTAGCATTGCTTCCTTTTTATAATAATAATAATAATAATACTATTAATAATTATAATCATAACAACAACAACAACAATAATAATAATAATAATAATAATAATAATAATAATAATAATAATAATAATAATACTATTAATAATTATAATCATAACAACAACAACAACAATAATAATAATAATAATAATAATAATAATAATAATAATAATAATAATAATAATAATAAGTTATCTCTGGCACTGCATATCTGTATCTGTGTGTTTATTGTATTCGACTTATTACTAAAATAATTAAATTATTGCAGCCCTAAAATGGTCCACTTCTTTTTAAAAGATGAAATATCACTTTATTACTTGCAATAATTATTAAATAAGTAATTGCCAGAGATACTTGCAACTAATAATTACCATAATACAAATAATTATAAGCACATTATTTATAATAATCTATGAATATGGGAGGAATTTCAAAGTGATTTTTTTTGTATTTGTACTAGATTTAATTTATTAGAAATGTACAGACTTCAAATACACACAGTAAAGATACACAATACTTAGATAAAGATACACAATACTTAGATAAAGACACACAATACTTAGATAAAGATACACAAGTCTCAGAAATAGATGCTTTAGTTTACACTTAATCACGTCTTTATCTTCATTTCTCTAATAGTTTCTCTAATAGTTAGTAAATACACCAATTTAAAACTAGCTGGTGTTTATTTTCAGTCACTGACAGTCTTGGTGTAAAACATTCTGTCAAGCTCAAGTTATCAGTTTAGCTTTGTGCGTCAATAGCATTGCCCAGTATTAGTTATGGTTAATTAGAGTCTTTGCAGGTTGATGCAAGTTCCCTTCACTGCAGAACCAAAGGGAGTGGAGTAGGACCTGATCCTGCAGCTTGTATTTTAATAGAGTTGAACTAAAAGTCCAGAGGGTGAAGTCAGACCTGCTCCTTGATGCTACCTGCTCGGTTTGATTCACATCCTTGTTCTTTGGCACAGTTAAACCAAGAGCCCTGGAGGTGGAGTCAGACTTAAACCAGATCCTGATGTCCTTTAGCGCTTTTTCCATAATCGCATTATTGGCCATGCTGCTTTGGCTAGTAGGTCTTGATAGGCCTGGTTAAACTGGCGGTTCATGGCTGCATACAGCAATGGGTTGATGCAGCTGTTAAGCCATGTGAGGTTTGCACAGAACATGTGGACCACCTGTGGAGCTTGGCTCTTTTTATCCGCAATGTTAAGGAGCAGAAAAGGGGCGAAGCATCCTACAAAGCATAGGAAGACAGTGAAGCACATCCGGGTTACACGTTTAAACTCGTTGTCTTCTCCTGAGGATGTTGCTTGTGGTGGTGCTGCAGCTGGAACTGGAGCTGCAGCTTTGGGGGAATCTTTCTTGACCTTTGATGCCACATTAACAGTCTTGCTGACGCTGGAAATAGCTTGAGGCTCATTCACATTGGTCTTGCTGTGGTGTATCTCGACACCTTGCTCACTGACTTCACTGCTCTGAGTTGCTGCGGTTCCGATACCAATCCCACTATCATCCCCATCCGTGCCTTCGGGCTCCAGATGTTTGCGCCTTGAGGAACGTCGACTTGGCCTGTATTTGATCAGTGCCTTTGCAGCAACACGCACTTTGCGGTAGATCAAAAAGTAGAAAAGACCAACAAAACCCAAACCAAGGAAGAAATAAATAAATAGCAGGATGGTAGTGTAAGGGCGACCTCTGATGCGGTGGAAGCTGCAGGTGCAGACCTGAGGTGCAAAGACGTAGACAGGCCACAGAGGGGCAAAGCTGGCAAGACCAAGTGCCCAGGAGCTCAGAAGGAGCACAGCAATGCCCTTGTGAGACAACAGCAGCTGTGCCACTCGTGAATTCCGATGAGCAACCACTAGGTATCGACTCACAGCAATGAGACACAAAGAGATAATTGACACGCTGTTGGACAGGAAAAGGAGGAGCCCGAACATTTGACACCAGGTAGCTCCGCCCCTCCAGCGCAGGTGCAGATAGGAGTCAACGCTCACCGGCTGCAGAATGGTGCAGTACAGGATGTCGGCCAGCGCCAGGTTCACGATGAGTACGTTGAAGCGAGTGCGCAGACGGGCATCAGTGGCAAACGCTAGAACTGTCAGGACGTTCCCCAAGGTTCCCACCACTGTCACCAAACAGCCCCAAAACACACCGAAGTAGCGGTAACCTTCCACCGAGGGGGCGGCGCAGGAAAACGAATCATTGTCATAGAGATCTGTGCTGTTGAACAACATCCTGGTGGAAGAAACAGAAGAAACGTTAACGGTAGATTTTTAGGAAATAAAAGACAAATTTGAAAATTTATTTTTTGTTAAAGGAACTTAAATGTTTAAAAAAATTCAACTTAGGTTTAACTCAGTTCCATAAAACTTTATTTATTTCACATGAAAGCTCATTATCAGAATGTCCTAAAATTCAGAATGTTCATAAAAATGGCGCTAACATTTTTTAAAAATAGTTTTTGATCAAGAAAGGCACTGTTTTAGAGAAGTGCCAGATCAGAGGATACGGTGTTGGACTGCTGATTGTAACAACAACCGAGATGCTCCTTTTGGGCCCTTGAGCAAGGCCCTTAATCCTCTGTTATTTAGCTGCATAAGATGAGATAAATGTCGCTCTGAATAAGGAGACTGTAAATGTACAAAGTGTCTAATGCCCATTTTCCCACCGAGGCAGTTCGAGTGCAGGTTCGGAGCCTAATTTAGAACCAGTTCTTTCTGCTTCGTCCGCCAAAGCACCGGCTCTGAACCAGGAAAAGTGGTTCTTAAGTAGCACCAAAACGTTGCTGGTCTAGACTTAAGAACCGCTTGCGTCAGGAGCTGGGGGTGGGGCTGGGGGCGGGGCTACTGTTAGCGCATTTGATAATGTACCTTAAGTATACTAATGTTTAATACACTTTTACTTTACCGCGATATGATACATTATCAGCACACATGATAGTAGGTAGCTACATGCTAATTTTTTTCTGTGTTAACGATAAAATAACGTTATGTACTTTATCGATCACAACCTCCGTTTATACAGATTACACGGAGCCGCACGTACACGTTTTATTCGCCACGTTTGGATGCCGATGTAGGTTCACAAAGCCATGAGCATTAACAGTAAAGCGACATCCGCCATTGTTGTCGTGTTTGTGTTTGCCGCTGCTGCGCTAACGTCGCTGGGACACGTGACACGTATACAGTGACGTCACACTCGGCGCTGTGATGCTCTCTAGCTGGTGGAAAGGCGAACCGGTTCTTAGAAGGTTCACCAGTGGAACCAACTTTGAACCAGCACCAGCACTAGCTCTAAACCAGCACCCGGTTCTTTCCGGTGGAAAAGGGGCATAATGTAATTTAGAGCTACAGTCAAACAAATATAAAAGACTAATGTTCACTCGTCTAATAAAAAATTTCTTTAAGCGTTTGTTGAGTAATTAAAGTTTTCATTATTGATTTTTGTTATAGCAAAGTCCCATTAACAGGTCTAGTTCTAACATTGTCTAAAGTTACGATACAGAGGAGCGTAAATCAGGACCAGAACCTCCACTGGAGATTAGATCATATGGTGGATTTTCAGTATCAGGTTCATCTGATTGTTTTAGATTGTTCTTCTTGTTGCTCTTTAAAACTGCGCTGTGGCTTAAACACCTCTCACTCTCAAATATTTACCCTCTTCCTCTCTCTCTCTTTTTATGGCACTGAAACTGTTTCTCGGAAAAAAGCGGGTGTGAGCTTTTTTTTTTGGTATCAAGAAGCTCAGAACTCTAAGAACCCTTGGAGAACCCTTTGTGAAACACGTTGTTGTGTTTGTGGGACAAACTCGAGAACCCGCCAGGAACTTATCAACATTATCTTCTGACAAACAAACAAACAAACAAACAAACAAACAAACAAATAAATAAGAATTTTTTGCTATTTTGATCTAAATGCTAAAAGCAGCACAAATTACAAAAAAAATATCTTAGATTAAAATTGTATTGTTTTATCATCAATTTCTTGCATTTGCTATAATCGGCTCTGCGCTATAGACGTGTACGATACTGTCGCCATGGCAACATTTACACGGCCGAACGCCGTTTAATCGTATGGATGATCACGACAATTAGCTGCAATAGAAATGCTAAGCAGGCGAAGGTGGAGACGCTACTGTGGCTGAAATGGGTTTTTCTAATCCACCCTGAAAATCACCTGGTTTCAATATCTGATTGGTGGGAGTGGCCACCTGAGTACAGGTGTGAATGGGGTGTCGGGGGTCGGGGTGAATACACGGGGTAATTGTATCGTCTCAGATCGTTTTCCCAGTGAATCTGTAAACTAAAGCAGTATAAACACTGAGATTACACAGAAGTATAAAGTGTTCGCAGAAGCTGACCTACAAACACAAAGCTGAATCTGTAATATTACATTTAAAGAAAAAAAGTTTTTTTTTTTTGGTATCAAGAAGCTCAGAACTCTAAGAACCCTTGGAGAACCCTTTGTGAAACATGTTGTTGTGTTTGTGGGACAAACTCGAGAACCCGTCAGGAACTTATCAACATTTATCTTCTGAGGCAGGTTCTTTAAGGGGTTAATGGGATAATAAAGAAGCAAAGAACCTTTGAAGAACCTAAAGTAGAAAGATAAATGCCTTGGGCTTCTCAGGATATTTTAGGGTTCTTATTTAAGCTAAGAGAACCTTATCTGATAGGATAACACTCAGTCGTACGGTTCTGCACAGACTCTTTAAGGTTTCTCTCGGAGGAACGACTGAAGAAAGTGTTCAGTACAAACTTCAGATTATTTTCTTTTTTTTAACACCTAGAACCTGTGTTTTTGCACTTCATGGGGCACTCACTTTTAGCTATACGACATATTATGAAACAGACAATAAAGCAAGAACATGAAGAATGAGATTAATTGATTTTACCTTCAGCTCCGGGTCTCTTCGTCTCTGTGTGTGAGTCTCTCTCCCTTCACCTTCTGTTAACTCGTCTGTCTCTCTCTGTGATTCACTGTTCACTGCTCTTATCTCCTCCCACTCGTCTTAGTTCATAAAATACTGAGGTTTGTGTGTGTGTGTGTGTGTGTGTGTGTGTGTGTGTGTGTGTGTGTGTGTGTGTGTGTGTGTGTGTGTACATACTCTACTTCTGTTTCTCAATACTGGATTGTCTTGTTGAAAAAATAACCCATTTAGAAAGAATGACTTTTCCCGGCATGACCGGAGGGTGAACATTTATAAACCCAGAGCAGCCTGTGAAGAACCAGGAAAGAACCCAGAAGAGATTGGTTCTGCTTTGCGTATCAGAATAGTGTGTAGCTAATAAACAGTTAATAAAAGAAGTTCTAATATTAACCCTTTCTTCTGTGGCTTTACTGTCAGCAGCGTTGTGAGGAAGTTCCTCAGATGTTTCAAATCCATGTTACTTCATTTTTCCTCTTTTTTTTGCTAGATCTCGATTTTGTGGTTGCACAAATTGTTTTCATGACGAGATTTTAGGATATGACGAGTCCAGTGATGTTACCTGCGGTTAGCTAGTTGGCCTATAACATTTTTATTGATTATTTTTTATTTGATTAGCAATAATTAGTTGCTAATTAGTCCCACAGACTGCTCTCTCTGCTCCCCTCGGGGAGACGTCTCCTCAGCATCCGATCCCACACCAGTCGACTGAGGGATAGATTTTTCCCTCAAGCTATCAGACTAATTAACAGCCATAACTAACACAGCGTACAGCATACTCCCACAACATGGTATGCTACACACTGCACTTTAACTTCAACAGTTCAACACTGGACTACACACACACACACACACACACACACACACACACACACACACACACACACACACACACACACACACACACACACTGCATTTATACTGCATTTATACACACTGGACTACACACACACACACACACACACACACACACACACACACACACACACACACACACACACACACACACACACACTGCATTTATACTGCATTTATACACACTGGACTACACACACACACACACACACACAAACATGCACACTGCATTTATACTGCATTTATACACACTGGACTACACACACACACACACACACACACACACACACACACACACACACACACACACACACACACACACACACACACACACACACACTGCATTTATACTGCATTTATAGACACTGGACTACACACACACACACACACACACACACACACACACACACACACACACACACACACACACACACACACACCATTTATAATTGTATTGTCTCAGAATTTTTTTCCCAGTGAATCGGTAAACTAAAGCAGTATAAACACTGAGATTACACAGAAGTATAAAGTGTTCTCAGAAGCTGAATTACAAACACATCCTGTTCACAAAAAGAAAAGGTTTTAATTTCAGACCATCCACCAAAAAGTGTCTTATTTATTTCTCTTTTTCTCTTGCAGTTTAAATTACATACTTATTTAAGGTAACTCACAGTGTTCTCACAGTGGCGTCGTGCTAAGATCTTCCAGGTCTCTGGGAGTCAGAAGTTATGAGTTATAGCTGAATGCAACATTTATTCAGGTGATGTAATGCAGGGCTCTCAGGTGTTGAAGACAGGCGAGAGTGACATATTTTACACATTAAATATTAAATTATACAATATAGTGCTGGTGGATTTATTTTTTTTTTTAGCCTTATTTTTTCTGAGATGTAATTTATGATAAATTCATTATTTTATAAAATGTCATAAAACCGGGGCCCCTGGCACCATCTCGGGGCCCCCAGTTTAAGAACCACTGGCCTAGACTGAGCAGGTGTGGTCAGTGAAGTTTTGATTGGCTGATCAGTGTCGGGCTCGACTACGAACTCCAGTGGAGACACGCTTGGTTCCTGCCCGGTTCCATAGAGACGGCGGTGCGGACTGATACGTTTTGGGTGCTGCGGCTTATTAAATATATGATAAACAGTCCGTTTTTCTGCGTGAGAAATACGATGTGTGGACGGAGAGCTGGAGAAAAGACCGACATGACGGACTGTCACGTTAATGCGTCATACCTGTAGCCCTGACAATGTATAGAGAAGTTTGATGGATGTGTGAAAGAGGAAAAGACGGCATCTTCCTCTTATCATCTACTGTACACACGCACGCACACACACACACACCCACACACACACACACACATACACACACACATCCACACACAAAAGGACTTTTAAACAAAAACAGGGTTCCGTTTATGTTCCCGTAGCTCACTGTAAATATAATATATATGTGCTTCTTCTTTTTCTTCTTCTTCTTGTATTCATACAGTATGCACATATGCAACACACCCACTAACTGCACACATAATAATTCAGGTGAATGCAGTAGGTTGTGCTTTAGATATGCTAGCATCAGTATTTATTATATAACTGCATAAAAGTGGTGAGAAACTGATACCTCAGAATCTCAACCAGCAACTGCACTAAACTGCACTAACCTGCACCAAACTGCACTAAACTGCACTAAACTGCACTAACCTGCACCAAACTGCACTAAACTGCACCAAACTGCACTAAACTGCACTAACCTGCACCAAACTGCACTAAACTGCACTAAACTGCACTAACCTGCACCAAACTGCACTAAACTGCACTAAACTGCACTAACCTGCACCAAACTGCACCAAACTGCACTAAAACTGAACTAAACTGCACCAAACTGCACTAAAACTGAACTAAACTGCACCAAACTGCACTAAACTGCACTAAAACTGCACAAAACTGCACAAAACTGCACTAAACTGCACTAACCTGCACAAAACTGCACTACAACTGCACCAAACTGCAATAAACTGCACCAAACTGCACTAAAACTGCACTAAACTGCACCAAACTGCACCAAACTGCACTAAAACTGCACCAAACTGCACCAAACTGCAATAAACTGCATTAAAACTGCACTAAACTGCACTAAACTGCATTAAAACTGCACTAAACTGCACTAAACTGCATTAAAACTGCATTAAAACTGCACTAAACTGCACCAAACTGCATTAAACTGCACTAAACTGCATTAAAACTGCACTAAACTGCACTAAACTGCACTAAACTGCATTAAAACTACACTAAAGTTCCATGGATAAAGAGCAGATTTAGTGTGAGGGACGTGAGAGTGGATCAGAACGGTCTGAGATGTGGTAGGACATCTGACTGGACTGAAGCCTGCTGCTGACTGTAATACACTGTGTTTTAGCAGTCAGGAGATCACTATAGCATCACGGGAACTCCACGTTATAGACGAAGCTTTAAATATCTCAGTTCTCAGTCGTGGAAGTATGTCAGCTTCGAATGAAAACAATTTGCGTGTGTAAACTTTATGGTTAAAATGTCCTACATCCTACATCCAATATCCTTTTATATTTTACAGCTGATCAAAGTCCAGTGTGTGTTTTTCTGTGAGTCTTGAGCTTTTTCTCCTGCAGTAAACACTACTGTCACTCCTGGGCAACGTCCAGTTCAGAAACGTCTCACGATAATCATGACATACATTTAAAGCACTTTATATCTTTTGCCATTCTAGTATCTTTTTCCTGAAATCCTTTTCGGAAGTGAAGAACGACTTATTATTAAATAAACCCCTAAAGGAATCCGACGAGAAACGTATCCGGCTTTCACTGATCAGGTTTCAACGGGTGAGAAGTTTAAATCCTCTTTAGTCAGTATTTGGTGGTGTTGCTTTTCACCTCCTTGAACTCGAATAAAACTGTCCGGTTCTGCTCGGATCCAACCGTGACCTTGTTTTAACCCTCTGTCTGACGCCCTGAAGTGTTGATTCGGTCTTTCTACATTTCTAAACCGTCCTTCCTTATAATAACTGGTCCCTTTTTCAGCAAAACCCCCATGCTACCACCCCCATGCTTCACAGTACTGTGCTCTTCAGATTTAGCTTCATGTGAAGCTTCATTTTACAAGGTAAAAGATTTTAAATGGCTCGCTGCATGACTGGAATCCGGATCAGCTCGTATCCAAAGCTTTATACTGTATAATGGTATTAAAGCGTCTGTGTACATAGTTCAAGTTAACAAATTTAATCGAAGTCTGGTAAAGTAAGGAAGGAAAAAATGGCCCCCGGTCAAAGCAAAGAGCAAACAACACAAAATTTCCTCCCCAGTTGCTTCATTTATTCCGTTCCTAGTTGTTCCTATGGAGCAACTTTGGAGTTTATTGTTTATATTTGGAGTTATAAGTTACTTGGCATTGGTGCAACCTGGTCAATCACCAGCTTCTAAATATCATCACTTTATTTTCTGTGACAAAGAGACGTAATAAATCTAAACGTCTGATTAAATTCTGATTTAAATGAATGAATAAAAGCTGAAATAAATGACATGCACTAATTGATGTATAAAAAAGAAATGGATGGTAACTGTGAAATGTGTGGATTTGTAAAAATAATTACCCCTGAAAGCTGCAAATGTGTGAAATCACACGTTTCAGTGGTGGAACTACTTATGCTTGGCTCTGATGGTGTTATACTGTACCAGCAGACCGTCAGGAAAGTACAACTACTTTTACTGCTTTGCTTCAGTGTTGACTTCATTCATTCATTTCCTACCGCTTATCCGAACTTCTCGGGTCACGGGGAGCCTGTGCCTATCTCAGGCGTCATCGGGCATCGAGGCAGGATACACCCTGGACGGAGTGCCAACCCATCACAGGGCACACACACACACACTCACTCACACACACACACACACACTACGGACAATTTTCCATAGATGCCAATCAACCTACCATGCATGTCTTTGGACCGGGGGAGGAAACCGGAGTACCCGGAGGAAACCCCCGAGGCACGGGGAGAACATGCAAACTCCACACACACAAGGCGGAGGTGGGAATCGAACCCCCGACCCTGGAGGTGTGAGGCGAACGTGCTAACCACTAAGCCACTGTGCCCCCCCCCCCCCCACTGTGTTGACTTCATAGACATAAAATTCTATAAGATTTTCTCTCACTGTCTCAGAATATCTTTATAACGACATTATAGATATTTATTTATATTTGTTTGTTTCCTGTTCTCTCTTCTCTGTGTGAGGAAGTGATGATAACCTGAAAGGAAATACAAGCTATAAATAAAACAGAGGATGTGTTTTATATTTTTATGTCAGTGGTTGATCTGTGACAAATTGTGGTTTGTTTTGTATAAGATTAAAGGAAAATGATTTAAAAATGGCGAATAAGAAGTGCCCTGACTCAGGAATGAGGAAGTGAGAACAGCAGCGATTACGAGTTCACAGAGTTGAGAGAAGTTGGAAATTTTGTGAAGACACACTACAATAATTTTAACTCTCAATTTCTAAGTCCTTCCTCTTCTCATGCGTCATGTTCTTGACTCACGTTCAGTGCGCTCTGTAGGGATTCTGTGTGTGTGTGTGTGTGTGTGTGTGTGTGTGTGTGTGTGTGTGTGTCATGCATCTGATGAGGAATTCACACTCAGCACAAATGCAGCTTGTCATGTCATGTTGCAACAGAAACCATGAGGAAGTGTAAACTCCTCCGTCCTAAAAATACAGAATTACCCCATGAACACCCACGGTGGTGGCTACCATGCTGTAAATGTGGATAAAGTGCCTGTAGAATTTAGCAAAGCCCAGGAAGCATTGTAGTTCCTTGATGATGGAGGCACTGGCCATTCGGTCACCGCTTGTATCTTGCTTGTACCAGGGTTTAAGGGACCAGTGGAAGAGGGTAGGGGTACGTTACAGTATTAATATTGAGGCACTGATAAGGTTGTAAGCTGCCGTCCTTCTTATCTATGAAGAAGACGCCCGCTGCCAGCAGGGAAACGCCTGGGTTTTGGGAATAGACAGGAGATAAACCCTGCTCTTGGGTCTGAGGTGTTTAGCAGGAGGTTGATGATGCAACACAGTCTCATGGCTGGCGCAGTGGGAGTTGGGCGGCTCTGATTCTCTGTGGGATAAACACAGTGTTTTTGGCAAGTTTTCAATGGAGGTGATTCAGCACCTGAGGTTCCAATATAAGTAATGTGCCTGAAAATACAGGGACCAGTGGGTAAGTTATGGTGTTACGAACTCAAACTGTCTAGGGGTTATTGAGAACGTAACAAGTAAAATAAATAAATGAGAACTTTTCCTTTTCCTCTATCCCAGCTCTTCTCACTTTTTAAATTGATACTACTCATAAAAAGGTCCACACAAATCCCCTCTATTTAAAACACCATCATTTGAAAGAACACCGAACCAAAAATATTCTTACATTGTGTTTATTGTCCTGGGTTTAACAAACGCCAAGGAATACAAATTATATTCAAATGTCCAAGTAAATAAGCCCAAAACAACCAAGACGTCAGGAGAGAGAGCAAATGTCGAAAGCAACAAACTAAACAGAAACTTACTTAAAGTTAACCAAGTAACTTCCCTGCCCAAAAATTAAAATAAACTTAAAGACGATATTCTTACCTCTCTCCCTGACTAACGAAAAACAGGTGAAACATATGGAAGGGGTAAAAACCCAAATAGATCGGCACTCATCTCCCTACACAGGTTGACGGAGGCAGACTCACACATCGACAGTAATGTCGTCGTAACCACACTTTATGTTTACATTTCACCACTTGCTTAATATCAGACACAACAGCCACGGTGCTGGGGTAGCGGATAAGGAAAGACTCTCTGTGAGCTGTGTCTCTCTCCTGTTTTATCTCTCCGACACACCGTATAGCAGGTACTGTAAGCCACGCTGACGCTAACTGGCATCAGCTGCAGATGATTTGAAGCACTGCTTAGCAGAGAGAAAAAAATCAGGGGTTAATGGAATGGAACGTAACACAGGATATGTGTGGGTCATGTACATTCAGCCTGGGGTATCACTGGGTTCAGTCAGGAGGAGATGAAGGAGATTACGGTTTAGTGAGTGCTGTAGCCATCTCCGATAGGATGATTATCCACGTCCATGATTCTGAGGGTAACTGCTCATGGTATGGTGGGTATGCACACATCCTGCACTGGTGGATCAGACTGATGGCTGAACCAGAGTCTAATCTTAATCTGCTGGGAGAAATACAAGAAGGAACCTCTGCCTTCCCAGTAAGTAGCAAACTGTGTGGTCTCATTTTGATAGGCCTCGGGCTGGTTAGCTAAATAAATGCTACATTGGTGTAAGACTCCCTTAAATATATCTGCTGTGCCATCACATTTGACAGGCAGGCTCAGCACATGAAGGAGGGAGGCCTCGGGTGGCGCTGACTAGCCGCTCGTTAGTGGCTTGCAGCATGGTGATGGAGCTGTTGTGTTGTTATGAGCATTTCATCTTAAAGTGCAATGAGGACCTAGAAGCAAAGTATCTCTGCTGGATTCATGAAGTATTCTGTAATGAAGTGAAGAGTCAGAAAGAGCAGCACACCATCCAAATACATGAAGCTAAGACTGGTAGGGAAAGGTGGAGGAACCAGAAGAGCAACAGATCCAAAACACTAACTAACAGTTGCTAACAGTTGAGACTCCTTCCATACACGATAGACACATTTCTTTTTAAAGGAAACTTTAAGATGTTTTAATCAAATTATAAAGTTACTATGGAATCAATCCTGACTTAAAAAAGGCACAAGTATAATAAAGCATTGATTGATCAGAGACCAGTAGTAGGTTATTTACCACTTTAACCAGTGCTGAAGCTACAGTATGATGTGCTATGATGAGGCCTAAATCCTGACTGATACATTTCTTGAATGTTGTTAATATACAACCGATGTGGTTTGGTGTCGTTTACGTCTTCCATGTTGGATTATTTCTTTCTTTGCTCTGATTTGTGTCCTGGATGGTCGGGAAATAAAAAGGTTATAAGCTCTTTGGTAATGGAAAAGATACGTTTTTAAAAGGATTACCTGTAAAATGTGTGCTGGTATTTTGTAAAAGAATTCTGGTGATTGAATAAAGAAGCTACAGTCACCATGGTAACTGCCACAGAAACTGGATTAGACACTTGGATGAACTCAAGAAGAAAAAACACTCAAGTAAAATCCAAGTCCCTGTTCTAGGCCCTAAACTTGAGTATTATATTATATTATATTATATTATATTATATTATATTATATTATATTATATTATATTATATATTATTATGATCTTTAGATAAGAGTGAACTGAATGTTTATGATGTGAGCAGTACAGATGTTACAGCTCATTAAAGGAACACTGACTGTGTGTGTTCAGGTTTATGATCTGAGTGTGATGCTGTTTAATTACTTTAACACTGGATGGTTATAAGTGTCATTAACGCCACTCAGCAACGCTCCTTATTCTGGTTTATTCTGCTCGCTTCTTAATGGTTTCATCAGAAATGTTGGTAGAAGCAAAAAAGAACACAACAGTACCGGCTTCCCCAAACTCTGTCTGAAACAAAATGAAGTGAAACATAAGGCCTGTCTATGGGCATAAACTCTAACACTGCAGAAGTTATTCAAATTATGAACAGGAAATGAATAGGAAATAAATTATATTTTTTTCTTATATTGTTCCTATATTCCTATATTGTACAGTTATTTCTATATTGTCCAAACATTCCCTAAAAAGGACATATACACTAATATGTGATATTACGTTACCACTAGAGGGCGGTGTATCCACACGTGTAAAGGACCATGTCACAGCATATACAATATGTGATGGGAAAACAGGGAAATTCTTCTTACTATATTAAAGTAGAGCATGAAGTACATTATTTATACCTGACCTGACAGGCAGTAGAGAATTTGGTGAATGTGGCTGATGTGTTTTTTGCAGAATATTACTAAAACTTGGTCAACCGTTCCATTATTATTTAGAAATCAGTTAATGAATAAAGTTCTAACAGCATACCAGCAATTAATTTCCTAATCCAAGATGAGAGATGCAAAAGTGTTAAAGTGGATATTTACTAGACTTTTACTTTATCTGACCATGTACAATATGTCCAACAATCTAATTGAACCTTTCGTTCTAGTAATTTGTTACTAATATCAAACACCATTTATTTATTTTCCAGGGCTCTCAAGTTTTGGAGACAGGCAAGTGTGACAACTCCAACTCCAAGCCCCTCCCCCCAATAAATAAACAATCAAATACATTAATTAATAAATAAATTAACTAACTAACCCAATAATTAATTAATTAATTAATTAATTAAATAAATACTTACTTACTTACTTACTTACTTATTTAATTAATTCAATTTTAAAAATTCTACTCGGGGAGTTGTTGTGTTTGGTAATGATCACTGACCACATTTTAACCAAATACAAAGTATTTGTTTAATTTCCATTTATTAATGTGTGTGTGTGTGTGTGTGTGTGTGTGTGTGTGTGTGTGTGTGTGTGCGTGCGAGAGAGAGAGAGAGAGAGAGAGAGAGAGAGAGAGAGAGATTATGACTGGTGGTGTTTATTGTAAGTGTTTGTTACCTTTTTGTTCCCCTTTATCATGTGTAATGTTGCTCCCATATAAAACAGTTCAGCACAAGCCCAGACATGTTTAGGGACATGATTGAGGACAATGTCCCGTCCAGAGACAAACTGTTTCCTGTTGAGGTTTTGTTCAAACCGACCATCAAAATACCCTCTCTAATGAATATGTTTTTTTTTCATTGGTTGTTGCGTTAAATCTTACCCAGATACAATACTGCTATTTTCTGATTGGCTGTTGTGTAGCCTCTTGTTTTGATTGGCTGATAAGTGTCAGGCTCGAGTAAGAACTGAGACGCGCTTGATTCCTGCCAGGTTCCATAGACACAGCGGTGCGGACTGATACCCTTTGGGCGCTGCGGCTTATTAAATATATGATAAATAGTCAAAAGGTTTTTCTGAGTGAGAAATACGATGTGTGGCGGGAGAGCGTGAGGAAAGACCGACATGAGGGACGTCACTCTCAGTGTGTGACACTCGACAGCTCTGGTTTTCTTATTCTACATAGTTTACGACACAATTCTGACATGATATAGACTCCTTTAATGGTTGCATAAAACCCAGAGTATCCTAGAAACCTGATGCTAGTTGGTTTGCTAGCGAGCAATAATAGCTGTATAATCAGACTGGATCTCACAGGATTGTTATATAAGAAATGGATTGATGTTAGCAAAAATACCAAGCAAGGTACTGTTGTTAATTCCTTATAAATGAGGTATGTTAGCTAACTAGTTAGCTTAGCTAACTAAGCTCGTTTAAGTCTTAGTTAGCATCTTAGCCAAGATAAAATGGCTGCTGTAAAGACTGAGTTTCTGTCAGTGTTTAATTATCTTTGTGATGCCATGTGTTATATTTTCTGCTCGTGTGTTTGAGCCGCCGATCATTAATCCCTTCCCTCCTGTTCTCTACGTTTCTGTAGTTACCTTTTCTATTGTGTTGTTTTGAGTCCTTGTGGTTTTCAGCCTACATTTCAGATCTAAAATGTAAAGTCTTTTTTAACATTTAACACTTTTTGACAACAAGAAAGAAGTTTGTTTGAAATCTTTGCAAATTTAAAAAATTTTAACCTCCCCCTGAAAAAAAAATCCTATGTACATAAGTATTCACAGCCTTTGCTCAATACTTTGTTGCTGCACCTTTGGCAGCAATTACAGCCTCAAGTCTTTTTGAGTACGATGCTACAAGCTTGGATGGGGCATCAGCGCTTAGCCTTTTTCAGATCTCTCGAGACGTTTAGTCGGGTCCCAAGTCTGGGCTCTGGCTGGGACACTCAACGACATTCACAGAGTTTTCCTTTGTTATCTTGGCCGAGTGCTTCAGGTTGTTGTGCTGTTGGAACCTTCGCCCCAGTCTGAGGTACGGAGAGCTCTGGAGCAGGTTTTCATGAAGGATGTCTCTGTACATTGCTGCATTTTTCCCTCAATCCTGACTAATCTCCCATTTACTTCTGCTGAAAAACATCCCCACAGCATGACGCTGCCACCACCATGCTTCACTGTAGAGTCCTTCAGGTGCCTTTTGATAAACTCCAGAAGGGCAATCTTGTGCCTTTTTACTGAAAAACTGGCTTTTGTCTGGCCACTTTATCATACAGGCCTGATCGGTGGAGTGCTGCAGAGATGGTTGTTCTTCTGAATGCTACTCATCTCTCCACAGAGAAATGCTGGAGCTCTGTCAGAGTGAACATTGGGTTCTTGGTCACCTCCCTGACTAAGGCCCTTCTCCCCGATCTCTCAGTCTGGCTGGGCAGCTTGATCTTCTGGTGGTTCCAAATTTCTTTCATTTATGGATGATGGAGGTCACTGTGCTCATTGGGACCTTCAATGCTGAAGAAATTCTATTCTATCCTTCCCCAGATCCGTGCCTCGATTCCATCCTGTCTTGGAGGTCTACAGATTATTCCTTGTACTCCATGGCTTGGTTTATGCTCTGACATGTAGTTTTAACTGTAGGATTTTATATATATATATGTGCCTTTCCAAATCATGTCCAATCCACTGAATTTCCCACAGGTGGATTCCAATCAAGTCAGAAACATCTCAAGGATGATCACAGAAAACAGGATGCACCCGAGCTCAATTTCGAGTGTCATGGCAAAGGCTGTGAATACTTACTGTATGTACGTCATTGGTTTTGTTTTTATTTTTAATACATTTGCATAGATTTCAAACAAACGTCTTTCACATCGTCATCACGATGTTTGTAGAATTTTGAGGAAAATTATGAACTGAATTAATTTTGGAATAAGGCTGTAACACAACAGTGTGTGGAAAAAGTGAGTATTTTCTGTATGCACTGTAATTATTATGCACAAATAAAACATGGAAAATATCAGGCACTATATAAAGTTTCTCAATTCTGGACATTCACTCCAATGACGCATCATGACACAGCATCTTACTTCCTTTGTTCTTCTTCCTGTTTTCATCTTACTTCCTGTTCATAACCCTACAATACACACCAACTTAGAATAACACACTTTGCTCGTTTCCCTGAAATATTTTGTATTATTGATGTCATTTTTTTCACTTTCTATAGACGCGTCGACAGCTGTGTGATTTTAGAGCTAGAAGTAAAATCTGATTGCTTGTTCAGCCTGAGTAAACTGTACAGTGTGTACCTGACATACAGAAGCACAAAAATGTCAGTTGACTTACTTTACATTGCAACCCCTGTGTCTGTCTGTAATGAGTCTGTCTGTGTTTTCCTTGTGTTTCCCCTGTGGTTTCCTTCCTTTCCTTTTCCCTGTGTTTCTGTCTGCTGCCTTGCCCTGTTAATTGTTTGCTCCGCCCACTTCTTGGTTACCATGGGCACTAATTGTACTCAATCTTTCTTCCAGGTGTGTTGTCTTTGTCTCTGATTGTCTGTGCTTTGTTATTGGTTCTTGTTCACTATATCTACTCTGTTTGTTCACTTCCCTGGTGTTAGTCATTGTCGGTGTAGTATGTTGTCTAGTTATGTCTCTGTTCCTGTTCCTGCCTGCCTATTTGTTGTTTATTTCTTGTTTTGATTTAGTAAAACTTTAAACTGCATTTGGCTCCTCACTCGCCTTTGTCTCACCGTGTCTCTTCGTGACACTGTCATTCTAAGTGCAGTGTGTTGAATGTATTTTTATAGAACACAAACCTCCTCCTACTTTCGTCTTTTCCCGTTAGGGGTCACCACAGTGAATCATCAGATTCCACCTAACTCTATCCTCATCATCCTCTCCTCTCACACCAATTCTCAATCTAGTCTCTCTGTCCTTGTCCCCAAAAACAGCCAACCTGAGCCGTCCCTCTGATGTGCTCCTTCATCCTGTCCATCCTCGTCACTCCTAAAGAGAACCCCAACATCTTCATGTGTGCCTCATGTCAGAGGATGTTTCAACACTTAATTTCATTGTATTTCTATAGAGAGTCACTCCTAAAGAAATGGGGAAAGTACAGGTGCATCTCATGAATTAGAATGTTGTGGAAAAGTTCATTTATTTCAGTAATTCAATTAGTGAACCTTGTGTGTTAAATAAACTCAGTACACACAGACTGAAGTAGTTTAAGTCTTCGGTTCTTTTACTTGTGATGATTTTGGCTCACGTTTAACAAAAACCCAACAATTCATTCTTTCAAAAAATGACAATACTTCATAAGACCATTAAAAACATTTTTAGCGAGTTGTCGGCCTTCTGGAAAGTTTGTACATTTACTGTATATGTACTCAATACATGGTTGGGGCTCCTTTTGCTTTAATGACTGCCTCAGTTCATCGTGACATGGAGGTGATCATTCTGTGGCACTGCTGAGGTGGTGTGGAAGCCCAAGGTTCTTTGACAGTGGCCTTCAGATCATCTGCATTGTTTTGGTCTTGGTTCTCATTTTCCAAAGACTTAAACCACTTCAGTCTGTGTGTATTGAGTTTATGTACAGTATTTTCCGCACTATAAGACGCACCTAAGAGCCTTAAATTTTCTCAAAAATCGGCCGTGCGCCTGATAATCCTGTGCGCCTTATGTGTGCAAGACGTTCCAAAAATCTGTAAAAATGTTGTGCGACTTTGGTAAGCGCGCCGCTTGATTGACTGTCTGACCGCTTACCGCTGACACAGGGACGTAATACATACACTACGTACGCTGGCAGCGATAAACCAATAAGAGAACATTACGTAATACGTACAGTACGTACGCTTACCTCCACCACACCTACTGGTATGTTATATATGTATACTACCGGTATGTTGCAAAACAACATTAGTTTCTTCCTAACCATTATGCGCTCTACACTTCAGTCCAGTAGGTGGCGGTAAACGCACCTTAAGTCGGTTTGCCATCCGCCAATAAAAATCAGATGCTTACGAGGCACAATACAAACTACAGGCTATCAGTTACGTGGTTGTAAATGAGAATAGAGCTGTGAAAGAATTCAACATCAATGTATCTATGGTTCGGGAGTGGAGGAAGCAAGAAAATGTACTGCGCCGAGTTAAGAAGACACAGTAGATGAGGAGTGTGATGGATTTGTGGGAGAAGATTGATTAAAGAATAATGTGTGTTGTTAAATAGTAGAATAAAGTTCAACTAAACTCACTGTTTTGCTTCTGTTACCTTTTTTGTAAACCGTATTTTTTAGCATGCCCCTTATAATACGGTGTGACTTATATTACGGTGTGATTTATAATACGGTGCGACTTATAATACGGTGTGACTTATAATACGGTGTGATTTATAATACGGTGTGACTTATGTATGGGTTAAGTACAGAAATAGACCCCGTAATTGAGACTGCACCTTATAATACGGTGTGACTTATAATACGGTGTGATTTATAATACAGTGTGACTTATAATACGGTGTGACTTATAATACAGTGTGACTTATAATACGGTGTGACTTATAATACGGTGTGATTTATAATACAGTGTGACTTATAATACGGTGTGACTTATAATACAGTGTGACTTATAATACGGTGTGACTTATAATACGGTGCGACTTATAATACGGTGTTCCTTATGTATGGGTTAAGTACAGAAATAGACCCCGTAATTGAGACTGCACCTTATAATACGGTGCGACTTATAATACGGTGCGACTTATAATACGGTGTGACTTATAATACGGTGTGCCTTATAATACGGTGTGATTTATAATACGGTGCGACTTATAATACGGTGCGACTTATAATACGGTGCGACTTATAATACGGTGTGACTTATAATACGGTGCGACTTATAATACGGTGCGACTCATATTACGGTGCGCTGAGTTGACTTTTCCACGGCATTGTAATTTATTGAGATGCACCTGTAAATGTCATCCAAAGTGCACTCGGTTTTTTTCCACATCTGTACACCCATTAAGTCTAATAATGGACTTCACATTTCCTTTAAGTCTGGCATAATCCCAAACTTCCTGTATTTCTCTTCCGCTGTGTTCCAGGAATGGTCCAGAATCATGATATGATATTCTATTGTAAGTTGTTGTAATGTTGTGTCTAAAAAGAACCAGTTCAAAAGAACGATTCGTTCACGAACTGGCCATCACTACTTTGTAACACCTCCGGAGACCACATGGGGATCCTGAAACTGTTTCGCCATGTACACCTCCAGGTCAAGGTGATCTCTGATACTGCCTTTTATTTACTATCAGGTTATTATATACGATATATATAAGATGTTAAAACCTATACAAACTAACCTGCCATGGCCACGCAGCAGGATCGGTGTTTTGGCCACCGAAGATACGATTGTTTCAAAGGTGCTTGACCACACTGAGAAAAGCGGGACGTATTGAAGTCGAATTATGATTAAAAGAATGCAAATACTCCTTATGTAAAGCCTTTACACTTCTCTGAAGAAGATGGGAGAACCATATAATTAAAGGTGGGGTCTCCGTTGTTTGAGAAACGCTTCAGAAAACTGAGTCGGGCCGACAAACAAAAAACAAAACAAACGTGTAGCCAATGAGCAGAAAGGGACGGGGCTTGTCAGTATGGGCGGAGAGAGTGTTCAGTGCGCATGTGTGACATTAGCATAAAGCGGTTTTAACTGATATGGAGGATAAAAACAAAGAAAGAAAGAGAAGAAAGACTTACGATAAGGACAAGAAGTAGGACGTGTTAATATAGGATAGAAAAAGACTCACTCTCACTGAGGGATAAAACCCCTAAAGATGAGACCCTAGAACTGCCCCTGATCTTATACCTACTGAAAATCACTGAAATTTTACTTTTTACTTTTACTTCAAATACTTAAAAGTAAAATTTCAGTGATTTTCAGTAGGTATAAGATCAGGGGCAGTTCTAGGGTTTCATCTTTAGGGGTTTTATCCCTCAGTGAGAATTTAAAACAAGAAGAGTTTTATATTATATATTATATGACTACACAGTAAGACAAAAGTTATGGTATTATTTAAAATGACAAAAGTGGACACCAAAATTTTATGCATGATGTAATGATGTCAGTCTCGAATCAGATCAGTTCATGTGTGTGTGTATTCTCTACAAACAGTGTGTCCGATGAATGACGTCATTAATAAACTAATATTCACAAGACAAAGTTAAATGGATTGTTTGCATTAATATTTAGTTTGTGCTACAACTCTGGTAATAAGAATAGTGACATTTCACTGCTTTTGGTTGCCACCGTTATAGATAAACGCCCCCAGCTCTGACTGCGCGTGCACGCTGCGCGTACCTGTGCTTCTCCGTACAGCGTGCGGAGCGTAATACAATCTAGGAGCAGCGATACACCAAACCTCCCTTATTACAGTCACACACATTTCTGCTGACTTTATTTTGTAGTAACGAGTAACGAAGATGTTTAGTGGGAATATAACGGAGTAAAAGTTTACATTTTATCTCGGAAATGTAGTGGAGTAAAAGTGAAAGTTGTCATAAATTTAAATAGCGAAGTAAAGTACAGATACGTGACATTTCTACTTAAGTACAGTAACGAAGTATTTTTACTCCGTTACATTACAACACTACAGCGCTTTTATCCTGACCTGTATTTTACTCCTTTAAACTAGCACAATAAAATAACATGAGATTCTATTCTGGGACTCAAACAAACACAAGGAGTGGTGCCTGTAAATATAGCCTGACTCCGTTCAACTCAATTCATATGAGTAGAGCTTATAACAATGGGTATTGACAAAGCACCTTTACAGCATGTGAGGTGAATGTAGATGCACACACATGATGACCTGTTTATCCTCCCCAAGGTTTCATCACACAATATATTAAAGCATCCAAGTGTACCAGAGACTGAAATCACAAAAAGACACCAATAAATCTAAAACTAACAAGACTAGAAGTGCAGAACAAACAACAGAACAAGTTATGTCAGAATTTCTGTAGCGCTTTAGCAGAGGTAGTGTGTTACTGAGCCAGTCTCTAGTTTCGAATGGAGCAGTGTCAATGACAAACAATGAGACAAAGACCAGGAGTCGAACTGTTGTTGTGCTTTGTATTAGAAAAGGTTAGAAAGACTAAAGCTAAGAAAATAACAGTACAACAAATATATTACACTGGCGAGAAAAAAAAAACAAAGGAAATGAACATAAATCTGAGCCTCACCTAAACCTGGATATTTTATTAGGCAGTACGTAATGAAGCTAACCTGCAAACTGCAACCGTCACTGCGTCTCAGTGAATAGAAGTATATTACACACATTTAAACGTGAAAAAGTCATTTAAACGTGAAAAAGTATTTCCTTATGTAATCCAGCTGAAGTTTGTGTAATACATACTGAAGTGTGTAATGTACAAACAAGGTAATCCAGGCCGAGCAAATATGAGAAGCACTTACCATCCAGATGTGAATGGGAACCTGCAATGTGAGGGAATATTTAAGATGAAAAGAGATAAACAACATGTCAGTTCTAAACATACAATATAGTTTGGGTGAAAAATATTTTTCATGAAATATTAACGTAATGATAAATACATGTATATTATAATATATATATATATATATATATATATATATATATATATATATATATATATATATATATATATATATATATTATAGTGCAGGCATTTACTGAAAAATAATGTAAATGTTACTATCATTGGGGGATTTTTACATTTGCTCGGTGTGACACTTTGATGAAGCTGCAATACAGTACACACACAGTCAGTTGACGAAATTTGGATCGAATATTCAGTACTTTATTAAGAAATGTCAACAGGCCAATTTCTGATCTTGTTTTAATTTGTATCTGTAGATACTGTAAGTAATGTCATTACATGTAAACAACAAAGAACTACTTTGTTTTCACTTTTAAACAAAAGAAATCAACCAACATTAGTATTTGATCTGATGAAAAAGTTCACTCTGTGCCCTGATAGCTGGTGTTTCGCCCTTTGGCTGAACCTCGATGAGATGTTTCTTCTAGCCATCTACCAGTTTTGACACTCACTGGAGGAAAGTTTCCCCCAGTCCTCAATGCAGCTGTGTGATGTTTGATGGGTTTTTTACATCCACAGTCCGATTTAGATCTTGGCTTTGACTTGGTCACTCCAAAATTCTGTTTTTTTTATTTTTTATTTTTCGGCAAATCCTTTGTGGATTTACGGGGATGTTTAGGGTCATTTTCATATTTCAAAGTCCAGTTACACTGCAGCTTGAATTTTTTGACAAATGGTCTCAAATGTTCCTCAAGCACCTCCTGATACAGCGCAGAAGTCTCTGTTCTTTCATAAACTTCAGTCTTGTCCTTATGTTTCCTCCTTCACACCTCCCATGATCATTAAAGTTGTAGCCTGAGCTTGCTGTCACGCAGTACAGTGGGTCCTGTGATGATATTTTAGGGGATTTGATAACGTCTTTACTCATCTTGTGGTCTGCTCTTGGGGGGAAATTGTTTGGACGTCCTGACCTGGTCATGTGTCAGCTGTTTTAAATGTTCTCCACTTGAAAATGATTTCCGGAAAGTGTCGAATGGCTGATTACAAATTATTTTAAGGTCTTTTTATACCCCTGACCAGACTCATAAGCGTCAACGATCTTTTTTCTGAAGGCCTCAGAGAGCTCTTTGGATCTTTTACACCCGATGTGATACAGCTGTAGGTAATTTTATCCATTTTAATTACAAATAGTAATTAAATGCCTTTTCTACAACAGTTTATAATAGTGTAACCGAGAGCTCCTGAAGAACTAATAGGTCAGTGCAAACTCTGAGTTCAGCACAGACCCATCACTAAATCCTTCCTATCAATGTCTTCAAATGATTAAGTCTTCAAATAAAGACCAGACCATACAACTGAGTGACTAAACATTGGTTCAAAGAAGGCATGACAGTCTCCAAGGAGCCCAGAGATGGGTTCATATATGGGTTTTGACCAGCTGCCATATTGGCTTTGCCTAAAAAGTGAGAAGGTGACGGTGGCCCATACCTGTGCTTGTACATCCTCTGAGTAAACAGATGCAGTGGGGGAGTTGATGAAAGCTGAGTATGGGTTCTTCCAAGTTAATCTCCTCAATTACATGCAATTGTTTCAACACACAATTTGTTGCTGACATTTTGCCCCTCAGAGTCTGACGCAGACACCATTAGGTTGACATTTGGCTTGGAAGAAATCATGAGACTAGCTTCTGACTTCAAAATGTGGCCTTCAGAGTCAGAGAAGAAAGCGTGAGAGAGGTATATCTTAGTGTATGTGACCTAGATGCCCTTTTATGGTCTCGCTGATGCAGACTACTCTGTCACCCTACCCCATTTTCAGCAATTCAATTCTGTCCAAGTTTATTTGTATAGCACTTCACAATAGACACGATGGGCATCGTCTCAAAGCAGCTTTACAGAAAATAAGAAACAATACAACAAGATTGATATTATTCAAAAATGAATGTTATACATATTTAAATGTGTTTATATTTATTCCCATTGAACAAGACTGAGATGAATGAGGCCACTTTGGAAAGGAAAAAACTCCCTTTGATGGAGAGGAAGAAACCTTGAGAGGAAACAGCCAATGAAATTGCGATGTTCACCTGCCCCTGACACTTTAGACACTCATTCCTCTGGGGCATTCCAGTATGTCAAGCCATGACCCAGCTTTAGAGCTCCCTTGAAAGGGAACTCGATAATAAATGCACGAATGCAGCCGCAGTGAATAAGTGGTTCCAGACATACGCATATTCGTGGCACAGTTAGTCAGCATTTTATGATTATGTATTCAATCTTATTTTTGCATGTAGGTTTCTATGTAATAAATATATCCTGGTAAATCCGGTCAATTATCCAATCAGACAATCCTGTGACAGCAGCACAATGCATAAAATTATCTAGACACCGGTTACAAGGAGGTAAACAGGCATCTCCACCCTTTAGTGTTTTGTTTTTGTACTGATCTGCATTAATTAATATGTATTTAATTTGGGTTAATTATGATAACTACATGGTTGCATGTACTTCATGTTCCCTTATAAATTCTTTACGCAATCAAATGTTCAAGGACAAAAAGAGAAATTAGAGACTTAGTCATGACTATCAGGTTAATAGGTGTTCTGCCTACATCTTTGCCAGAGCAACGGATAATAAGCAAGAGTAACAGCAATCTATTTTTAGCTTTAATTATTATATTCACACCCTTCATCATTGTTCACTTTACACATACTAAACATTCATTTGTCCTTATGTAGGGTTGTTGAAAACAGAGACCTAAAAGCAGAGTATATTTAAAATTTAACTTGAAATTCAGGCACAACCTGCACTGTGGCTGTGTCAGCGGTGCGGGGGATAAAAACAGACCCAAATGAAGAAAAGCTAAAATAAACAGATTTAAAAAATGAAAGACACAAAGGTAGCTACATGCTAAGGCTAATTTTTTTTCTGTGTTAATGATAAAATAACGTTATGTACTTTATCGATTACACGGAGCCGCACGTACACGTTTTATTCGCCGCGTTTGGATGCTGATGTAGGTTCACAAAGCCATGAGCATTAACAGTAAAGCAACATCCGCCATTGTTGTTGTGTTTGTGTTTGCCGCTGCTACGCTAACGTTGCTGGGACACGTGACACGTATACAGTGACGTCACACTCGGCGCTGTGACGCTCTCTAGCCGGTGGAAAGGCAAACCGGTTCTTAGAAGGTTCGCCAGTGGAACCAATTTTGAACTAGCACCAGCGCTGGCTCTGAACCAACACCCGGTTCTTTCCGGTGGAAAAGAGGCACAGGGGTGTGTGTGTGTGTGTGTGTGTGTGTGTGTGTGTGTGTGTGTGTGTGTGTCTGCAATATCACATAGTTGTCATTCAAAATGATGACATTTCAATAATCTCATTACTGTTGAATATAAACAGGCCCCACCGTAAGAACTCAATGCAAAAAAGTCAGTACTCCTTTTATTATTGAGATTCGAATATTTGTATCTGGACCTTTATTTTTCATGACATTTATCTCATCATGGAGGGGTGCATTGCTCAAGCTTTATCTTTAAATTAGACCAAATATGTTCTTTTGGAATCACTTCAGGCAAAATACTTCTCCGCATCATAGTTTTCTTCTTTTGAAACATACATGCTTTTGGCAGTGTGTGGCTTGGATCGTTATCATGCTGAAATAGTTCTCTCTCCCAAACCTCTGGAGAGTGAGTCATCTTGTCAGGTAGTATATTATAATCTCCACAGGAATTCATGGTGCCATCTATAAGATCTCCTCTCCCGACACCTTTGCACTCGGCCCCATATCATTACACTCCCACCACCGTGCTTCACTGCTGGGGGCCTACGGTCACTATGGTACAGTAGTCCTGGCCAGATTAATGCCAAATATAGAAAAAATATTTGCTCCCAATATTTATATGCATTAGCGAAATTTAAAGAATAAGCATGTGTTTTTTTTCCTTTTTGTATGACATCCATATATGTTTATATTATGCAATATTCTAAATTCCTGTCACATTGCATAGCTCTGCAGCTTCGGTTGTCTTGTGGCTATGAAACATGGCTGCCAGGGACTCAACTCTGAGTAGCCAACTCTCCTCCACTCCGTCTCTGCTCTTTTAATGACACGCATACCTGTGGCTTATCAGACCAGGTTCTTTGGACTCCAGCCAGCCAGATACCACCTGTCCTCCTCCATTTGATATTGAGGATCAACTGGCTTACCTCATCCACTAGGAAGGTTAAGGCCCTGAGGAAAAGTGCAGACTCCCAGCAGACACTCTTCCACTCTCGATATCTAGAAACATTTGTTGTTATGCCTGTTTGTTGTTGCCAGGTTGGTTTGTCATTAGCTTTTGTTTTCTTTGGGTTGCCTCCTCTTACAGTATGTCTGTTAACCTCTCCTGGAGTTACATCTATTTTTACATGCTTGACAATTCCATTGCTGGTTTGATGGAATCCATTGGGATCATTGGTTTCTATCGACAACCACCAATCATAGCATCACATGATATGTACTTTTTTTTTTCTTTTGCCAGATCAATATAATCAAATGATAGAAGGCGGTGCCTCTGTCACTCTCAAGACCCGATAAAACAACCAGATAACAACCCGATTTCCCCATGAATATGCCACACCCAAAAGAAATGCTGACTCACTATTGCTGCTGTATGTTTATTTATGAGAGTGATCATGGTTGTCAAACTATAGTAGACACAAAATCACCCAAACAGTAGTTTGAAACTCATTATTTACATCACAGAAAGAAAAAACAATCGGTAGATAAATGGAGGTATGTAACATCTTCATTCTTCCTTTAAACCTCTATTTATTAGCACCTGCTGAGACAAATACACATTAATGTAGAGAGACAAATAAAGAAGATTATTATTATTAAGTGTTAACTGAAGGGATTATATACAGTATGTATCTTACCTTAGATTAACCCACAGAGGGAAACTTGACAAAACCAGGTAGGTCTTTTTTGATGATGCTGGATATCCAGGCTTGGTACTGGGACACTAGTGTGTACACACCAGGTGAATTTCTATCAGCGCATCCCATACCCCAGCTAGTGATACCAGCCTGAATCCAGACTCTTCCCTGCTTAATCACCATTGGACCACCAGAGTCCCCCTTTCAGGAAATAAACCAAGAAAAACTTGAACTAAAATACTTTGGCTCTTAGGCGTGAGACTCTGAGGAATCTGGCTGTACCTGGCAGGTGTCCTTGCCTCCTTGTAATAATCCAGCACAGATCATCTTGTTGGTAATGATTCCTGGTCCCAGTAGTGTGTCACACTGAGTTCTGCCGATGACAGTAACCTGTGCTTCCTGCAACACACCAGGAGAAGGCAGCCACACTACACACATACACAAACACAAACAAACTGGCGGTCATGAACATGGGCTGTGTATTATACTATTTTCCAGTGTGCCATCTTCTTTTTTGTTTTTCTATAATAGCGAGTCTTTAGTCATTGTCTATACACCATATATATTGTGATACAAGTGAATTTTACAAGTGTAGGGTGGAAACATCCCTAATACACTGTGCTACCTCTCTGTAGGTAGATGATACTCACCATATGTGTTCTGTATTTTACTCATTTATAGGACTATTTTCAGGGTTATAGGGTTATGACCACAAAGAATCATTATTGAGTCTACACAAATGAAAGCAGCTAAGTATTACCTCCTAAGGCGATATCACCCCAGCCTGTGATCCAGCACTGGGTACCAGAGGGAAAACTGCTGCCTTTGCCAGCAAGACACACAGGTCTGATGTAGTTTGTGAAGGTCACAGAGGAGCTCAGAAGAATCAGGGCGATGTCGTTATTATTGGTGATGTTGTTGTACTGCGGGTGTTTGATAATCTTGGTGACATCTCTGGTGAGTTGATTATAATTTACTCCTTCCTGAGCTTGCTTCCCCAAATACACAACCAAGCCAGAAGTGTCAGTGCTAGACAAAGACAACAGATGTTCTGTTATTTGTGCAGCTAGCTCTTTTAGTGTGGTGTTATGCAACCGTGTTTGATATTGACCTTAGGAAACAGTGTGCTGCGGTCATAACCCATTCCTTATTAACGAGGGATCCTCCACAGAAATGTCCGCTCTTAACAGGGTGATGCAAACTAACCTGCCATGGCCACGCCCCTGCCGAGGCGCTCTGTCCACCCACAATACGGTAGTTTAAAGGTGCCTGACCACATGCTGAGAAAAGAGAGAAATCTAACTGTCCGATTTTTAGTTATATATTCTGTGATGTCCACATTTAGATGAAGAACAAAAGAAGCACTTACTGCTTATCTGGCCTAGAGAAACTGCGATGGAAGAGAGAAAACTGTAAAAGTTTAATAGTGACATAACATTATCATATATTCATTATTACATAATAATGGATTTTATGATGTACTTTGAACTTCTCACTCTTGTGGAACGCATTTTTTAGGGCTGAAAAAATAATGTATTTTCTGAGGTACTAATTTATTGACCTGACAAATAATCTTTTGTTTTTGTCACTTTGTCTCCAAAAACTATATGCTGTCGTTAGATGATAACCGTTTGGTAATAAACAAGAGCAGAAGAAAAGCAAAAACATAAACACCGTTATCACAAGTATACACAAATTCTGGTTAATGTTAATTTTCGTTTTTACATCACAGATGAAAAAAAGCGTTCGGATTCACAACGTATGTCTTTGAATGTAAATTGTTTTCATTAATGTTGCTTCACTGCTTATCTCGTGCATTATAACAATAGTGATACGTTTATGTTATTAATGATATCCGGAAAGTCTTACCTTTTACAAATATAAGCAGTGCCAAGACCACGCACCCAGACTTCAGCATACATGCACTCATGGTAACGCTGTGCTCTTTGTCTCATCCTGCACCTTTTATATTCTCTCCAGTCACTGTGGTCACCGGTTGGACAGGAATGTCAGGTGTATAACGATGATTATCGTGCATTGTATGCTATACAGTTACATGAAAACTGTTAAAAAGAGCTTTTCAGTAACTTTCAACAACATTAACAGAGTCTTTGGAACGCAAACATTTTAGCCAATTTGGAGCTCGGGAACTTCAAAATTTTACAAATCTATTTATTATTAACATAGGTTGAGCTTGCCGGACATTTCATTAACAACATTATAGCCACTGTAGTGATTTTTTTAATTTATTTAGTTTTATACAGACAGAAAATTTACATTTTTCAAATGTCATGATTTTTCTTTATTCAAATTTTCTTACAAATCGAATCAAAAATTAGGAAAAAGGAGGCAGATAAGGAACAACTTAAAAATGTTCCTTGTTTCCGTTTGTTTATGGTTCTGAGTACTTTTCAGCTTACAGTTTTTATGATACATTCTCAAATACACAAACTTTTTATGAGGGATTCTCCACAGAAATGTATTATTTATTACTTAATTATATATTATTAAGTTCAGCTCAGGTCTCACTACATGCATCCATTCTCAGTCGCATGCTCAAGTCTACCGCTTATTCGATCTTACTCTAATCTCCATTCACAGGTGTTGGGTTTTAAGTAGATTCTAGTTTTATACTCCTAAATATATAAAGGGGTTGAATAATGATACAAGCAAGTATTTGTAGTGTATCGAGAGCCATGGTATTCAGGGTAATGTCTGTGTAACTGGTATAAATAGTGCCTTGACTGGATTTTTGTTTTGAGTTTTCCTTTTCTCTTACTTATGTATTTCTGTATTAAAGTTTATTTCTTTTCTCAAATTAATTTTTATATTATTGTTACACTTTGCACATGTGTACATTCAAATGAAGTCATGAACTTCACAAAATTTTGTTTTTATCATTTTTGTTTAAATATCTAAAAATGTAGAGGAACTTTTATTTGAGTTCTTGTTTGGGGAGGGAGTGTCATCAGCGGGGCACATGCAGGGTTTCACTGCACGAGGCTGGTGGATGCATGCACTCTGCGATCTTCCCTGTAAACAACTCTCTGTGTAACAGAGTGGGAGGAGCTTCTACCCTGTTTGATTTGATGATTTCTCCTTATTAACAGATTAAAAATGACAGATCTCATCGGTTGTGTGGTTCTTGTGGGTGAAGGTGTCCGATCTAGACATGCTACATCTACATACGACCACGCAGGATCAACCACATCCACATCCAACTGTTCATGAAAGAGGAAGCTGCCTAAAAGGGAAGTCCGTGTACTTACCCCAGGTTGTATCCAGAAATGTATTCAACTCACTGCAGAATTAAGTGTGCACCTTGTCTCTCCTGTTTCCACCAAAACTGTTAATCAGGAGCTCTGCAGAGTCAAGACTCATGGTTGGGCTTTCATAAGCCAAAGGTTTGCTCACTGGTGCCAGTGCCAATTGTTGGTCTCAGTGGTGCTATCAGAGGAATCAACTTCATTGTCATCCCTACTGTACATCTGGGAGAGTTCAATGTGGAGAAGCACCACAGTAGCTTACCATCCAAACTGTTCGTGCCTAGAGTGTGGCAAGTGGTGGATCAGTAATGGTTTGGGCTACAAAATCATGGCCCCACTAATTGTGGTAAATGGGTATGTTACTGCCAAAAACTACCGAACTGTTCTGGAAGACCATGTGCACTCAGTGAAGGTGGTGCCATGTACCAGGTGGATAATGCACCAGTACACTCAGCAAAACTGCTGACAAAGAGGTTTAATGTACAGAAAAGTGAAGTCCACAGTCACCAGGTCTGAATATTATTAAGCCATTTTGGGGTTTTCGCTTAACAAACAGCATCATCCTTTCCTCAAACAGCATAACATAGTGACCTGGCTACTGTTCTGCAAGAGACAAGACTTGTATCTATCATTCCAAAAATGAATTTGTTCTCTACTGGCAGCAAAATGAGGCCACACACTTCACCAGTATTGTGTTCTAAATCAGGTGTTTTAGTTTCATTCTAAAAGTCTAACATTTGAGATTTGAAAGGAGAATGTGGAGTTGTGGAGAAGAAAAACATGCTATTTTGTGTATAATTGAAATTTATTTATGTTCCGTTATTTTGTCAGTAAGGCAAGTATAGTATAGGTAAGGTTGTAAAGTATAGGCAGCCACATGAGGCAGTAAGCAGTGATGGTAAACTTCAAAATTCAAATGGTAAACTTAAAATAAATTCAAACAATGGTCTAATTAACTTTGATTGTGAATACAGGATTGAACGATGCTGAAAAGCAAGAACAGTTCCTCTCTGTGAGCTCTGGCCTCCATCCAATATACTTACTATCTCTTAGCAGGACAATATTGATTTTGCCATTATACGACAGAACTAGTCTCCATCATGCACCAGGCCTACACATATGGCCTGTATATTACTAGTTGTGAAGGTATGTCTAGGCCACATAAAATTGCTTCATGCCCCATTTTCCCCCATTTCAAGCTTCCTAAACCTGCTCACCGCTGAAGTAGGCTTTTGCTGTCTGGTATCAAGGAGGAAAAGGCATCGAATGAATGATTCACTGACCTGTTTCACCAGGTTATTAATCACTCTCCAGAGGGCAAAAGGCTGGTGAACAACCTCCTGTGCTGCCTGCACCAAAGAAATAGTTTTCAGAAACCTATCGACTGACAAACTGGTGCTGGTGCCCACACCCCGACACCCCTGGTCATGCACAGCTATCTTCCCCACTGAGCATGCCAACATCCTAGGAAACACCATCATGTCTGCAATTTGTCACTCTTATATCTGCATCACTCTGCCAGCCAGCTTTACCCCTTTGGTGTGCACGTTCAGCTACTATCCCCCACTGTTCCTAAGCAAGGCAGTCCACAAGAACCATGAGAACCAACTCAGGGGAATCCCACACTATCAACAATGTATAACTAAAGATCTGGGACAATCAACTCAAATCAACCACAGAGTATGCAAGCAGGTCAATGAATTGACTTACAAGTCAGTCAGTGCCCCCGGAGTGAGCTCTGTTAGGTCTGCTGACTCAGCTAACTTCATCTCACAACCTGAACCGCAAAACAGCCTTCCAATTAGTGTACGGGACTCGACACTACATACTGTAGCACAGTAAATAACAAGTGTTGTTTTTTGTTTTTTTTAAACTTATCCATTGATCCTATAATCTAATTTTATACATAAATCACTTTCTTTGCCATGTAATGTTACTGTTTAGTTTCTTACTTGCTGGTATGAACTTATATACAGTGGTTTCTAGGTGTGAAACCAGATAATACTTCTTTCTCACGTATTTAGTTTCATTTTTTTTTGGTGTTTATTGTATTGCGCATTCTTTAAACTAGTCTGGGTGTGGTCAGTGTCTCTATATAATACAATACATCTAGATATTTCTAAAAGATTAAACCACTTGTTATTTGAATGCTTAGTTTTAGATTATATAAAGT
Source organism: Tachysurus fulvidraco (assembly GCF_022655615.1). NCBI lineage: Eukaryota > Metazoa > Chordata > Actinopteri > Siluriformes > Bagridae > Tachysurus > Tachysurus fulvidraco. Next base: position 2,310,085 of record NC_062522.1, read on the forward strand.
CTAAAGTGTGTATTCCCTGTAACAATAAAATCCAAAGGACGATGAATTTAGGACATGTAAACTCTTTACACAGCAGTAGATGTGTTTTTGTAGACAACAAAGCACTTCTCTAAGTTACTTTCTATAAGAACTCCTGCAGATGTTCTAAATGTGAATGTAAACAGCTTTGAAAACCCAGCAGTCACATGCTACCATCATGTCCCTTTGTTACTCAAGATCAACACAGCTGCTCATTTGCCTCTTTTCCACCAGAAAGAACCGGGTGCTGGTTCAGAGCTAGCGCTAGTGCTGGTTCAAAGTTGGTTCCACTGGCGAACCTTCTAAGAACCGGTTTGCCTTTCCACCGGCTAGAGAGCAACGTTAGCGCAGCAGCGGCAAACACAAACACAACAACAATGGCGGATGTTGCTTTACTGTTAATGCTCATGGCTTTGTGAACCTACATTAACATCCAAACACGGCGAATAAAACGTGTACGTGCGGCTCCGTGTAATCTGTATAAACGGAGGTTGTAATCGATAAAGTACATAACGTTATATTCAGAAAGAACTGGTTCTAAATTAGGCTCTGGCTCTGAACCAGCACTCGAACTGCCTCGGCGGAAAAGGGGCAATTGGGACGTTTTTGTTTAGTCACACATTTGATTACCCCGTGACCCGAGAAGTTCGGGTAAGCGGTAGAAAATGAATGAATGAATGAATGAACGAACACATTTGATTAATGAGTAGTTGGGGTGGCACGGTACATGAAAAAACACCCGAACTGTTCGGTGCGCTTGTCTCGGTTCGGTTTGTGTGTGTGTCGCATGGTTTGATGCATGCACAATGTACTGTAGCCCCGTGCTCAGTTTTGCCTCAGACAGTTTCATATAGACATTAAACGTTGAGTAAGGAGTGCTGCAGAAATGGCAAGTGGAGGAGATAAAGAAGGCAGCCCAGAGTTGGCGGATGCGCCCGCGTCGTTCAAATCCGGTGTGTTGGAACATTTTGGATTTCATGTTACTTACGATGACAACAGAAATAAAACAGTAGATAGAAATGCGACCGTGTGCAAGCATTGTGCAAAATGCATTCAATATGCTAATGGCAACACTTCTAATATGACTGTCGTGTTAAGATGTTGAACTTGTGCTTGACTTTATGATTATGGCCTTTGCTATTGTTATAGCCTCATTATATTATGTTATTACATTATATTATATATTTATGTTTAAAATATTTTGACTTGTTTAAAAGACAGAGCTTGTAAGAGTTCCTCTCTTTTTCTTTATTTTTTTTTCTACAGTAGATCTGTAGAAGATCTACAGTACACTGAAGTTTGCAGTTTGATAAATACAAGTTAATTTCAGTCAAGTTCCTGTAGAGATAACAACACACATTCTCCTTTTTTTTGCCAAATAAATGAAAAGCATGTAATCGTCAATGTCTTCTCTCTCGCTGTATCAAAATCTCACCTAGCTTTTACTCAGAGATAATGTGCTTAAAGTCAAGTCAAATTCAGTTTGATTACATTACAAAAATGTTAATACTGTATCCTAAATTGTGGATAATTAAGCTAGTGAGCTATATATCAAAGGCTGAATGAAATTTCTGGAGTGTTGAAGATTAAAATAAAAAATAAAAACAAGAACCGAAAACCGTGACCCTAAAACCGTGATACGAACCGAACTGTGGGTTTTGTGAACCGTGCCACCCCTATCGAGTAGTTATGTATATGAAGTGTGCTGGAGTGTTTATCACTGTATAATTCTCATTGACTATAGAAACGTAACAGACGGTTGTTGTGTGAAATTCTCCTCAAAGATGATTATTCATGAATGGGTTATTTGATTGTTTTTGGAATCCACTGATCTGCACAAATTATATAGAATGCAAAATTTTGCTGAAATATCACAGACACTCCTTATGATTTTAGATTTTGAAAAAAAATAATTATAAAAAATCGGTTTCTAAATCAGTATTTTTCGGGTTTCAACACTGAAACAATGAAGACTTTTGATTACTCACTTTAGCTTATATCACCCCTGATTGCATTCCTGATACAGTAGAGCCTTCAAGTTCAAAGTGGTAAATTGAGTCAAAAAAATTGATCGTACATTATTAAGTTCTGCTCCAGATCTGAGTCCTGACAGAAGACGTGATTGCTGAGGATCTAAATGTAATATTTGTAACTAGCGATGGTCTGCTAACCTCCACCTTGAAAATTGAACAGTTAATAATTAAACATATAAAACAACTTGCTATTCTGGTTTCATTTTTATCACTGAATCTTCAGCTAGATGAAATAAATAAAGTAAGATAATTTAAGTAACTAATTTATTAGGCAATATATAAAAAAATGTTCTTTCACAGGTCTTCTGAAACCTGACAGACTTTTGAAGGTTGAAGAACGAGGTTCAGAAATCTAAAGAAGACCGTTCACTGTGGCAAATCCAAAGAAGTACAACATTTACTGATTAAATAAATATAACATTTTAGTTTGCTAAATAAACTTTTAATGGCTCATATTGATTAAGTGATTGATCGGTTACGGCTAAGCGAGGGATCGGAAAACAAGTGGTGTTTCATCATCCCAAGAAACATTCTAAACAATCCTAATATCCTGCCGAGTCAACAGAAAGGTCACTGTAGGCAGTAATGGGGTTTTTGCTCACAAAGTAATTGATATTGTTTGAATTTTTTTATAGCAAACTTAACAAAAACCCTCTGTATTTCTTCTTTTTACTGGTATCAAGACAGAGCAAGAGTCAGAGTAGTACCAGAAAACGAAGATCACTCACTTGTTGTCCACACACTCCTTCTCACAGTAGAACATAAAAATACCCAAACTGAGAGCTTCTGACTGATGGAGAACACGCAGCAGATGTCCATGCTCACCAGCTGGGACAAAACAGCACCTTGGATCATTATATGGATTTATTTTGGTCAGAATTTTGGTCAGTTCTAACTGTCCTTAGATGCCCATGGCTGGATAGTGTAGCTATAATTGACATAGGAGAGTGATGCCACTATGCCACCCCGGGGGCCTACTACAGGAGTGTAACATACAGGATTTGCCCTGCCGTCTGGTTTTCATGTCTTTTATTTTGTAACATGTTTCTTACCTTTTGTGTCCTGCTTCCCTTTCCCTCATGTTATCTTGCGTTGTGTAGGTGTCATGTTGTGATTGGTTGTTGTTAGTCATGTGTTCTTCTGTTCTCATTTGTCATTGGTTCCCTGTGTGTATTTAACCCCACATGTTTGGCGTGTTAATTGCCAGTTGTTGTCCTTCATGCTTGTTTTGTGTGCTTATGTTTCATTTCCTGTTTGCTGTCTGTTTCTTTTGCCATTGCCTGGATTTATTTGTGCTTTTGTTTAATTAAAATCTTCTACCTGCAATTCAATCCTCTGCCTCATCTTTCAATGCATGTGACATGGGGACTCATATATCAAGTACTGAGACACGGGTTCAGTTAGGACTAATCACTTTGGCCAACAACCGCAACAGCAGGTTCACAGCATAAATAAACAACCCACAACTCAAGTCAAAACATCAACTAAAATAGGTAAAAAGGCAAATGACACAAACTGAATTGAGTTCAATTATCATACAAATGACACAAATGAAAACATCAACATCATTTACTATTGGTTAAAGGAAAGAAAAAAGGGAAAAAATTAAGAAAAGAACAAAAGTAAATTTAAAAACACAAAAAAGACCCGGTGGCAGTTTGGTGGCTAAATACATTGACATGCGCCACTCCTGGCTTTACTTTCAACTATTACCATTTAACCTTCAACTGTTCAAATTGGAGGCTCATAAGGCACCAATCATCAGGCTTAGACAACTCCACAATCCGGTCTTACTTGGTGCTGGTGATCAGTCACTTTAATCACTGTCGCTTTCACACATCCTGATGCCCTATGAATTCTTTATCCCAAGAGGAAGTAAATTGTAAACTTCCAAGGCGAAACATCGCTTAGCCACAGGTTGACTGTTGGCTAGCAATTTACCCTAGACAGAGTTTGATGGCATGCAACATATGCAAATGCCTGTCGCTAAAATGTATCCCACTAGGCTCCCCATTTCACACTCATGTTCAATCACATGGCACACCAGAAATGAGGCACTGCTAGACAGGGGCACTCCACTATGATATCACTGATACCATTTTTATAGCTTCATAACAAAATCCCAATTTAAAGGCCCACCCAATCAGTTATTCTAGAGGGACAATACTGCTACAATTGAAAACCTGCCTCAATGCCAAGAAGGGGTTACCCAAACATGATCCCAACCCCAAGGCCTAAACAAAGCCATAACTACATTGGACTCTAAACTAGGAGATCTACAGATCACAGTAGATGGTCCACGTTGGAATGCTGGCCTGCCCATACTTGTCCAGTTTGATGTGGTACCACACCAAATGAGTTAGAGGGTCTTGAGAGCATGGGCTTAACCATTGGTAATGAGCCCTCTCTCCCTTTCGCTAATTTCCACTGGGGATGCTTCCCCCGCAACCTTTGTTGAAGAGGTTGTGTTAATTACTAATTCTGAAGTAGTTCTACCCACAGTGTTACCATTATGATTTCAGACACCACATAAGCAAAATCCCCATCTTCAGATTCTAACTAAACCCCTAATGATGCAGACAATTCAACCTGGCTGTCAGTAGTATCCCCTGATGCTGCCTGCTCATGAACTTGAGACTTCAAGGAGGTACACTGTACCTGTCAACCCTTACTTGGGTAACTCACTAGAGCCACTGCATACACAGATCCACCATTCCAGTTGGCACACCCGGTTCACAGTGGGACTCCACATATCATGGATCTTTTTGCAACCTCAAACCCCATAGTCTAGCAATTGCAATTCTCTCACCCACTTTTAATTTCCAGCTTTATGGCTGCTTGCCACAGCGTGCAGTCATTCTTTAACACCCTCTATAGCAACCTGTAACCATGCCTTATGCTCCACCACCCACTGGTGTTCTGTACGCAACACTGTACCCGACTCGTCCCGGCAAGTCTATAGGCAGTAATGGATCCTGTCCAAGCATTAAAAAGAAGGGAGACTCAAAAGTGGCCTGGTGTGGAGTTGAATTATAACAAAACAACACCTGTGTTATACAACATGCCCAATCCATCTTTACTCCAGTGGGCAGGGTTTGCAGCAAATTGTGCAAAGCCTGATTAAACCTTTCACACTGGCCATTACCAGCTGGATGTTAAGGAGTGCTACAGGACTTACCCACCTGGTAGACTCTACACAACTGCTGAATCAAGTTGCACTCAAAGTTCGGACACTGGTCGGAATGAATCCCCCCAGGAACACCAAACTTAAACAACTTACATCATGACAGTGTTGGCAGACTGCCCAATATTTTGTTGTATATCAATTGCTTACATTAATTGCATGAGACCGGCTACCCATAGGCATGATTGTTGTTATTTTGTGATGCTTTTCCAGGCTGGTGGTCTCCTTCACTCAGTTGTTGCTGTTTTTCCCCTTTCAATCTCATATTTTCAGGAGGTGAAATGCTGCTCAGTTGAGTTCAGCTCTGCTGATTGACTTGTTGGGTCAAAAACCTGCTACTTTTTCCATAATGAAGACCTGGATGAAGACCTGGCAGTGAGCTATGGATCATTTTCTTTCTGCATGATGAAGTTCCATCATATTGATTTGGATGCATACTTCCTTCCTTTCTTCCTTCGTACCTTCCTTCCTTCCTTCCTTTCTTCCTTCCTTCCTTCATGCTTCATTCTTTCCATCACTTAAAGCTACATCTTAGTTAGAAAACCTTCATGGATCATCTCTGTACTTATTTGTGAATTCCAAATTGTCCTTTCTGCTGGTTTACACATTGTGATATGTCCTCTATATTTCTGTTCTCTAAATATTCTTTCAGCAGTGGATACCTGGATGTTGTTGGTGTTTTGGGGATTTTTCTCACAGCTCATCTGCTGTTGTTGTTTTCCTTGTCTGACCAGTTCCATGTCTGTTTCTCAGTACACCAGATTATTTTATGACTCATGACTTTTTAATTGTTTTATTGACTATGTCATGGTTATGATCAATTTTCCTTCATTCCTCAGGGTAAAAATGAACTTTTCTCCCATAGACATCTCTCTGGGCTTCATGTTGGTTTACATTTTTATAACTAACCAAAGCAAGATCAGACATTTACAGCTAAATATTTAAACAACCAATTGGAAAAAACACATTTGTGCAATATGAAACAACTTTCAGTGACGTGATCTACTTCTTTTTGCTCACTTGAGAAATGTGTGGGTTCAAACTGAAGGTGTCATGTTCTAAGTTGTTTAAAACATTTAGATTTAAATATCAGGAAGTAAAAGCTGAAATACTTATCCATCATCTCATATTCATCATCTCAACCCAAATGTTTTCAGTATAGAACAAAACCAAACAATTTTTGTTGCTATTTCCCAGACATTTTACTCTGTATGTCTACTAATAGACTAGACCCCTCTTTAGGTTTTATTTTTAATCCCTAATTGCATTCCTTTTATACTTCAATACCGGACAGATGCAAAAAGCATTTCACTGCATGTCGTACTCTGTATGTATGTGACAAATAAAATTTGATTTGAATTGATTTGATTTGATTTGAGACTAGACCACTGCTTAGCATCATTAGCCACTGACAGGACACCAAATCTCAGGGATCCTTTAGAGATAGTTAACATTTTAGCTGATGTCAATCAAATTTTAAAGTAAAATTCTTGATAGAATTATCAGTCAGATTATACCCAAGTGTTCTCAATTTACAAGACTCCACCTCTTTTTGTTTTAAAACACTAAAGGGAACTTTATATCTAAAAATGGTAGATGGACATTTTAAGTGTACTACCAGCATCTCAAATGGGAGGACTGTGAAAGAGATTTGAGTTACTGGGTCTTCTGCCAAAGAAGATTCTAAGGGGCTTTTTTACACCTGGTCACTTCATGCGTTTTCTGTGATCCCATAGCTATCCGACAGTAATAAGACCAGTTCTAAATGCCCTCCGAAACAGTTTCGAGACGGATATAAATCCGATCGTTCAAACCACTTCAGGAGGTGGTCTGGGACGTGTTTCAGATGAAACTGGACAGGTGTAAATGAATGTGGTTGTTCAAGCCACATACGTCAGCGCTATACTCCTCCCAAACGGAAGTACGTCACTCGCAGGTGACTCACGAGTCGCACATCGCGGCAGAAACAAGTATGTTTTCCCACCAGTGCTGGCTCCGATCTTTCACCCAGGTGTCTCGTTTGGTCTTAAAATGCACTGCTGCTGCCAGCGAAAACGCAGCAAACAGTAAATGCTGTTTTTTGTAGCACCCGCATACATCAAAGCGTGTTCCATTTCAATTACCCCGGAAATGAGGTAAAATATATTAGCATTTTGGGCAGGAGTAGAAAGATCGGATCGATATTCGATTCGCCGAGACGCGTTTTGTGGCCTGATGTAAATGGGACAGTTTTAACAAATCAGATAGCTATCAGATCAGAGACAACACATGAAGTGACCGGGTGTAAAAAGGCCCCAAGTAAAATTGCAATTTTCTCTCTACATAAACAAAACACAAAACAGAGGAAAGTCCAGGCTGGTGTTAACATGATAAAATGGAGCTGATTGTAACTGAGTGGTGGTTTAATTTTCATGAGTTGATGAGTTGATTTCTTGTTATAATTGTATAGACCATTCAGAATCTGAAACTGTCACAAAGCAGCTTCACAGAAATCTATATGTAAATTTATAATCAGATCCCTAATGAAATCCCTTATTTACTATAAGCCCTATATACAGTACAGACCAAAAGTTTGGACACACCTTCTCATTCAAAGAGTTTTCTTTATTTTCATGACTATGAAAATTGTATATTCACACTGAAGGCATCGAAACTATGAATTAACACGTGTGGAATTATATACATAACAAAAAAGTGTGAAAAAATGACCCCAAACACACCTCCAGGCTGTGTAAGGGCTATTTGACCATGAAGGAGAGTGATGGGGTGCTGCACCAGATGACCTGGCCTCCACAGTCATCGGACCTGAACCCGATCGAGACGGTTTGGGGTGAGCTGGACCTCAGAGTGAAGGCAAAAGGGCCAACAAGTGCTAAGCATCTCTGGGACCTCCTTCAAGACTGTCGGAAGACCATTTCAGGTGACGACCTCTTGAAGCTCATCAAGAGAATGCCAAGAGTGTGCAAAGCAGTAATCAAAGCAAAAGGTGGCTACTTTGAAGAACCTAGAATATGACATATTTTCAGTTGTTTCACACTTTTTTGTTATGAACTAAATGTTCTCTTTGAATGAGAAGGTGTGTCCAAACTTTTGGTCTGTACTGTATTCACACCAAAGCTCAAGGCTGATCACCACAACAGGAAGGTCTGAACAGAACAAGAATAGAGTGTGGTTCACACACGATCTGATCCTTTGACTTCTGTCCATGGTAGGTCAGGCTTTTAGTATTTACCATAAATATGGAGTTATACAATATAGCATCCAGTTGCATCAACTATGCCATATATCACTCTTCTGCAAGGAAGCCTCCAGAGAAAAATGACACCCATAATCTCTTTTGTATATATTGTACCCCATAATCTATAAATCTATTCTGTATATATTTTACTATATATATCCATGTACACACGTGGACAAAATTGTTGGTACCCTTCGGTCATTGAAAGAAAAACATGGTACCCCTAAATTAATATTTTGTTGCACAACCTTTTGAGGCAATCACTGCAATCAGACGATTCCTGTAACTGTCAATAAGACTTCTGCATCTCTCAGCAGGTATTTTGGCCCACTCAACATGGGCAAACTGCTCCAGTTGTTTCTGGTTTGAAGGGTGTCTTTTCCAGACGGCATGTTTCAGCTCCTTCCAAAGATGCCCAATAGGATTGAGGTCAGGGCTCATAGAAGGCCATTTTAGAATAGTCCAATGTTTCCCTCTTAGCCATTCTTGGGTGTTTTTAGCTGTGTGTTTTGGGTCATTGTCCTGTTGCAAGACCCATGACCTGCAACTGAGACCAAGCTTTCTGACACTGGCCAGTACATTTCTCTCTAGAATCCCTTAATAGTCTTTAGATTACATTGTACCCTGCACAGATTCAAGACACCCTGTGCCAGATGCAGCAAAGCAGCCCCAGAACATAACAGAGCCTCCTCCATGTTTCACAGTAGGGACAGTGTTCTTTTCTTGATATGCTTCATTTTTCCATCTGTGAACATAGAGCTTGGCAAAAAGTTCCATTTTTGTCTCATCTGTCCATAGGACATTCTCCCAGAAGCGTTGTGGCTTGTCAACATGTAGTTTGGCATATTCCAATCTAGATTTTTTATGATGTGTGTCCTCCTTGGTTGTCTCCCATTTAGTTCACTTTGGCTCAAACAACGACAGATGGTGCGATCTGACACTGATGTTCCTTGAGCATGAAGTTCACCTTGGATCTCTTTAGATGTCTTTCTGGGCTCTTTTGTTACCATTCGGATTATCTGTCTCTTTGAATTGTCATCAATTTTCCTCCTGCGGCCACGTCCAATGAGGTTGGCTACAGTCCCATGTATCTTAAATTTCTGAATAATATATGCAACTGTAGTCGCAGGAACATCTAGCGGCTTGGAGATGGTTTTATAGCCTTTTCCTTTATCATGCTTGTCTATAATTTTCTTTCTAATCTCCTGAGACAACTCTTTCCTTCGCTTCCTCTGGTCCATGTTGAGTGTGGTACACACCATGTCACCAGGCAACACAGTGACTACCTGGAGCCCTCTGACTGATTACAAGATTGTAGACACCTGTGATGCTAATTAGTGAACACACCTTGAATTAACATGTCCCTTTGGTCACATTATATTCAGTCTTTTCTAGGGGTACCATAATTTTTGTCTAGGCCTGTTCCATGAGTTTATTTTTTTTCAATAATTCCATTGAAGCATGGTTGAAAAGCAATGTCTGATTTTCATTGGTTAACATTCATTCATTCATTCATTCATTTTCTACCGCTTGTCCGAACTTCTCGGGTCACGGGGAGCCTGTGTCTATCTCAGGCGTCATCGGGCATCGAGGCAGGATACACCCTGGATGGAGTGCCAACCCACCACAGGGCACACACACTCACACACTATGGACAATTTTCCAGAGATGCCAATCAACCTACCATGCATGTCTTTGGACCGGGGGAGGAAACTAGAGTACCCGGAGGAAACCCCCGAGGCACGGGGAGAACATGCAAACTCCACACACACAAGGCGGAGGTGGGAATCGAACCCCCGACCATGGAGGTGTGAGGCGAACGTGTTAACCACTGAGCCACCGTTCCCCCCGGTTAACATTCATAGAATTTTTATTTATTATTACTTTTGTCAGATTAAAGTATTTTCTGTGACCTTTGTGAGTTTTTCTTTCATTGACCGAAGGGTACCAACAATTTTGTCCACGTGTGTATATATCTACATTAATATGTCCTTATATTCTTAACATGCCTTCACCACTGCACTTCAGTTATCCATTCCTTAGTATCACTAGATCACTACCATAGTTAGTATATATTTAGCCATATTTTATTGTAGATATGCCACATATGTACCTCAGGATGGATGTTAACTGCATTTCATAGACTTTGTACATGTATTTTGCACAATGACAAAGTTGAAATTAGTCTGATGTAGATTCCTCTTTTGATTGATGGAATCCTGTAGAAAAGTTAAAAGACAAGCTTTCATTTCTACTCACAATTTTTCATCTAGAATTAAAGTGTATATATAAATGCATCATTCTTCATGCACATGACAATAAACTTGAGCTAGTGCTACACTGAACTGTTGTCAAAATGAGATGCAGAATATACATCCTTAACTATATACTTTTAAAAATGTTTAGATACGTTTCCTGTTTATTTCCTTGTCACATACCTGGAGTTCTTGTCATGAAGATAATTACATGTTACAAGTATATTCTGAATATATACAGTATATATTTTATTTCCAGGGTAAAGGGAAAAAAGTTCGGTAATGTAATAGTCTGGACCAGCAACATATTTAGTTTCAGGAACGTTGGGTAGATATAAGCAGTGTCGAGAGACTGTAAGGAGACCTGCTGACTTATACAGACAGAGATAGAGGGCTGAACAGAAAGATGCTGAGATTTCAATACGTAACTGTGGCCTTGGTCTTATATTTAAAGGGTAAGGCTTTTGCAGCGATTATTAATTACTCAAACTGGAAATTTGTACAAAAGATTATTGTCAACATGGATATTTTTATAAAGATCATCATATTAATTAATCACAGCAGTTTTGATTTAATTTGAAATATAGCTTTCAAAAATGTTTTCTAAGTTCCATTGGGAGTTTTTCCTTGTTATTGTCACCTCTAGCTTGCTCATTAAGTTTAGAGCTATAAGTTTATGTAGATTTCCATAAAGCCTGTGTATGGTGCTGGGGTGTAACTTCTGAAGTCTTTAGTTATATATGAGGACTAAATATTTGCTTAACTCATTTTATTCTCTCATTTCAGGTTCCCTTTCCCAGCTCAATGGTAGGTTCTTCTTTTAATCTTAATCACTTTTTTCTTTCTGTTTCTTTTGCTCAGGCAGAATGAATGACTCCAGAATTGTAAATGATGTTTTTATTATTAACAGAATGTGGTCGTCCAACCTTAAACACCCGTATTGTGGGTGGACAGAGTAGCTCAGATGGGGCATGGCCATGGCAAGTCAGTATACAGAGCCCTGTGTATAACGGCCATTTCTGTGGAGGATCACTAATCAACAAAGACTGGGTTCTGACAGCAGCCCACTGTTTCTCCAGGTACAATTTTACAGATAACACTGCACTAATATTTCTCAGACAATAAACTGAACAAATGACTAAACACTTTTATTTCTTTCTTTATCCTTTCAGCGCTAGCATGTCTAGCCTGACTGTGTATTTGGGGAAACAGACTTTAAAAGGCTCTAATCCCAATCAAATTGCAAGAAGTGTTAAACAGATGATCATTCACCCCAACTACAACAGTGCAACCCATGACAACGACATTGCCCTTCTGCTTCTGAGCTCCTCCGTCACCTTCACAAACTACATCAGACCAGTGTGCCTTGCAGGTCAAGGCAGCAGTTTTCCAGCTGGCACCAATTGCTGGATTACAGGCTGGGGAAGCATCGCTTCTGGAGGTAATATACATAGACATGCACAATAAATATATTTATGGTGTAATTTTTTAGGAAACACATAAGTGTTTTATTTGTATCGTCATGTAAGGGGTTTGGTTGCTCATCAGTAACACACAAGATACATTTTATTGAAGCTAGCAGACATTTCTTTATATGCTGACTATCCTCATTGTGCTCAGCAGATGGGTTTAAACTAGTTGTTGTTCATGGATCTGAAATAGAGAAATAGTTGGGGTCTAGCAAGCAATCCGGGTTAACGTTAAATTTCTGTTTTATTTTGTTTTTGTGTGTAGCGAGTCTGCCATCTCCTGGTGTGCTGCGCGAGGCGAAGGTGCCCACTGTCTGTACATGTCTTTGTGATTTTCTCCTGGGATATGGATCCATTACCGCAAACATGATCTGCGCTGGTTATGTCCAAGGAGGTACAGACACCTGCCAGGTACACACAGAGTCGCAGATACAACATGACCAAATGTATAATAATAAAATAATCTAGATCAACCTTCTAGTGTAAACACATTAGAATTGTGCATGGTCAATTAAAACAAAAAACTATAGTGTTGCTTCCTTTTTTTTAAAGGGGGATTCTGGAGGTCCGATGGTGACTAAGAAGGGTGCAGTCTGGGTTCAGGCTGGTATCACTAGCTGGGGTAGGGGCTGTGCTCAAGCCTACGCACCTGGTGTATATACTCTGGTGTCTCAGTACCAGACCTGGATATCCAGCAATATCAACCAGAATCTGCCTGGTTTTATCACGTAAGATATTATTTGCTCGTAATAAAATATAATAAGCTCAGGTCATGAGTCATGAGTCATAAAATGTGTTCTTGTGTCTTGGCAGGTACTAACACAATGGTAGGACCAGTGGTGGTACTGATGGACAGGCAAAATGAAAATAAATGTTAAATAAATTTTATTAAATGCCAATATATATTTTTAATTTTACATGTCTTTATCTTTTTTTTTACTGAGATCAATAAGTTAAATATACAAAACCATTATAGTTAAATTTCTGTAATTATGATAAATGTTGTGCTAATCATAAGCATATACTTAATATTACATGTTATAAAATGTTGACTTAATCACATAATTAAATAGTTACCTCTATGTGCCTTTGTGAGTCATATTTTAATACGATGCATAATTGTGAACAATTGAGGCCCAAGTATATTTTTCTTGAGCAGAAACATAGACATCGACTTGACAAACACAATAATACAAAGATTTGGTTTAAACCAAATCAAATGAGAAATATGGATCAGCAGTGTTCAAGCTTAGTCTTAATCTGAACAAGTGGCAATAAAGATTGTGAAAACTGATGAATATAATTGTTATTGTCAATTATTTAGTGAAACAATTTAATATTTGTATTTAATAGGCAAATGGAACACCTACATTTAGTGTTACCGACACATCAGCCTTACAAATTTCTGGTTAATCGATATAATATTATAATAGAATGAATGACTAAGAACATGGATGGCACCAAAGAACCAATTTCCTTTATTTATATGGCTTATATAAATATCCACAACAAACACGAAAGCCAGTACAAAGTCAACACAGTCATCAGGACACATTTGTAGATTAGCTTTAAAGCTCCAACAAGCACTGTTCAGGCAGACAGTTTGCTGTGACCTCCGATTGAAAAGTCATTTAAATGTATGTAAATCTGTATGTAGAGCTGTATGCTTTATGAAAAAGGATTGTGTCCATGAGGAGTCAGAATGACGATGAGCCCAAAACAAACTGAAAAGAAGGACGAGAATGCTCTAATCTAAATACAAAATGGATGTGGGAATGTGTATATGCCATACTGTATGTAACCAAGGATGTCCAATGCTCAGATGACATGGTGTCCTTCCAAACACTGATCCAAGCACTCTCCCAAGCTCTGTACCTTGGTGAGTCAGACATGGCGGCCTCCCAAGTCTTGTGCCAAGCCCTGCTCCATGCCATGCTTCATACTGTGCACCGAGCCCTACTCTGTGCCCTGCTCCAGCCATCCAGACCTGATAAGTTTGTCCCAAATCACTGGATGCTCCAGACCAGAAAGCACTAGGGCAGATTATGCCTGCTTTGTGATGATGTGTTTAATTTGGACATTTTGCTCAAAGGGGCAGGACCACTGGGCAAGTGCTGGTAGCCTTTGTCATGAATCATCATGTGCTGAGTACCACAAAGATCTGTTTTCAGTTTCCAATACATTTACGGTATTTGGCAGACACCCTTATCCAGAGGGTGTCTGCCTTATCCAGGGAATCGAACCCGCAACCCTGGTAAAAGAGGTTAAAGCCCGGTAATACAAAATTGAACAGAGCCGTAGGTGTCTCCATGACTTTGGGTAATCCTTTGAGCATGATAAGATTTTGAAAATCGGTTGATGACCACCAGGATTGTCATGAATCTGTGGGAACTTGGCAAGACTGTGATGACGGAGATAGCCAGATGGGACCAAGGGCACTGGAAAATTGCTTTAACAGGCCTGCAGGCACCTGGTGTTCTGTCTGGGAGTGCGCACATACCTGACATGCTTAGACAAAATCCTTGAGGTTGCATTCTAGTTCCATCCGCACTGTGTGGCTAATGTACGAAAGTGAACAGCTTAATCCGCTGCCATATTAACCCCCTGGGGTAACAGTGGCAGTAATTATTACGTTTCCACAGAGCCGTCAAACCTGTCAGGGAGCGCCATATAGGCAGGCTCAGATCACCTTGGTGGGAGTCCTGGCACACTGTTCAGTAGCTGCTTGTCTGTGGCCTGGAGTGAAGTGAATGTCCAGCATGTTATTTATCACTTCCATCAGTAACGCACATGCTTAATCCAGCCACCAGGTGTCAGGATTCTCATACATAAAAACTGCAGTCATACACAGAGAACTGAACAAGGGTTAGTGAGCAAATTCTGACTTTTTAAGTTGTAATTCCTTTAATTTTAATCTTCTGAGATAGAGGTTTGACTCATTTATTCATATATAACTCTATAAGTATACATGTACAAGAATTATAACTATTGTATAATGAAAAAAAATTTTTTTTAAAAATATTATAGTGCCAGAATAATGGTCCCATTGGCTTCACTGGTTATATTGTACTCACTTGTGTCATGTTTAGTGTAAAATAAAACAAAAGGAATTATTATTATTATCATTATTATTATTATTATTATTATTATTATTATTATTATTATTATTATCCATGACAGGATGCAATCTCAAGTCATATTTTTTTAATAGTCATATATTCTGATTATTTAGATTTTATCTCATTGTTTTCCGTGTTCATGCCCTGGAATTCCAGTCATTAATACCATGTGTTTAAACTGGAAATGCAGTAACAGGTATATTAATAGCTGCAGTATTACAAAGGTTAATTTATGAAGAAATTAATGAATTAAAATCAAAGGAAGAGGTCTAAAAAAAATTATTCTTTGAAAGCAGGGGATTGTACACTGGGTTTAAATAGATTAGTCAGACCAGTCTGACTTCATTCACTGTAAATCATTCCAAACAAAGTAATCATTGGCTTTTTTCCAGTCATTTCGTCTGTACTGGATATTATTGCTCTGCTTTACTGGAAATTTTTCAACCTGTCTTCAACTAGGTCATTTGCCAAATCGCACCCACTAGCTGAGTATTTCCTATCATGTGAAATTTAACAACAGCTATGTTAAGCAGGTCTCTATATATTTAGTAGGCTATTTCCTCACAGAGAATATGACTACTTTTGCTCTTTGTGACTCTTGTCTTCAGTTGGCAAAAGCATTTTGTTCAAACCTGAAATCTCTTGTTTACACAGAGACACCTGCCTATTGACTTATTTCTAATCAACCTTCCTTGGTTAAAGTGTTGGAAATGGTTGTAAAACCTCACTCACTCTCTCACTTTCTACCGCTTATCTGAACTTCTCTGGTCACGGGGAGCCTGTGCCTATCACACACTGGACGGAGTGCCAACCCATCGCAGGGCACACACACACACACACACACACACACACACACTCACACTACGGACAATTTTCCAGAGATGCCAATCAACCTACCATGCATGTCTTTGGACCGGGGAGGAAACCGGAGTACGCGGAGGAAACCCCCTAGGCACATGGAGAACATGCAAACTCCACACACACAAGGCAGAGGCGGGAATCGAACCCCGGCCCTGGAGGTGTGAGGCGAACATGCTAACCAATAAGCCACCATGACCCCCCGTTGTAAAACCTTATAACTACTACTACTACTAATAATAATAATAATAATAAGATTTTAGTCTGGCTTTCTAACACTGTACAGCACAACACTGCACTTTAATAATCTCTGACTCTTCTGTCACCATCACTCTATTCCTTTTAATGTGTTGCTTTTGATATAGTAAATATTTTTACCATTTTTCTTCATCTTTTCCACCCATGTGATGATTTATCGAGTGTCACCCAAATGATGAACGGTTCCCTTTTGAGGTCTCATTGTCAGGACTCTTCTTGTACATTCTCTGCCGGAAAATAAAGGGCCGTTGTTGTCATGTGTGTCAGGTTTGGACTCTCCTGCTACTAAATGCCTGTTAATTTTCATTTTCCGCATTGCATCTAGCTTTGCGTAGGCCTCGGTTTATGGTGTGTTTTTTGGGGGGTTTTTTTGTGTCTATGTTAGTTTATGTGACCTGTTTGTTTGACCGTTTCATGTTTTCATGATTTTTCCCTGTCTATGTTTTTTCGTTCTTTTTGTTAATAAATGGTGTTTTTATCCTTGTTGTGGCAAGTGGCATTTATGAGTTTTTCTTCATCTCTGTCATCCTCTGTCTCCATCATTCTTCATCAAAATCTACATGCAGATTTCTATAACACTGCTTTGTGATAACATCTGTTGTTAAAGTTGTTAGCATTATGGAATAAATAAAATTAAAGTAAAACTTTACACTGTACTGTATTCAGCAGTAGGTGGCGAACTGTGTACACTTAAGGTGTGTTCATGTTTTAATCTCATTCCATATAGTGCCTGCTTGTTTTGATTTGTCAAGCACATGGAATTTATGCCATGAAGATAATAACATGTAAAGTGACTGAACTGGAAATCTAGACATCCTGTGACGTAGAAAGTATGACAATCTGCACAGAGGGAAGTCTGGCTAGATATAACAGCGTGTTATGAGAAAATAACAACACTTGCTGCCTTGTATATGACAGACACAGAGGGTTGAATACAAAGATGCTGAGAATTCAGTGTGTGGTCCTGGTCCTAGTCTGTTACTTTCAAGGTAAGGTATTTGAAAATATCACTTTTAGCTGAAAATGTTTTTAGATTTATTTTAGTTTGTTTGCTTGATTAAAGGATGGTAGAGTATTAAAAGTTTACCACAGAACTGAACTTGTGTGTCCCACTAACAGTACTAGGAGTTTATTAGTTATCTGATCAGCAGTGTATTAAATATTTTATAGATTTTATAGTGACATTGTATGTAAACATTGTATTTTCTCATAACGTCAGAGTCAAAATTGCATTTTGTAATACATGTTTTATGCAATCTTCTCACTCTACAGGTTCCTTTTCCCAGCTCAGTGGTAGGTACTTCATTTAATCTTAATTCACATTGATTTTTGTTCTGTTCTGTTTAAGCAGTATAAAGAAACATATACAAGAATGTGTAAGAGTTTCTCCTTTTTCTCAGTGTGCGGTCATGCACCATTCAACATACGTGTTGCGGGTGAAGAGAATGCTTTAGAAGGGGAGTGGCCATGGCAGGTTAGTCTACAGAGGCCTGGTAAACAAGGTGGCCACTTCTGTGGAGGATCCCTCATCAACAAAGACTGGGTCCTGACCACAGCTCAATGTTTATCCAGGTAAATTTCACTCACATTTCTGCATGTCAGCCTGTACTGACACTACTCAGAGTTCTAACTGAAGATATACTGAAACTCTTCTTTTTCAGTGAAAAAAATTCTAAGGTGAAAGTGTATTTGGGGATACAGAATTTGAATGGCTTCAACCCCAATCAGATTTCCCGACGCGTTAAAAATGTGGTCCTTCACCCTAACTACAACAGCACAACCAAAAATAATGACATTGCACTTGTGCGTCTGGATGCTTCTGTCGAATTTTCAGACTACGTCAGACCAGTGTGCCTGGCTGGACAAGGCAGCACTTTTCCTGCTGGCATCATAGGCTGGATCACAGGCTGGGGAAACATTAACACTACAGGTAAAAGAATAGACAGATCCATGGAGAACCATAAGAGTAACACTCCAAACTCATTTAAACAACTGACCGTTTGTCTCAATCCTCTGGGTAGTGTACAGATTGTGTTACAGATTCAAAAGCATTGAAAACATTTTCATTTGTGATAACTTTATATGTTACTCATTGTGAAGTACATCGAGTGTCTGTGCTACTACCAGTATTTTACACTGCTCTACAGTGTTTTACTCTAACCCATCTCAAGGAATAGTTTTGGACTTTAATACCAGACTTACAATTAACTGGTGCAAATAGCCTCTAAAACTAGGTTTGGGAATGATATGATGGGGAAACACAGAGATATGAGTATGAGCTTTTATACCTTTTTAATAGATAGTGATGGTTGTGTGATGGTTTGTGTTTAGCGCCTTTGCCTGGAGTGCTGCAGGAGGCAATGGTGCCCATTGATAATGCATATATTTGTGATTTACTACTGAATCCTGGATCAATTACTGCAAACATGATCTGTGCTGGTTATCTACAAGGAGGCCCAGTCACCTGCCAGGTAGACTCAGCATCACAAAGGAAATATTAACAAATTTAAATAACACAAACAAAATCAACTTTCTAGTGTGAACATGTAATAGACAAAACACAGAGGTTACAACAAAACTTATTTTCTCTTTTGAAAGGCGGATTTTGGAGGTCCGATGTTGACTAAGCTTGGTGCAGCCTGGATTCAGGCTGGTATCACTAGCTGGGGTAGGGACTGTACTCAACGTAACTCACCCCATGTGTTTACTCTGGTGTCCCAGTTCCAGATCTGGATATCAAGCATTATCCAGGAAGACCTTCCTGGATTTGTCAAGTAAGACATTATTTGGCAGTTATTTAAATGTTTAAACATTATTCAGTATATAAAAAATTAGCATTGATTTATTGGCATTAACAAACATTCAGTAACTCTTGGTTGTAATGTGTCCTTGTTTCTTGGCAGGTACTAACACAATGCAAAGCCTGTTCTTATGTTCTGTTTTCGTGGAATGTTCTCATGGCTGCTCCGTGTTCAGGGACACCACAGTGGATCATCTGGTTCACATGTTTTGATGTAGCACAAGTTTTATGCTGGGTGCCCTTCCTCATGCAACAGTTTCATATTATCCTGGGTTGAGACCAGTGCTGAGAAGTTTAAATTAAACAATAACAATTTTCATTCTATATGAGATGTTTGTCTTTTTTTACTACACAGCTTTATATATATTTTTTTACCTGAGAAATTAATACCTTCGATATATAGTTGTTATATTCAAGCAGTTTTGTAATAACCAAATAAAATTTTTCAATGTAAATTATTGATGTCTTTAATGTCTTTATTTAAGTTCTGGACTGTTTCTGAAAAGTTTGGGATAAATTATATTTTGCCTCAAGCAGATACATTAATAAATGTATTTATCACAATAAAGGTGTAATTGAGATTGTGGATTGAGACCTTGTTGTTCTTTAATTACATGTGTACTTGGAGGGAGGTGCTGGAATGAACTTCCTCTAGAAGTCAGAACAGTCAAGTCACTGGCTGTGTACAAGCAACATGTGAAGAACTAACACTTTCTGTAGTACCTAAAGTACCATTTCTTTATTGAATGTATTCACTGGTAAAAAAAAAAAAAAATTGATTAATAAGAATGCTTTTATATTTAAAAGTGATAATAGTTCATTTTTTATAAATTAACATGAAAGGATCAAAGCATCAATTCTTCTAGGTACATTTACACACAGTTTTTGAAGGAACTCTGTATTATGTAGGTTGTTCTATACATCTTGAAGCACTAACCACAGATCTTCTGTAGATTTAAGTAGTCCTAGACAGACTTGCTTATGTTCTCAGTGCTCTATGGGGACAAAACCATAATTGCCAAAGTGGAACATGAGATGGGCACTTCCTTTTCTCTTGCCCTCTCCCCTTACTCCAAGCTCCTCAGTTCGGATTCAGGAACTCATGTGGCATTTTCTCCTAACCCAGAAGAAAATATGTTGCTGTCTGTGTCGGACTCCAAGGAACTCAATATCAGTGAGGAGAGGTTTTGGTCTTTTGATCTGCCACAGCAATCAGTGAAGATCTAGGTGTTCCTCGAGATGGAAATGTGTGCTGTCAGTAAGTTAAATTTGATTTGACCTGAAGAGGAAGATATTGTCACCTGTTCTAAACTAGTCGACCACTTTCAGACTTCAGGCCACACGCAGTAGGCAGCTGCTGTTTTTTCTCACACCTCTCTGGCCATTTTTTGCTCATTGTAGGCATGAAAATCATGGGTATGTGGCCATGCATAAAGTTGAAGGGATGCTCATGAGGTATCTCTACCCTATAGTGACCACATAAAGGAATGCTGCACTTACTTCTAAGCTGTGTAGAGCCACCTCAGCCCCTTTGTTTAAAGCTTACATGGCAGCACGCCAAGCCAGTGTTGCACTGCACACTATGGAGATTTTGCAGGCCAACAAGGCTGATGTGCAAAAAGATATTGACTTTGGCGAGTGATTGAACCCTGAGGCAATATCTGAGCTCCACCGAGCCTTGGATCTTGGGTGCCGTACCACAAAGCAGATGGTTTGCGCCATAGACTGTTAAATGGCTGTAGTAGTTGCCACAGAGAAACACCTGTGGTTAAATTTAAAAGGGATCAAGGACAGGGATTGATCCCTTCTCTTGGATGCCCCAATTTCACCTAAGGGCAGGTGTTGGGATGCAGTGAGTGCTGTCGTCAATATGCAGTATGAATCCAATTCAATTCAATTCAAATTTATTTGTATAGCGCTTTTTACAATTGACATTGTCTCAAAGCAGCTTTACAGAACATAAACATAGAACAAAAAGTTAATATAAAGAATAATATAAAGATGAATAGAATACAAAATTTAAGATTAATATTAGATATATTTAAATGTGTTTGTATTTATCCAAAATGAGCAAGTTTGAGGTGACTCAGGCAGCAGTGGCAAGGAAAACTCCCTTGAATGGTAAAGGAAGAAACCTTGAGAGGAACCGGACTCAAAGGGGAACCTCATCCTCATATGGGTGACACTGCAGGGTGTGATTATAAATATACAGTCTGACAATGTTGAATTGATGCAAAAGACCACATGGAGTTGATATCTCCTGTTTAGTATTGCAGAGTCTAACTGGAGCTGGCAGATCTCTAGATGCCTCAGGATTCTCAGAGAGTCTGCCTCATCTCATTGAAGGTCCAAATTCTTCATCGCACGGAAGACAATCGGAGCTGGTACAAATTCTGGATGCCTCAGGATGGGTAGAAAGAGAGAAGCAATGGAGAGGAATTAATGCTGTTCATAATATTAGCAAGCACTAGATGATAACGTGCATTTGGTCAGATGTATAGAGCACAAAATTATGGGATGTATTATGTGTAAGGCTGACCTAAGAGATCAGCTTTTAATCTACATTTAAACTGGGAAAGTGCGCCTGAGCCCCAGGAAGGGGCTATTCTAAAGTTTTAAAGACTATTCCAAAGTTTGTAAGCTAAATACGAAAATGCTTAATTGCCTTTAGTAGATTTTGATATTCTGGTAACTACCAGAAGTCCTGAATTTTGTGATATCAGAGAGCGTGAAGGATTGTAACGTGTTAGAAGGCTAGTTAGAACCATTAAGAGCCTTGTACGTAAGTTAAACTCCGATAAGACAGAAATACTACTCATATGTCCAAAAACCAGTGCACATAAACTCTCACAACTTAACTCCCATTTAGAGGGATGTACTGTTACTAGTAGCTCGACAGTGAAAGACCTCGGTGTTATATTAGACAGTAACTTGTCTTTTAAAAATCATATCGCCCATACTACCAAAACAGCCTTCTTCACCTTAGAAACATTGCCAAGCTGAGAAACATCCTGTCTGTATCTGATGCTGAGAAGCTAGTTCATGCGTTCATGACCTCTAGACTGGACTATTGTAATGCATTACTAGGTGTTTGTCCTGCATCTTTAATAAATAGGTTACAGTTAGTCCAAAATGCAGCTGCCAGAGTTCTCACTAGGACAAGAAAGTATGACCATATAACCCCAATTTTATCATCTCTACACTGGCTACCTGTTAAGTATAGAATTGACTACAAACTGCTGCTACTTACGTACAAGGCTCTTAATGCTCCCATGTATCTAACTAGTCTTCTAACACGTTACAATCCTTCACGCTCTCTGAGATCACAAAACTCAGGGCTTCTGGTAGTTCCCAGAATATCTAAGTCTACTAAAGGTGGTAGAGCGTTTTCTTATTTAGCTCCCAAACTTTGGAATAGTCTTCCTGATAGTGTTCGGGGCGCAGACACACTTTCCCAGTTTAAATGTAGATTAAAAACTCATCTCTTTAGTCAGGCGTACACATAATACATCCCATAATATCATGCACCAGTACATCAGACCAGCACATTTTTATGAACAGCAGATATGTTAATCCCTTTCCACTGCTTCTCTCTTTGTACCCATCCCGAGGCATCCAGACACTGTACCAGCTCCCAACGTCCTCTGTGGGACGAAGCCTTTGGACGTCCACTGAGCCGAGGCCGACTCTAAGAATCCTGAGACATCTCCAGTTAGACTCTGTGGTACTCAGGAGATCAGAAGTCCTTGAACCTCACACCAATACCACATTTAACTGACTGTATATTACAATCACACCCCCAGTGTCACCCATATGAGGATGGGTTCCCCCTTGAGTCCGGTTCCTCTCAAGGTTTCTTCCTTTACCGATTTAAGGGAGTTTTTCCTTGCCACTGCTGCCTGAGTCATCTCAGACTTGCTCATAGGGGAATAAATACATACACACTGTGAACTATATACATCTAATAATAATCTAGAATTTTTATTCTGTTAATTCTTATTTCTTTTATCATTCGTTATTTCCTTTATTTATGTTTACCTTCTGCTCTGTGTTTATGTTCTGTAAAGCTGCTTTGAGACAATGTCTATTGTAAAAAGCGCTATACAAATAAACTTGAATTGAATTGAATTGAATTGAATTGAATAAGTAGCAGCAATTTGTAATCAATTCTAAACTTAACAGATAGCGGGTGTTTGTTTGTACATGATTACTGTACTGAAAAAATATCTGGCAGTCATACACATGAACACCAATGTCTCTGGTGTACAATGTCAGGCTAAAAACAGGAATGGCATCACTGCTACTGCTGCACCACCATCTTGGATGTGTGTAAGTCAGTCACCCCCACCTTCTTAGAATTTGCCCCTGGCATTTCCAAGGCTATCATGCACCCCAGGGAGGGATATGTCCCCAAAATGCTCTTGATGGCTGGTTGTCCGGTCATCTTGCAGGTCTACTGTCTTCTCTTTGCCCACACATATACCGCTTTTCCCAGTAAGGGCATTGAGAAGTTATGTCTAGCGCTTGAGCTTTTAGTGTAGGTCCCGCTCCTGTTTGTCTGCTTTTGTAATCTGGTCTCCAAGCAGCACCTTGTGTAGATGCCATTAAACAGGCCTATAAGGCATGCTGTGTTGCTTTGTCTCTAGACAACAGAGCTCACTCCACTAGGGGTATCGGCTCGTCCAGTTTCCTGGCCTAGGGGGTTTCCATCTAAGAAATTTATGCTGTGGCAGGCTGGTCCTCTCTACACCCATTTTCAGGTTGAATAACAGAGCGTGACCCCACTCCAAGGTACCAGGTCCTTCAGGGCTATCTTTTCTGTTCCCAGTCCACTCATGTTCTTTCAAGGCCTCTGGCACAGTCATCAGCTGGAGTGTGGTGGCATGGGTATTGACGTCCCTATAGCCTTAGCATTGATGCAGCTTTTAGTGCTAATCAATATTAATAAATGGTTAACATTTTTGATAGAATTATCAGTCAGATTATACCCAAGTGTTCTTAATTTACAAGACTCCAACTCTTTTTTTGTTTAAAAACACTAAAGGGAACTTTATATCTAAAAATGGATATTTATGAGTGCATCTCTAATGGGAGGACTGTGAAAGAGATTTGAGTTACTGGGTCTTCTGCCAAAGAAGATTCTAAGTAAAATTGCAATTTTCCTCTCTACATAAACAAAACACAGAACAGAGGAAAGTCCAGGCTGATGTTAACATGACAAAAAGGAACTGATTGTAACTGAGTGGTGGTTTAATTTTCATGAGTTGATGGCACTAATATTTCTTGAGATAATTGTATAGACCTTTCAGAACCTGAAACTGTCACAAAGCAGCTTCAAAGAGATCTGTATCGCATTTCAAATCTGGAGTTTTGCGTGTAATCATTAGCCACACCTTGGGCAAAAATATTCTTATATCTTTGTTTAAAGGCGTGTTGTCTGATGAGTGAGTTTGAATAGAACAATTTACTATAAGCTCTACTGTACATATTTACACCAAAGGTCCAGGCTGATCACCACAACAGGAAGGTAAGGTCTGAACAGAACAAGAGGTAAAGTGTGCTCCACAAACGATCTGATCCTTTGACTTCTGTCCATGGTAGGTCAGGCTTTTAGGATTTACCATGAATATGGAGTTATACAATATAGCATCCAATGAAATCAACTATGCCATATATCACTCTTCTGCAAGGACCCTGCAAGATGCTGTCTCCAGAGAAAAATTAGACCTATAATCTCTTTTGTATATATTGTACCCCATAATCTATAATCTATTCTGTATATATTTTACTATATAATCATGTATATATCTACATTAATATATCCTTATATTCTTAACATGCCTTCACCACTGCACCTCATGTACATCAGTTATCCATTCCTTAGTATCACTAGATCACCACTATAGTTGTATATATTTAGCCATACTTTATTGTAGATATGACACATATGTACCTCAGATTGGATGTTAACTGCATTTCATAGACTTCGTACATGTATTTTGCACAATGACAATAAAGTTGAATCTAATCTAATGTAGATTCCTCTTTTGTTTGATGGAATCCTGTAGAAAAGTTAAAAGACAAGCTTTCATTTCTACTTACAATTTTTCAACTAGAATTAAAGTGTATATATAGATGCATCATTCTTCATACACAAGACAATTAACTTGAGATAGTGCTACACTGAACTGTTGTCAAAATGAGATGCAAAATAGAGCCCTGTTATAGTTAAGGATGTACTACTTTTAAAAATGTTTAGATACGTTTCCTGTTTATTTCCTTGTCACATACCTGGAGTTCTTGTCATGAAGATAATTACATGTTATGAGTATATTCTGAATACATACAGTATAAATTTTAATTCCAGGGTAAAGGGAAAAAAGTCCAGTGATGTAACAGTCCTGACCAGCAACATATTTATTTACCGGAAAGTTGGGTAGATACAGTATATGCAGTGTTGAGAGGTGACTCAGCTCATGAAGGGATCATGCACAGACAACCACGCCTTGGATAGGATTAATGAAGAAAAGTATTTATGTCCCTTTAACAAACGCTGAATGAGGACAAATTAGTATACACAGCAACATTGCAAATTTCTTGTTCCCCATCCACCATGCTTATGCTCAACAATTAAACATGAATAACAAACTACATGAATGGCATGTACATGAACAAACCAAACACAAAGTGTATTATCTACTTTGTTTGAAAGTTTTGAATGCATATGAGTTTGCATATGCAACAACATACCACCTGGGCATTAAAAAAACGTGGCCTAATCACACCCATACGCACCGAGTAGGTTCCCAACAAACAAAAATCAAAGTTAACAACTGAATAACTGAAGTAAAACTGCTTAGCTGCAGTACACTGCGGAATGAATTGCAGAATACTGCGGGAGAAGACGTTCGTTCTTAAAGGCCACATCTGTATTGTAAGGATTATGAAAAAGTATGGGGAGACTCCAGAACATGCTACTAGACATTTGTTTGCCTGATGACTGTATACTCAATGGGTTGAGCAGAAGGGTTTGAACAGCTGATGTTCAGAAACCTGAAATAGGGATATAGGGGCATTCAGGCAAGCCAAGTTAAAATCAATTAAGTTTTTAAGTTATTTGATATTTGTGTGTAGTGGTCTTTGAGGACAATAATCTCTTCATCAATACAACATTTATGAGAGTGTATATTTATAATAACACCCTCCAGTGTCACCCATATGAGGGTGGGTTCCCCTTTGAGTCTGGTTCCTCTCAAGCATTCTTACTTCCATTCAAGGGAGTTTTTCCTTGCTACTGCTGTCTGAGTCACCTCAGATTTGCTCATTGTGGATAAATACAAACACATTTAAATATCCATCCATCCATCTTCTACCGCTTATCCGGGGCCGGGTCGCGGGGGCAGCAGAATAAGCAGGGATGCCCAGACTTCCCTCTCCCCAGACACTTCCTCCAGCTCTTCTGGGGGAATACCAAAGCGTTCCCAGGCCAGCCGAGAAACATGTGTCCCTCCAGCGTGTCCTAGGTCTTCCCCTGGGCCTCCTCCCGGTTGGACATGCCCGGAACACCTCCCCAGGGAGGGGTCCAGGAGGCATCCAAAACAGATGCCCGAGCCACCTCAGCTGACTCCTCTCGATGTGGAGGAGCAGTGGCTCTACTCTGAGCTCCTCTCGAGTGACCGAGCTCCTCACCCTATCTCTAAGGGAGCTCCCAGCCACCCTACGGAGGAAACTTCTTTTCGGCCGCCTGTATCCGGGATCTTGTCCTTTCGGTCATGACCCAAAGCTTATGACCATAGGTGAGGGTAGGAATGTAGATCGACTGGTAAATAGAGAGCTTCACCTTTTGGCTCAGCTCTTTCTTCACCACAACAGACCGGTATTTCAACCGCATCACTGCAGAAAATTCACCCATCCGCCTGTTGATCTCCCGCTCCATCCTTCCCTCACTCGTGAACAAGACCCCAAGATACTTAAACTCTTCCACTTGAGGCAGGAGCTCTCTGCCAACCTGAAGGGGGCAAGCCACTCTTTTCCAGCTGAGAACCATGGCCACAGACTTGGAGGTGCTGATTCTCATCCCCGCCGCTTCACACTTGGCTGCAAACCATCCCAGTGCACACTGAAGGTCCTGATTTGAGGAAGCCAACAGGACAACATCATCTGCAAAAAGCAGAGATAAAATCCTGTGGTCCCCAAAACTGACTCCCTCCAGCCCCCGACTGACTAGAAATCCTGCCCATATAAATAATAAACAGGACTGGTGAGGCAGCCCTGTCGGAGTCCAACATGCACTGGGAACAAGTCTGATTTACTGCTGGCTATGCGAACCAAACACCTGCTCCGGTCATATAGGGACCGGACAGCCCTTAGCAGAGGGCCCCGGACCCCATACTCCCAGAGCACCCCCCACAGGTCACAAAGAGGGACACAGTCGAATGCCTGCTCCAAATCCACAAAGCACATGTGGACAGCTTGGGCAAACTCCCATGCACCCTCCAGCAATCTAGCGAGGGTATAGAGATGGTCCAGTGTTTCACAACCGGGACGAAACCCACATTGTTCCTCCTGAATCCGAGGTTCGACTATCGGCCGAATTCTCCTTTCCAGTATCCTGGCATAGACTTTTCTGGGGAGGCTGGGGACTGTGATCCCCCTGTAGTTGGAACACACCCTCTGGTCCCCCTTCTTAAACAGAGGGACCACCACCCCATCTGCCAATCCAGAGGCACTGTCCCCAGCCGCCACGCGATGTTGCAGAGGCGTGTCAACCAAGACAGCCCCACAACATCCAGAGACTTGAGGTACTCAGGGCGGATCTCATCCACCCCCGGTGACTTGCCACTGAGGAGCTTCTGAACTACCTCAGTGACCTCAGCTTGGGGGATCGACGAGTCCACAACCGAGCCCTCGGCCTCTGCTTCCTCAGTGGAAGACATGTCGGTGGGGTTGAGGAGATCCTCGAAGTACTCCTTCCACTGTCCGAGAATGTCCCCAGTTGAAGTCAGCAGATTCCCACTACCACTGTAAACAGTGTGTGCAGGGCACTGCTCCCCCCTCTTGAGGCGCCGGATGGTTTGCCAGAATTTCTTCGAGGCCAACTGATAGTCCTTCTCCATGGCCTCACCGAACTCCTCCCAGACCCAAGTTTTCGCCTCTGCAACCACCTGGGCTGAAGCTCGCTTGGCCCTCCGGTACCTATCAGCTGCCTCCGGAGTCCCCCAAGCCAGCCAGGCTCGATAGGACTCCTTCTTCAGCTTGACGACATCCCTTACTTCCGGGGTCCACCGGGTACGGGGATTGCCGCCACGATAGGCACCGGAGACCTTACGGCCAAGCCCACACCAGCCCACCTCCTCTCACCACGGGCAACTCCAGAGTAGTATAGAGTCCAGCCTCTCTCAAGGAGTTGGGTTTCTGAGCCCAAGCACTGCGAGGAGGTGAGCCCAACTATCTCTAGTTTGTATCTCTCAGCCTCCCACACCAACTCAGGCCCCATTCCATGTCTGGCTCCATGTCCCTAGAGCCAGATTACGTGTCCGGGGATTGGGTTGCCGAGGCCCCTGCCTTCGACTGCCACCCAATCCACAATGCACCGATCCCTTACGGTTCCTCCTGCAGGTGGTGGGCCCACGGGAGATCGGCCCACATTGCTCCTTCGGGCTGAGCCCGGGCGGGCCCTGTGGGGAACGACCCAGCCACCAGGTGCTCGCATGCGAGCCCCAACCCCGGACCTGGCTCCATGGTGGGGCCCCGGATGCGCCATACCGGGCGACGTCACGGACCTTGATTTTAAATTATTCATAAAGGGCTTTTTGAACCGCTCTTTGTTTGGTCTGTCACCTAGGACCTGTTTGCCTTGGGAGACCCTACCAAGGGCAAAAAGCCCCAGACAACATAGCTCCTAGGATCATTCAGGCACACAAACTACTCCACCACAATAAGTTGGCGGTTCGTGGAGGGGACATTTAAATATATCTAATATTAATCTTGAATTTTGCATTCT
The DNA here is from genome assembly GCF_022655615.1 of Tachysurus fulvidraco. NCBI lineage: Eukaryota > Metazoa > Chordata > Actinopteri > Siluriformes > Bagridae > Tachysurus > Tachysurus fulvidraco. The sequence goes on from NC_062522.1 coordinate 2,339,320, forward strand.
ATCCATTTTTCATATCAACCTTCTATGTTTATGTTCCGTAAAGCTGGTTTGAGACAATGTCAATTGTAGAAAGTGCTATACAAATAAATTTGAATTGAATTGAATAGTGTGCTGCAGGAGGCAATGGTGCCCACTGTCAATAAATATCCTTGTGATATTCTACTGTGATTTGGCTCCATTACCACAAACATGATCTGTGCTGGTTATCTCCAAGGAGGAAGAAAGACCTGCCAGGTAAACACAGAGTCACTGATACAACATGAACAAATGTATAATAATAATAATAATAATAATAATAATAATAATAATAATAATAATAATAATAATACAAACTTTATCTACCTTCTAGTGTAAACACAGAATTATGCATGGTTATTTACAAACAAATAAAAATAGTATGTTTCTGGAGGGGATTCTGGAGGTCCAATGTTGAATAAGAAGGGTGCAGTCTGGGTTCAGGCTGGTATCACTAGCTGGGGTAGGGGCTGTGCTCAAGCCTACACACCTGGTGTGAATACTCTGGTGTTTCAGTACCAGACCTGGATATCCTGCAATATCAAACAGAATCTTCCTGATTTTTTCATGTAAGACGTTATTTGCTCGTAATAAACTATAATAAGCTCAGGTCATGAGCAATTAATAAATCTTAATCAAAATATGTTCTTGTGTTTCTTGTGTCTTGGCAGGTACTAACACAATGGGAAGACCAGTGATGGTACTGATGGACAGGCAGAATGAAAATAAATTTCAATTATTCTTTTAATAGTATGAAAATGAATAGAATATATCAGAATAAGATCATAATTATGTATTTTGATTATTACAATTAATTTGTTTTACATTTTTTTTACATATTATTTTACTGAGATTAATGTTTGATAATCATTGTCATATACTTAACATTACATATTATTAAATGTCGATTTACTCACACAATTCAATAATATTTACCTCTGTGAGTCACTTGTTGTTGAGTCATCCTTAAATTTGGTGCATAATTAATTGTGAACAATTGAGGCTGCTTGAGCAGAAACATTGACTTGACAAAAACAATACTACAAAGATTTGCTTCAAACCAACTATAGCCAAATGAGAAATATGGATCAGCAGTGTACAAGCTCAGTCTTAATCCAGACTCCAATAAATATTGTGAGAATTCATGAATATAAATGTTATTGTTTTGAATATTTAGTGTTATTTTAGTATTTAGTGGAAGAAATTAATAGATTTATAGTTTATTTAAATATTCACACCAAATACAAAGCCTAGCTCAACACAGACAGCTGGACACACTACTGTAGCTCAGCTTCCAAGCTCCTACAAGCCCAGTTTAGGCAGGCAGTTTGGTGTGACTGTCTGTATAGTCAATAAAGTTGTTTACCTGCATCTGACATTTAATTTTACAGTATTTGGCAGATGCCCTTGTCACTGAAATGTACTAAATTCTTCATCAAAGAATACATCAACACTGGTTCACTTGGTTACAGACTTAAAATCTGTTTGGTGTTTTAATATAATATACCTACCTATACTTTGATATACCTTCTAACTCTAACCCTAACCCTAGTGCTAGTGTAAGTGTTTTTGGAAGAGGTAAGTCTTCACCCATCTTTTGAAGTCAGCCAGTCACTCAACTGTTCAGCCATCTAGGGGAAGTTCATTCCACCACTTCCGTTCCAGAATAGAAAAAAGTCTTCCTCTTACGCTGATAGATGGTGGGTCCAGTCGAGCAGAGTTGGTAGATCTGAGGGATTGAGGTGCAGTGTGAGGAGTGCTAAAAGCTTGATGTATGCAAGCATCAGTGTTTTTAATGTGATAAGTGCAGCTACCGGAAGCCAGAGAAGTGCAGCAGTGGGGTGGTGTGTTAGAACTTGTCACACAGCTTAATTTTGGAACATTTGCAAAGGACAAATTGCATTCAGGTGCAAAAAATCCTTCTGTTCCATGCCCTGTACCCTGATGAGGCCAACACGGCAGACTCCCAAGACTTATCCTAATCTCTCTTCCAAACGCTGCTCCCTGCCAAGGTTTATACCCTGCTGAGAGTTTCAAACCCTGTTCCATATAAAGGCCAACAGGATGGCCTCTAATGCTGAGCTCCCAAAATGGCAGCCTTTGAAGTCTTGTCAAGGTGGTTGCTTTCAAAGCCCTTTTCCATGCTGAGATTGACATGGTGGCCTCCTAAGCCCTGCTCCCTGCCAAGCCCTATTCAATGCCCAGGATAGCCTCCAGCACCCTTTAAAGTCCAATGTGGTGGCCCCAGAAGCCCTGTTCCACTTAATGTCAAAACCGTTGCAGTTATCCAAATAATAGGCAATAGTTATCCAAATAATAGGCCAACAGTGCAAGCCAGAGCAGGCATAGACAGTAATTTGGGTCATGGTATGAAGTTGGCCATCTTAGAGAAGCAGTCTACTATGAAAAGAACTTCAATGTAGCCAGCAGGGAGCGTCTTGGGGCTTTTCTTAAATGTGCAGACCAAGCATGCTGACACGAAGTTCTTCTTGAGATTTGGCCACCAGAAACATTGCTGGAGAACTAAAAGTGTGTAAGGAGCACCATTGGTCTCACAGAACAACCTCCAAAATCCAACATCTGGATTTAAAGCAGCACATTCGGCTTCTTTAGAAGTCTCTAAGAAGCTACATGCTGCTAGATCAGGCAAGCTGTCATCCGTCATCATAATCCTCGACCTTTCAGCAGCGTTTGATACAGTCAACCACAAGATTCACAAGATCTACTCCACGCAGACTCTCCACTGGTGTCCCACAGGGATCAGTACTTGGTCCTCTTCTTTTCTCCCTGTATACTCACTCTCTTGGTAAAGTTATTTTCTCACACAGGTTCTCTTACCACTGCTATGCCAATGATACACAACCTTTCACAATCTTTTCTTCCCACCATAAAAGTAAATGTAAATTTGTCAGGGGAACATAGGGAATCTCGAACATAGTCAACTGAGCTGAATGAGTCTTTACTTAGAGAAAAGCCAAAAACTTTCCCAACCAGAAATTTATTTAAGAAATAATTGGTTTATTACAGTAAAATTTAACACAATTGTATGTAATATTACCTGCTAGAGTTTGGTTGTTCAGAGTTAAGTTAGGGACCTTTAAGTTCAGTGTCCAAACCTTTGAACACTCCACAATTACTATTTTTTTGTATTTTTGAAATACTATTAAAAATATTTTGCAGAAGACATTGTGTTTGCTTCTTTTCACTATAAGAATATGGCATTTTGGCATAGGGTCTCCAAACTTTTTTAAATCTACTGTAGGAGATCAGCCATCTGCAATGTTCCTAAAGCAGGTGGAAATAAACAACTGGTTTTATAATTGTAACATCATCACTGGAACTTCCTTCTTTATGTTTAGGAAGTCCTTTCTATTTTTTAAACAATGATAGCATTTCTGGTCTACATACTTGATGCTTTGGATCAGAAAAAAACAGGAAACAATTGTCCTTTTTTAAAATATTACTTCCTGAATTGTAACTGGAAAATTCCTCACCTAATGTAGAATTCAGCAGAGGAAATAAATGGCACAAATGGCATAACTGAAATAAACCTCTAAACAGATTAATTGATAACATATCTCTGGCCATATCTCAAATGCCCAACAGGGGATGTTTGATAGACCTTAAATGGGCCAACAACTTTACCACTAAGCTACCAACTGGCCATGTTTAGCAGGCGGGGGGATTATACTATAACCAAGATCATTCATGAGTGGATATCATCACAGTAGTAATAGCTCATATTACAATATGAGAGCTTAAGTAAATTCAACCACAATATATTAACTGCTCTGAAAGAGCAGTTAAAGACAATTCATGAAAAAATGTCATTTCAAATTATTATGTACTAATTATATAAAATAATATATTATTATATATTCTCTTTTTTTTGTGCATTTTTTTAAAATTGCTTTTTACACAAGAGCTTTGTCATTAAGGTGTATCTGTTATCTGGAAACACCACAGTGCATCCTCTGTCTACACCAAGAACCTTACAATAGCAATAAAAATCACAAGAAAGCCTATCTTCCTGGAAAAAAAAATTACACAATGATTTTTATTTTTCATTTAAAAAAAAAATCTACATAAGAAAAGAAAAGAATAATTTTCTCTTAAACTTATTAAAATCTAAACATTCAGCAGGTCACCTTGTCCTCTCTGGGAGTTCTTTCACCTCTACTCTTCCTTAAATAATCTCTAATAACAATTCTATTAATCTGTCACCATTCTGTCATTCAAATTCTTCCACTTACAGTAATTTAGCATTTCAGTCCACATACATGATGAGCAGGAAATCAGTGCTTTTGTCAGGAACTATGACAGGAACACATCCACACCTTATTTTAAACTCAGTAACAAGTATGTCACTTTAGTGTTTTTTTTTGTTTGTTTGTTTGTTTGTTTGTTTGGTTGGTTGGCTTTGTTTGTTAAAGAAAATATAAGAAGTAAACGTTCTTAGAATGAAACGGTAATAGATTTACAGTGCCAGAGGAAATGTAAGGCACAGTCGCACAAATTGAACTTTTCATTACTTTAAGACATTTTATGAACCCTGACATTCCAAAAGCCTAATTCAAAATCATTACAGTGGATCTGTGGCTATACCAAGAACAACTGTGTAAGAACTAAGTGTACAACTAGAAAACAATTGTACCAGGAATTTGCTATACTTTCCTAAGCATGGTTCAAGTCCAGGCTTTACCAGTTGTGTCCTGTATAATCTAAATAGTTTTGGATAAAACTGTCAAACAAATGACAAATTGATTTGAGTTTATGAGTTTAAAACTACCACTTTATCCTATGGTCATGATTTCTAAAATATGGAAAAAGTAGGACAGAATACTTTGTCAGAATGGTTAAGGAGCCTAATCTTCATTCTGTCATTCAATTTCTCTGATGGTTGGAATACCATTGCTAAAAGGTAAGCTTATCGAACAGAACATTAGCTGGTCCCCAGGTTGCCCAAAGCATGGTATCAAACTGACCCTATTCAGACCCTAGGATCATGTACTGATCTGATTCTGTGTGTCACTCTTTATTCTCCGATTTATCAAATTCAATTTAATTGACTGGATGTTTAGAAGGTTATGTAATTGGGGCATTCCAGCAATATAACAGGTTAAACTAGTGACACTGTTGCAGTGATACTGGGTAGATATAAGGGAGCAGGAGAGAGGACAAGAACACCTGCTCACTTGAACAAACAGAGACAGAGAGCTGAATGCAAAGATGCTGAAACTTAAGTGTGTGTTTGTTGCCCTGGTCTTGTGTTTAAAAGGTAAGTTATTTGCAATGATAACTCTTAGCTCATATACTTCATGGTGAATATTCTGTAACAACAGGGCCAACATCGCATTTCGTGACACATTTCTTTTTTACTTTCAGGTTCCCATTCTCAGCTCAGTGGTAGGTACTTTTATTTATCTCCTTTAATGTTTTCTGAAGGCATTTATTTTCCTTTCTTTTATTCAGTCAGATCCTGATGACATTCGCTGACACTGGGACTGTAAATGATATTTTTATTTCAGAATGTGGAACTGCACCTTTTAACACCCGTATTGTGGGTGGACAGAGTAGCTCAGCTGGGGCATGGCCGTGGCAAGTCAGTATACAGAGCCCTGTGTATAACGGGCATTTCTGTGGAGGATCACTGATCAACAAAGACTGGGTTCTGACAGCAGCCCACTGTTTCTCCAGGTACAATTTTACAGATAACACTGCACTAATATTTCTCAGACAATTAACTGAACAAATGACTAAACACTTTTATTTCTTTCTTTATCCTTTCAGCGCTAGCATGTCTAGCCTGACTGTGTATTTGGGAAAACAGACTTTAAAAGGCTTTAATCCCAATCAAATTGCAAGAAGTATTAAAAAGGTGATCATTCACCCCAGCTACAACAGTGCAACTCAGGACAACGACATTGCCCTTCTGCTTCTGAACTCCTCCGTCACCTTCACAAACTACATCAGACCAGTGTGCCTTGCAGGTCAAGGCAGCAGTTTTCCAGCTGGCACCAAGGGCTGGATTACAGGCTGGGGAAGCATCGCATCTGGAGGTAATATACATAGACATGCAAAGGTCCCTGGCCACAAGGAAATATTCTCATATAGTACAACAAAGTCATAGAGGTGTTTTATTTAAATGGACAAATAAGTGTCTCAGTAGTAGAGGTGCTGGGTTTGGGTGCTGATCAATTCCCCAAAAGACAGGAAACTGTGTAATTGTGTAAGTATACTAAAATGCTTAGGGAGGCTAAAACTACTCTAGCTTCTGATATCTAATGACTCTATCTAGAATTTATAGTTGATGTTCTTGAACCTGAAGCCAATTCTCAAGAAAGCAGAACAAATCAGAGCACTGTTTCTTCTTGCAGCCAAACTGGGATATAATTTGTTACCTTTTGTAAGATATGTTGTGTATGTTTTTGTGTGTAGTGCAACTGCCATCTCCTGGTGTGCTGCAGGAGGCAGTGGTGCCCACTGTCAATAGCTTTATTTGTGATTATCTACTGGGATATGGATCTATTACCACAAACATGATCTGTGCTGGGTATCTCCAAGGAGGCACAGACACCTGTCAGGTACACACAAAGTCACAGATACAACATGAACAAATATCTGAAAAATAAAATGTAGATCAACCTTATATTGTCTATATCATAGAATTTGTTGTGGTCCCAGCAAAAGTTCTCTTTTTTTTGAAGGGGGATTCTGGAGGTCCAATGGTGGCTAAGAAGGGTGCAGTCTGGATTCAGACTGGTATCACTAGCTGGGGTGAAGGCTGTGCTCGAGCCTTCTCACCTGGTGTCTATACTCTGGTGTCTCAGTTCCAGACCTGGATATCCAGTGTCATCAATCAAAATCTTCCTGGCTTTATCAAGTAAGATATTATTTGGTCATGAACATTAAATAAGGGTATGATTCATTTATTGAAAGCAAATGACTTACTAGCACTTGTTTATAATATGTTCTTGTGTTTCGACAGATACTAACACAATGGAACAACCGGTGTATGTACTGATGCTTCAGGCAGATAGGAAGCATGTTAATTTATTATGTTATATACAATGTATAAATATTAATTATAGATGTCTACATTTATTTATTTTTTTACAGAATTGAATATAATAAATTGTCAAGACATGACATTGTAATATAAGATTGGTTTTAATAATAATATATGTTGTGATGGTACTACTGTACATGTACAGGGTATTACGTATTTTTTAATGTATGTTATGATGTTTAATGTTTCATTTACTGTTTATACAATTAAAGAGAATTTACCAGTGTAAACATTTTGGTTGGTGAAACATCATTTCACATGGCTTAAATATTAAAAACATTCTTATAAAAACATTCTATCAGTTTAAGTTTAACATATATCATTTTCACATTTTCAGTCTAAAGCTCTCTCAGATCATTACATCATCTGATTTATAATATGTTTTATTCATAATATAAACACATTGTCAATCTACCAAATAAAATGTACAAGGCAACAAAATGCAGTTTATGTATAACCAGAGTGCAATGGCAGCAAGTGCAGGATATACAGTGTTTACATGAGTTAAATGAGTTAAATAAAGTCGTAATATAGCAGTAATTTACAGATGTGAACATAAAATACAGATGGCTATTACTATTAACCGAAATTTACAGAAGGATATGTGCTATAAACAAAATATATGGCTATTACTATAAACAGAACTATACAGAAGCATATGTACTATGAACATAATATATTGCTGTTACTATAAACAGAAATCAGGTTTGTATATACAATGGTAAGTTAGGCAATGGTGAGCAGCAATGCAAAAAAAAAAAGAGCAGGTATGCAAATGAGCATAGTTTTTGTGTAACAGTCCATTAGTGATAATGGTTTAGCCAATACTCTAGTCAATATTGGTGTATGATCCCAAATATTACTAGATCTCAGACTCCTCACAAAAGATTTTGTAAAGTTTGATTATGGTGGACACAAGACATTGCCACCGCTTCTATAGGGGATCCAAGCTTATCTCTGCCGACTCCCGGCTTCATACTCCTGGGGTAAACGCTATTGTTGCCGAGGTAAACGCAGCGGTTGGATGGTGAAGGTGACGGCCTTCTTGGCACACTTTTCCATGGCCTCCTGGAGTGAATATAGAGCAGTGCCTCGTCTCAGTATCTCTTGGGGACTGTTGGCCCCTGTTAATTCCTGGTTAGTACCTGTTGTCGGCTCGGATGAGGCGCTCCAGCCCCGCGCCCCGTGCTCTCCCTGACCACGTTTGCATGGGGTAAATCTGTGAGACTTGCGGCCTCTGTGTCAAGTTCCATGGACATTCAGCACCGCAGACCCACCAGCTCCTGTTAGGATTGGCCTGGTAAATGCTAGATCTCTAGCAAAGAAAACTTTTGTCCTAAAGGATTTTTTCACGTACCGGGAATTGGATTTTCTCTGTGTGACTGAGACATGGCTGAGGGTTGCTGAGACCAGCGCTTTTTCTGAACACTAACAGCATGATTGCTGCTATTTTAATTCACCGCGAATGTCAGGATGAGGTGGAGGAATAGCAACTGTTTATAAGAATGTCTAATTGCAAACAGCTTTCGCTATCCTCCCCATTTAGCAGTTTTGAACTTAGTTTATTTGACCTGGGTCGTTCTCACACAGTGTTATGTGCAGTTGTCTCTCCCAAATACAATAAGAACTTTATAAATGACTTTTCTGTGTTCCTGGCTCAAATTATGCCTAAATACGACCGTGTCCTTCTTGTTGGAGATTTTAATGTTCATGTGTGTTGTCCTGATAACCAGATGGCTAAGGACTTTTTATACACGTCATTGACTCTTTTAATCTTGTGCAGCATGTGTGTGGTCCCACACAGGAGTGCGTACACACACTTGATCTTGTATGGTTTGCCTGTTCTTAACCTAGAGATCTGTGACGCAGTATTTTCTGATCATATGCTGGTACTGTTTGAGATTGCTCTTGCCTGTAATACAGATGAATCTCGCGCTGCTCCCTGGCCCTGTCGCATCATTAACCCTTCCACTGCTGTTCAGTTTTCATCAGCTTTTAATCAGAACTGTGCTATACCAGAGGCTATATATGATGATTCAGAGGAGAAACTTTCAAACTGTCATAGACACGGTGGCTCCATCAAAAATTAGGGAGCCTAAAACTAAATCTGAGCCATGGCTGAATGACACGGCTCGTGTTGTCAGACATGAGTGTCGCAGAGCTTTGCGCAAGTGGAAAAAGGACAGACTGCAAGTATCACTCCAAAAGCGAAGGGACTGCTGGCTTCATTATCAGACAATTGTGAACGATGCTAAAACGAAATATTTATCTGAAATTATTCTGTCAAACTGTAACAAGCCTCATGTTTTGTTTAAGACTATTGATTCAGTTCTTAATGCTCCACAAACTGTCTGTATTGATGCCATTGCTGCTGTTTGTGAAAACGTTCTGCACTTTTTTATTGATAAGGTCACTTCCACTAGAGCTCTTATTTCACCTTCTGCTTATGATCCCTCAATCCCTGTCTTCTGTTCTGCTGTTTTTGACTGGTTTGAACCTGTGAAATTGTCAGTGTTACAGGAGACTGTTGATCATTTGAAGCCCTCAGGTTCTCCACATAATGCTGTTCCTCCTCGGCTTTTTAAAGAGGTCTTTCCTACTGTAGGGCCATCTGTTCTTGCAGTTGTTAATAGCAGTCTGTCTTTAGGTGTGATAAAAAAAAACTCAAGTGGGCCAACGATGGGCAACTAGGAGAAGGTTGACCCAGTCGTGGCACACTCTGCCTAGGACCTGCGGGAGCAGAGCTACCGGGGGAAAGGAGTACAGATGGAGCATCGGCCACGTCCATACCAAGGCATCCAGGCCCAAAGGGGCCAAATGAGAGAGGGAAAGCCACGGCGGACAGTGGGTCGACTCCTTGGAGGTGCAGATCCACTAACGCCTGGCCGAAAATCTGCCAAATTCGCTCACGTGGGGGTGGAGACATCACTCCCCAGCCCTCAGTACCTACCTCGACAGGAAGTCTGCCTCCCACTTTACATGACCTGGAATGAAAATCGCTCTTAGCAAAAGGAACCTGATCTCTGCCCAGAGCAGAATCTGCTGTGCCAACCTGAAAAAGGGGTGCAAATGCAGACCACCCTGATGATTTATATAGGGAACCACCGCACTGCGGCCCTCCCATAAAGCCTGGGCAGGACGGCCATCCAAGGCCGCTCCCCAGCCCGAAAGTGAGGCATCCGTTGAAAGAGTCCTGCAACAGTGACACGCCCCTAGAGTGGGACCCAAGGCCAGGAACTGGAGTTTTTTCCACATAAGAATGGTACGAAGCCCAGGTAATTCAGTACACAGATGCCCTGGAGACACAATAGTGCCAGGGCAGCATCCATGCACTTTGTAATTGTGTGTGGTGAAAGGGCTAAGCCAAAAGGAAGAACACAATACTGGTACACTTCACTCCCAAAAGTGAACTTGAGGAAGTGTGCTCAAGCAGAATGCCTATGTGAAAATAAGCGTCCTTGAGGTTGATCATCACAAACCAGTCTTTGAACCTCATCTAGGACACAATAACCTTGAGTGTGAGCATCTTGAACCTGTAAGTCTTCAGAGTATAGATCCGAGCCCGCAGGTCCAAAATCGGACACAGCCCCCCGTCCTTCTTGGGAACGAAATATAGTCCCGCTCTGGTAGGGGAACATGCTCTATGGCCCCTTTCCTTAAGAGCAAGAGAAGTTACTCTTGGAGGAACACCACCTGGTGCCTGCCAATGATCGTGGGCAAGAAGCCCTGAAAACATGAAGGGTGGGATGAGAACTGGATCCTGTAGTTTTTCTACAGTACCCAGGATCCACTGAGACACACCTAGCAGAAGTTTCCACGCTGCCTGGTTGTCTGATAGTGGTGTCAACCTCACGCAGACCTCCCGGGTGCCCTGAAACAGCGCACTAGCAGGTGCTAACCCAGGGAGATCCATGCAAGGAAGAGGAGCAGGCACAGACCCTACTGCTCCCCGAAACAGTGGAGGCGGCGGGGCAGGCAGTAGGGGGAGACTTCCTGAATAGAATGCTCTTAGGAACCCCAGCCCTCGGGCATCAGGACTCTTTTGTAGCCCACCTGGCCAAGATGATGGACCTAAGGTCCCCTCTTATCTGATGGGTCTGGGCCCGGGTATGCTGGCCGGCCTCCCTAGTCAGACGGGGGAGCAAGGGCAGCTAGGAGGGGTTGGGTGCAGCTGGACAATGGCCCAGGCTGCTCGCTGCGGCGAGGGAGAAAGTCTCTGAATGCTGCCGACTGGCATTTTACCTCCTGGTGCTTGTCGATGACAGTACTCACTGCATCGCCAAACAAACCCTGAGGTGAAACCTGGGCATCCAGGAGAAAGGACTTATCCTTATCTTTAAAATCAGTTAAAGTGAGCCACAGGTGCCTCTCCGTGGCAACCAGCGCAGCTAGTGAATTGCCAATAGAGCGGGCCATCTGCTTTGTGGCACGCAAAGTCAGTGGCTCAGCGGAGCTCAGATACCACCTGACTTCCCAACCCCTTGCCACCTTCGAGCCTTGGTGTGCAGGGCTGCACTTGCTTGGCCTGCTGCAGCATAGGCCTTACACACAAAGGCTGAGGTAGTTCTACAAGGCTTGGGTGGAAGGGCAGGCTTCCTCATTTACAGTATTTGGCAGACGCCCTTACCCAGAGCGACATAGGCCAGCATCAGTGTTCTTCCATGCGGTCAATGTAGACGAGAGATATCCCTCAAGCATCTCTTCAATCCAAGGCACTGCCCCATACCCATGGCTTTCAAGCCTTATAATAGCCGAATAGTAAGATATGGAGGCATGGAGGTCTGTGAAAAATGGCAGCCACCTGGGTGAAGGTGGCCTGCGGCCTGAAGTCAGAAAGTGGTCGTCTAGCTTAACCTCCTCTTCAGGCCAATCTAATTTTAACCTAGACACAGCGCATATGACCGAACGCTCCTCGAACGCCACTGATTGTGTCTGCTGTTCCTTTGCTCCTCAGATACCGACGTGGAAAGCAGCACGCTAACTCAACCTGCGAACCCCATGATCGAAGCCGCCGCGCTGCCTCGGCGGACGTGGGACCTGAACCACGAAGCCTCGAAAGGGAAGTCTGGATGGTCTTTCTATTACATCATGTGCAGCAATAAAAGACCTTGGTGTGATTATTATACTGGTCTCTCATTTGAAGCTCGCATAAATTTACATTTACATTTACAGCATTCGGCAGACGCCCTTATCCAGAGCAACGTATGTAAGTACTTAAATCTCTATCATTGGATACATTAATGCTGGTTCACTAGGTTACATACTTAATATACCATGAGTTTAAAACATTGTTCAAAGTTACAATGAAAAAGTTTCACATTTTTCTTTTGTTTTGTTTTTCATAAATGCAAAAAATAGGTAAAAAGTGCTTGTTTCCTGAATAAGTAGGTCTTCAACCGCCATTTGAAAATAGACAGTGATTCAGCTGTCCGGACCCCTAGGGAAAGTTCATTCTACCACCCTGGTGCCAGAACAGAAAATAGTCTTGGGGTATACTTGCCTCTTACCCTGAGAGATGGTGGAAACAGTTGAGCAGTGCTGGTAGAGCGGAGTGTAGTGTGATGAGTGATGAGGGCTTTGAGATAAGAGGGAGCTGGTCTGTTTTTGGCTTTGTAGGCAAGCGTCAGCGTTTGGAATATGATCCGTACAGCAAAAATGGCAGAATTCTTTATAAATAAATATAGCACAAGGGTAGCCTTCTTTCATTTCAGAAATATTGCTAAGAAATATGATGTCACTATATGCTACATGACCTCTAGGTTGGATTATTGTAATTTTCTCCTGTCTGAATGTTCTAGTAGGAGCATCAACTCCAGTTAGCCAAAAATTTGGCTAGAGTCTTAATGTAGTGGATATACAGATTCAATTATGAGGGGACTTTAATTTTGATATGGGCGCCGCCATTTTGTTTTCGCTCCGACAGGTGCGCAAAAAAAAATGTATGTAGAAGAAGAAAAAGGGGAGAAGAGCAGTGGTGAGCTTATGAAGAACGTGCAGCTTATTTTGAACTTCTTAATCAGCATAGGAAGTTACATTTAGACTGATGACATGCATCAAGGCTACCTGACGTGCTTTTAAGTCTCCGTTCATCTTAACGAGCCTGTTATTATTAGCAACGTAGCAATTTTCGTTGTGCTCGTGAATGAGGCTGGACAACAGGCCTGTTAAGGTCATTTGAGTTATTCAGTGCAGAAGTGGAATACCTTGTGTTTTTGGGTTCTTTTTGTGATTTTCATCCGGATTTTTTGTTAGTTCAAACGAACTCAAAGCGTAGTGGATGTTGTTGTGGATACTATTGGCTGATTCGTTGGATGGCATCGTGTGTTCATTGTTTCCTCTAATTGATCACCGTTGGATAGGATTGTGGCCTCGTCAGGTCGTACTGTGTCTTTCAGGATCACGAGGGCAATCGTTGGGGATCAAAGAGTTAAGGGAACAGTACCCTGCCTACCCGAACACCCTTCAGCGCTTCGTCCAGGACCCAAGGGTGGTGATGTACAATAATTTGTTCATTTTTCCTTGAAGGTTGATAAGCCAGTTACCTTTACTTTTCAACAAGTATCAAAACAGAACTGTACTTTAAAGAAACTGTTGTTCATGAAACTGACACGTGAGTTTCCCACAAAAAGACTCATATTTTTCTTGCCAGTCTATGGACATTTTGACTCGTGAATGGACTGAGTATAATTTTCCCTATATTTTTTAAACGAACTCTTTAAAGTTTGAGGTGAACTGATTTGATTCAAACCAATTGTGAATGTGAAATTTTCAGTGTGAAAATTTTCTTTACGGTTACATATATATATTATTTTAGTTCTGAGCTGTTTCATAAGATTGTTTTTTTGTTTAAATAAATATTTTTGTTTAGTTAAGTTGAAAGTGTGTAAATTAACCTGAGTCCTTTATACTAAGGAGTGGGGCCGTCTCATCTATCCTGTTAGATCTGGGAGGGTGGGTTTTTCTGAGTATTCTCCATACTTACACACACTTCAGGCTACCACCGTGAATAAGTTAAATCCTGAAGCCCACCTCACCTTATCTGTAGTCCCACATGACAACACGATAGACACCAACATATAACCACTCGTTATACTGAGACCTAAAGCATTGGTCGGGGAGGACTAGGATCCTGTTGCCCACTCAGTCTTCCTTAGTCAAAGGTTTATCATCTGCCCCACAAGGCGGTGGCATATGCCCCTCCGCCACATTAACACAAACTAGAAGACATGAGCACATTACTCTTATCTTATCCACACTGCAATGGCTCCCAGTGAAATTTCACATTCTACACAACCACTCTTGGTTAGTATGGGGTTCTCTATGAGGTCAATAAAGAGGTAGAAATATTAGAAAATTCTGGTTGTAATACTGGGAACATTCAATGGGATGTGATCAGCTGGTGTCAACAGGAGAGTGGGTTAAAATATATTTCATAATTCTCCATTCTATTTAGGCTTAGTTGTATTTATGATAATTGTGCATAATCACCTTATTTGGTATATAATTTACCTGGCCTGGATATCATTACTCTAATTACCTTCCATTAAATAACTACTTGCAGTTATACAGTTATTACCTGCATGAACCTCTTGTTACCTGAGTCATATCTGGATATGTGACCTAGCAGATTTCTGACACAGTGACACATTTACACTGTATGTACTGTATTTTTCCATACTTTTCATTTCTATTATTTATTTTTATTCTTTTTATATGGGACACGTGCAAAGTAAGTATTTCATTGTATGGTCTAAACCATTGTGTTTTCACTGTGAACATGACAATAAACCTCTTGAATCTTAAATTTCTATATTTTGTCTATATTTTGTATTTTTTTTTATTTTATATACTGACTTACTGCTAGGTGTAACCATAATATTATTATAAAGAAAGAGTTATTAGGCAGCAGTGTCTTGAGGTTTTGTTCCTGATGACTGGTATATATTTGCTGTGTGTGTGTACTTTGGATGGGTTAAACGCAAAGAACGAATTCTGAGTATGGGTCACCATACTTAGCCGTATGTCACGTCACTTTTTTATATGATTTTGATAGCCATTAATATCAACAGCTGTTCAACGCCTACAAAGGAACGCCGGTCGCCACGCCGGTCAGCGTGTGCTGGTGAACCTGGCTAACTCGTCTAACTTGGCTACCAGACCAAGCAACAACAACACTTTCAGTTTCGGTCTTCTTAACATCCGCTCATTTACGAGTAAAGGGCATCTTGTGCAGGATCTTCTTGCAAATCACAAGTTTGATTTTCTCTTTATAACCGAAAAATGACAGCAACAAAATGACTTTATTTCACTCAATGACCCGATTCCACCAGGGTTTGTTTACATCTCTCAACCATGTGATTCTGGTCGAGGAGGAGGTCTGGTGATAATCTACCGTGAGAAGTGGAGACTGATGTCTTTGAATGTTTCTGCCTTCCAGTCATTTGAGGCTGCAGTTTGTCGGCTCTCTGGATATACTCCAACTATTATCAGTACTATATTTTGACCGACTTTGCTGCTTTTTTGAATCAAATAATTATACTCCCACCAAATATAATTTGTGTAGGAGATTTCAATATTTTCATAATGATGTTCACAACAATCTTACTAAAGAATTTACATCTTGTCTGGATAGCTTCGGACTGCAGCCGCATGTGAATTTTCTCACATATACTAAAGGACATACTTTGGATTTAATCTGTTGTTCAGGTGTCTCTCCAGACAACCTTAATGGAGAGTTTTTTCAATGTAATGATCATCTGTTACTGTCCTTTAACGTTAATTTTCCACTTTTCCAATCGAAATCTACACGCATGATATCATTTCGAAAAATCAAGGACATTAATTTGGACAGCTTGTCTTTAAGAATTGCACGTCTTCAAAGGGCTGACAGCTGTTTCTAGGGCTAACTTGGTCTCTCAGTATAATAATAGTCTCCATAATTTTCTGAATATTTTTGCCCCACTTAAGACTAGGACTGTTTCACTCCTTTTCTCAGGCAATAAAAAGCAAAAGGACGACGGCTTGAGAGACTTTATAGAAGAACTGGCCTTACTGCGCACAAGGAACTGTATTCAGAACATATGTCTCACTATAAAGAAACTATTGCTAAAGCTAAATCTACATACTGTTCTGGTTTCTATTGGTTCTAATGAAGGGAATTCAAGGGTTCTTTTTTCTTTATTGAAACATTTTACAACACCCCCCGACTCACTTCCCTCTCATTTGTATTCATCTGATTTTTGCAATACTTTAGCATCATTCTTTATTTCAAAAATTGAAGACATTCATCATCAACTTATGGCCACTCCTGGTTCTACTCCATGTGTCTCAGTTTTACCGGTTCCTACACAACTGTTCTCTGAGTTTATTCTACCCTCAACTGATGACATCTTAAAACTTGTTCATCAATCTAAATCTTCAACTTGTGTTCTTGGTCCTATACCAACTGTCCTTGTTAAGGTTACTGCTTCCTCTCTGTCTATAGGTATTATTTATTCCTCGCTTACCACTGGAGATGTTCCTTCTCTTTTCAAAACAGCTGCTGTAACTCCAATTCTAAAGAAACCAGGATTGGATACCAACAACCTTAATAATTTTCGTCCTATTACTAATCTTCCTTATATTTTTTAAATTTTGGAAAAAGTTGCTCAACTTCAACTTCATATCCATTTGTCTGGCAATAATCAATATGAACAATTCCAATCTGGTTTTCGCCCATTTCATAGCACTGAAACGGCTCTATTAAAAATTACAAATGATTTGCTTATAGCAGCTGATTCTGGTTTACTATCCATCCTCCTACTTCTTGATCTGAGTGCAGCTTTTGATACAATTTCCCACAATATTCATTTAGACAGGCTTTCCACTATTGGCATCACCAACACACCTTTGAAATGGTTTCATTCATATCTCTCTGATCGCACACAGTTTGTTCAAATAAAATCATTCACCGTTACCTCTGGTGTACCCCAGGGCTCTGTCCCTGGCCATTTGCTATTTTCTACTTTCCCTTTACCCCTTAGACATATTTTTCTTAAGCAACAGGTTAAGTTTCATTGCTATGCTGATGACACCCAGCTTTACCTTTCCACAAAACCACATTCCAAACTCCCTCCATCTGCTCTTACTGATTGTCTCATTGACATCAAATCATTGTTTTCAGTAAACTTTCTTAAACTAAATAGTAATAAAACAGAATTTCTCATTATAGGCACAAAAACTGTGCTTTTCAAGTTTTCTTATTTCCATTGTTGAATCTCTCATAGCTTCCTCATCTCAGGTTAAGAGTCTTGGTGTCCTCTTTGATAGTACCCCTTCTTTTACCACTCATGTAAATAATGTTACTCGGGCTGCATACTTTCACCTTCGAAATATCAATAGGCTTTTCTCCTTTCTCATGACTTAATCAACCACCACTCTCGTTCACAGTCTAGTAACCTCCCGGCTTGACTATTGTAATTCCCTTCTTATTAGGCTTCCTCATAAAACCCTTCATAAGCTGCAACTCGTTGAAAAATTTTCTGTCCGCATTATCACTCATACTGCCTCTGTGCATCATATTACACCTATTCTGGAACAGCTACACTGGCTTCCCATTATTTTTCGTATTAAGTATAAAATTCTTCCTCTAACATTTAAAGCTATCCACAATCTTGCAGCTTCTCAGAGCATCTTCTTCATCTTCTTCATACACCAAAACCAACTCGCACTCTTAGATCTTCTTCTTCTACTCATTTTATTGTTCCATCTGTCCGTCTTGTAACTATGGGGAATAGAACTTTCAGTTACTCTGCACCTCAGCTCTGGAACTCACTTCCATCTGAACGCTGTAATATTGATTCTCTTTCATTATTTAAATCTCAGCTTAACCCTCTGGGGTCTGACCATTTTGGGACACTGGCAGAGGTTCTGACATGCTCTTACATTTGTTTTTTTTTCAGTTATTTCAAATTATTTCAAGTTATTTCATATTAATGGCTAATATCACATAACATTGTATTCAGCACAAACTGTGCTACAATATTATGTAAGTAAAATGTATGTACATGTTTGTATTTTTAAGTAAATGATGTTTGTGTGGGTAGTAAAAGAAAAAGAAAAGATGCTGAAATAAGGCCAAGAAACACATACTAAACATTTGTTCACACACTAAAGATCTCTACTCTTGTAGAGTTGATAATTTGCTACAAAAAGATGTGAACCATTTTACCCACTCATTCACATGAAACAATACATTGATTTAACTTTTGTAAGACAGTTTTTGTTGTGTAAAGACAATATGCAAGGGAGGGTCAATGGTCATGAATATTAATGATTCACACCTGAGGAGGCCCAACCCCCTAATGGCTTTGTCTGGATTGTGTTGACAAAAGAATGAATGTGGGGAGACTTAAAGAGAAAATCTTTTGCTTGTAGTGTAATAAAATAGTGTACAATGAAGTACAAAAGACTTAGAATTTTATTTATATCTGTACTTGACAAAATAAGACTTATTTTACCAATGTTAAAAAAACATGAACAATACAATAGTCAATAGTCAAGAGTCAAGAATTGTATGCAGTGATTCAAAATGTCAGCTGTAAATGTACAGTTTGGTGTGCATCTAAAAATACTTTACATATAAATTAAATATTTATATAAATATAAATTTGTGAAATGTTGTCATGCCATTGTTCAAAACAGTTCCTATTTAACTGAACACACAAGGGAACATTACATGTTTTGCATTTCCAAGGTGTGTCCTGTATTTTACCATGCACTGTCTTGCAGCGCACACATTTATTCTTTATTGTTCTCGCAGGTGCATTTTTGGCACTTTTTTCCTCTTCAACGTGAAATGCACTTTTATTTGACTGCCTTGGCAAATAAAGAAAATAACCAGGGTGTGCATTCAGACATCTCCGTCTCCTTGACCATCTTCCTGAAACACGTTACAAACATGAACTGATAACTCCGGCAATACTTATCACACGAACATGATACATATGTCTAATGAAAGCCTGAAATGTCTACTTTTAAATGAGGTAATTAAAATCGACAGCAAATATTGTCTTTTTGTGTAATTTGTATGATTACACAAGTGAATGAATCTGTTAAAACTTTGTGCTTCTTATAGCATTGTTTGGGGGCGTTGATTTTGTTTGCATAGCCCGCTCAGGTCATTTTCATATGAATGGCGTGCACTCGGTAGGTGGGATCACATTAAGCGCTAATGAGGTCGAGCCAGAAAAACTGTACCTCTCTTTACTTACATACAGATTACACAAAAGACAATATTTGCTTTCGATTTTAATTACCTCATTTAAAAGTAAAAAGCTTTGTAAATGTGGTAACCTAGTGGTTAAAGTGGTTAAGGTGTTGAACTACTGATCAGAAGGTTGCAAGTTAAATCCCAGTTCCATGAGCAAGTTTGTCACCATTAGGCACGGTGAGACAAAGGCGAGTGAGGATCCAAATGCAGTTTAAAGTTTTAATAAACAAAACAAAAATGAACAGGCAGGCCACACAAGGCAGAACATGGAACAAAACAGGATACGGGAACATGGACATGAACACACCACATACCAACAATGACTAACACCAGGGAAGTGAACAAACAGAGTAAATGTAGTAAACAGGAACCAATCACAAAGCAGACACAATCAGAGACAAAGACAAAACACCTGGGGAAGTGATTGAGTGCAATTAGTGTCCATGGTAACAAATGAGTGGGCGGGGCCAACAATTAACAGCAGGGCAAGACAGCAGACAGAAAAAGGGCAAAAACACAGACAGACTTATTACAGAACCCCACCCCCACGATCGACTTCCAGATGCTCCCAAGGCCGCAGAAACCAGTTCAGGAGAGTGGAGCGAAGGCGCAACAAGGGTCGGAGGGTGGGTCGAGTTCGCGTTGTGGAAGAGCTGGCCGAGCAGGTGGCCAGGGCAGCGCCAGCAGAGCAGGAGGCCAGGGCGGAGCCGGAAGAGCAGGGAGGGGCTGCAGGTGGAGGTAGAGACCAGAGCAGAGCTGGGAGCCAGGGTGGTGCCCCAGGCAGAGCCAGAGACCAGAGCAGGACTGGAGAACAGGGTGGTGCCACAGGTCGAGCCAGGAACCAGAGCAGGATGGAGACCAGGGTGGTGCCGCAGGCTGAGCCAGGGACCATAACGAAGTTGGCGGCCAGGGTGGTGCTGGAGGCGGGGCCAGAGACCAGAGCAGGACCGGAGAGCAGGGTGGTGCTGGAGGCGAAGCCAGAGACCAGAGCAGGGCCGGAGACCAGGGCAGTCCGCAGGTGGAGCCGGAGACCAGAGCAAGGCCGGAGACCAGGGCAGGGCTGTCGATGCGCTCAGTGAGCTGGCCGTGATTGCAATCCGTGCTGGGGATGCTCTGAGCCTGTAAACAGGGACAGGAGGTAGAAGGGCTGGCAAATCCAGCAAAACAAAACACAGGACCGATAAAACAGGGAAATTGGTTTGTTCAGGCCAGGCAGAGAGTTCAGGGAGCTTGGGTGTAACTATGTTGACTGTGTTCTCTGACTCAGTCATCTTGGTTGACCCGGCTGATTCGGCTGGTTCCGTCGACCCGGTCAGTCCGGCTGGTTCCGTCGACCCGGTTGGTTCCGGCGACCTGGTCGGTCCGGCTGGTTCCGGCGTCTCGGCTGGTTCCGGCGACACGGCTGGTTCCGGCCACCCGGTCGGTCCAGCTGGTTCCGGCGACCCGGCTGGTTCCGGTCGGCATCCGTCTCTCCCCTGCTCATAGTTGCAGAGGACCCGCCCAGGAGCAACGCTAAATTGATAAAGTCTGACAGGGACCCCATCTCTCAGCCAGCAGGCATTAAATAGTGCAGGTTGTCCTCCAATCCATACCTGAAGACATCTTTCAGGACCTTCTCCTCGAAGTCCAGCTGGTTACACAGGTCCAAAAATACCTCAGTGTATTCCTCGATCTGAGAATCTTCCTGGCGTAAGCAAAATAAGATCTCTGCTGGGTCCATTATGGTTATTCGTTCTGTCACGGTTAGGCACGGTGAGACAAAGGAGAGTGAGGATCCAAATGCAGTTTAAAGTTTTAATAAACACAACACAAATGAACAGGCAAGCAACACAAGGCAGAACACGGAACAAAACAGGAAACGGGAACATGGACATGAACACACCACATAGCAACAACGACTAACAACAGGGAAGTGAACAAACAGAGTAAATATAGTAAACAGGAACCAATCACAAAGTGGAGACATTCAGAGACAAAGACAAAACACCTGGGGAAGTGATTGGGTGCAATTAGTGTCCATGGCCAGGGCGGCACCGGCAGAGCAGGAGGCCAGGGCGGAGCCGGCAGAGCAGGAGGCCAGGGCGGAGCCGGCAGAGCAGGAGGCCAGGGCGGAGCCGGCAGAGCAGGAGGCAAGCGCGGGGCCAGCAGAACAGGAGGCCAGGCCGGAGCTGGAAGAGCAAGAGGCCAGGGAGGGGCTGCAGGTGGAGACGGCGACCAGAGCAGAGCTGGGAGACAGGGTGGTGCCCCAGGCAGAGCCAGAGACCAGAGCAGGACTGGAGACCAGGGTGGTGCCGCAGGCCGAGCCAGAGACCATAACAGAGCTGGCAGCCAGGGTGGTGCTGGAGGTGGGGCCAGAGACCAGAGCAGGACCGGAGACCAGGGTGGTGCTGGAGGCGGAGCCAGAGACCAGAGTAGGCCCCGAGACCAGGGCGGTGCCGCAGGTGGAACCGGAGACCAGAGCAAGACGGGAGACCAGGGCAGGGCTGTCGATGCGCTCAGTGAGCTGGCCGTGATTGCAACCCATGCTGGTGCTGGGGATGCTCTCAGCCTGTAAACAGGGACAGGGGGTAGAGGGGCTGGCAAATCCAGCAAAACAAAATACAGGACAGATAAAACAGGGAAATTGGTTTGTTCAGGCCAGGTTCCGTCGACCCGGTTGGCCCATCTGGTTCTGACGACCAGGCTGGTTCCGGCGACCCGGTTGGTTCCGGCGACATGGTCGGTCCGGCTGGTTCCGGCGACACGGCTGGTTCTGGCAACCCAGTCGGTCCAGCTGGTTCCGGCGACCCGGAACATGTACATGAACACACCACATAGCAACAACGACTAACACCAGGGAAGTGAACAAACAGAGTAAATGTAGTAAACAGGAACCAATCACAAAGCGGAGACATTCAGAGACAAAGACAAAACACCTGGGGAAGTGATTGAGTGCAATTAGTGTCCATGGTAACAAACGAGTGGGCGGGGCCACTCGTTTGTTACCATGGACACAGACAGACTTATTACAAAGTTATATAAAATGAGATCAAATGTAAGTCGCCCTAGACAAGGGTGTCATAAATGTCAATGTCAATGTCAATGTAAAATTGTACAGGAATGAGTGACTAAGAACATGGATGGCACCAATTTGTCAACTTGCTATATTGCCATAGTTTATTTAAATATCCACTGCAAATACAAAAGCCTACGTCAACACAGACATCAGGGCACATTTGTAGCTCAGCTTCCAAGCTCCAACAAGTACTGTTCAGGAAGGGAGTTTGGAGTGATTCACATCTGTACATTCACATCTGTGTACCTGCTGCTGACAATCATTGTTGCAGATAAATATTAAAGTAAAGGTAAAGGTGAAGAATTCTGTGCATCTGTGGATATCTCATACTTTTTAACCCTGTTACATGCTGAAGCACTGTGGTGGCCTGTCAAACCCTGCTCCAGGCTTTGTTCCATGCCCACAGCAGACTCCCAAGACTTGTTCCAATCCTTGATCCCTGCCAAGGTTGATGCCTTGCTGTCAGACTTAGAAGCCTTGTTCCACTCTAAGGTCAATGTGGTGGCCTTCCAAACCCTCTTCCAAGGTGAGACTCTCATATTACAATATGAGAGCTTAAGTAAATTCAACCACAATATAAAGAGCACTTGCTGAAAGAGCAGTTAAAGACAATTCATGAAAAAATGTCACTCGAAATTATTATGTAATAATTATATAAAATAATATATTATTATATATTCATATTTTTTTTTTAAATTTTTTTAAAATTGCTCTTTACGCAAGAGCTTTGTCATTAAGGTGTATCTGTTATCTGGAAACACCACAGTGCATCCTCTGTCTACACCAAGAACCTTACAATAGCAATAAAAATCACAAGAAAGCCTGTCTTCCGGAAAAAAAAATTACACAATGATTTTTATTTTTCATTAAAAAAAATCTACATAAGAAAAGAAAAGAATAATTTTCTCTTCAACATATTAAAATTTAAACATTCAGAAGGTCACCTTGTCCTCTCTGGGAATTCTTTCACCTCTACTCTTCCTTAAATAATCTCTAATATAACAATTCTATTAATCTGTCACCATTCTGTCATTCAAATTCTTCCACTTACAGTAATTTGGCATTCCAGTCCACATACATGATGAGCAGGAAATCAGTGCTTTTGTCAGGAACTATGACAGGAACACATCCACACCTTATTTTAAACTCAGTAACAAGTATGTCACTGTAGTGTTTTTTGTTTGTTTGGTTGGTTTTATTTGTTAAAGAAAATATAAGAAGTAAACCTTCTTAGAATAAAAATGGTAATAGATTTACAGTGCCAGAGGAAATGTAAGGCACAGTGGCACAAATTAAACTTTTCATTACTTTAAGACATTTTATGAACCCTGACATTCCAAAAGCCTAATTCAAAATCATTACAGTGCATCTGAGGCTATACCAAGAAGACTACCAAGACTAGACTGTGTAAGAACTAAGTGTACAACTAAAAAAACAATTGTACCAGGAAACTTTCCTAAGCATGGTTCAAGTCCAGGCTTTACCAGTTGTGTCCTGTATAATCTAAATAGTTTTGGATAAAACTGTCCACCAAATGACAAATTGATTTACGAGTTTCTGAGTTTAAAACTACCACTTTATCCTATGGTCATGATTTGTAAAATATGGAAAAGTAGGACAGAATACTTTGTCAGAATGGTTAAGGAGCCCAATCTTCATTCTGTCATTCCATTTCTCTGATGGTTGGAATACCATTGCTAAAAGGTAAGCTTATCGAACAGAACATTAGCTGGTCCCCAAGCTGCCCAAAGCATGGTATCAAACTGACCCTATTCAGACCCTAGGATCATGTACTGATCTGATTCTGTGAGTCACTCTGTATTCTCCGATTTATCAAATTCAATTTAATTGACTGGATGTTTAGAAGGTTATGTAATTGGGGCATTCCAGCAATATAACAGGTTAAACTAGTGACACTATTGCAGTGATACTGGGTAGATATAAGGGAGCAGGAGAGAGGACAAGAACACCTGCTCACTTGAACAAACAGAGACAGAGAGCTGAACGCAAAGATGCTGAGACTTAAGTGTGTGTTTGTTGCCCTGGTCTTGTGTTTAAAAGGTAAGTTGATTGCAATGATAACTCTTAGCTCATATACTTCATGGTGAATATTCTGTAACAACAGGGTCAACATCACATTTCGTGACACATATTCCTTTTTTACTTTCAGGTTCCCATTCTCAGCTCAGTGGTAGGTACTTCTATTTATCTCCTTTAATGTTTTCTGAAGGCATTTATTTTCCTTTCTTTTATTCAGTCAGATCCTGATGACATTCGCTGACACTGGGACTGTAAATTATATTTTTATTTCAGAATGTGGAACTGCACCTTTTAACACCCGTATTGTGGGTGGACAGAGTAGCTCAGCTGGGGCATGGCCTTGGCAAGTCAGTATACAGAGCCCTGTGTATAACGGCCATTTCTGTGGAGGATCACTAATCAACAAAGACTGGGTTCTGACAGCAGCCCACTGTTTCTCCAGGTACAATTTTACAGATAACACTGCACTAATATTTCTCAGACAATAAACTGAACAAACGACTAAACACTTATTTATTTCTTTATCCTTTCAGTGCTAGCATGTCTAGCCTGACTGTGTATTTGGGGAAACAGACTTTAAAAGGCTCTAATCCCAATCAAATTGCAAGAAGTGTTAAAAAGGTGATCATTCACCCCAGCTACAACAGTGCAACTCAGGACAACGACATTGCCCTTCTGCTTCTGAACTCCTCCGTCACCTTCACAAACTACATCAGACCAGTGTGCCTTGCAGGTCAAGGCAGCAGTTTTCCAACTGGCACCAAGGGCTGGATTACAGGCTGGGGAAGCATTGCATCTGGAGGTAATATACATAGACATGCAAAGGTCCCTGGCCACAAGGAAATATTCTCATATAGTACAACAAAGCCATAGAGGTGTTTTATTTAAATGGACAAATAAGTGTCTCAGTAGTAGAGGTGCTGGGTTTGGGTGCTGATCAATTCCCCAAAAGACAGGAAACTGTGTAATTGTGTAAGTATACTAAAATGCTTAGGGAGGCTAAAACTACTCTAGCTTCTGATATCTAATGACTCTATCTAGAATTTATAGTTGATGTTCTTGAACCTGAAGCCAATTCTCAAGAAAGCAGAACAAATCAGAGCACTGTTTCTTCTTGCAGCCAAACTGGGATATAATTTGTTACCTTTTGTAAGATATGTTGTGTATGTTTTTGTGTGTAGTGCAACTGCCATCACCTGGTGTGCTGCAGGAGGCAGTCGTGCCCACTGTCAATAGCTTTATTTGTGATTATCTACTGGGATACGGATCTATCACCACAAACATGATCTGTGCTGGTTATCTCCAAGGAGGCACAGACACCTGTCAGGTACGCACAAAGTCACAGATACAACATGAACAAATATCTGAAAAATAAAATGTAGATCAACCTTATATTGTCTATATCATAGAATTTGTTGTGGTCCCAGCAAAAGTTCTCTTTTTTTTTGAAGGGGGATTCTGGAGGTCCAATGGTGGCTAAGAAGGGTGCAGTCTGGATTCAGACTGGTATCACTAGCTGGGGTGAAGGCTGTGCTCGAGCCTTCTCACCTGGTGTCTATACTCTGGTGTCTCAGTTCCAGACCTGGATATCCAGTGTCATCAATCAAAATCTGCCTGGCTTTATCAAGTAAGATATTATTTGGTCATGAACATTAAATAAGGGTATGATTCATTTATTGAAAGCAAATGACTTACTAGCACTTGTTTATAATATGTTCTTGTGTCTCGACAGATATTAACACAATGGAACAACCGGTGTATGTACTGATGCTTCAGGCAGATAGGAAGCATGTTAATTTATTATGTTATATACAATGTATAAGTATTAATTATAGATTTCTATATTTATTTATTGTTTTTTACAGAATTAAATATAATAATTTGTCAAGACATGACATTGTAATATAAGATTGGTTTTAATAATAATATATGTTGAGATGGTACTACTGTACATGTACAGGGTATTAAATTTTTTTAATGTATGTTATGATGTTTAATGTTTCATTTACTGTTCATACAATTAAAGAGAATTTACCATTGTAAACCTTTTGGTTGGTGAAACATCATTTCACATGGCTTAAATATTAAAAACATTCTACAAAATACATTCTATCAGTTTAAGTTTAACATATATCATTTTCACATTTTCAGTCTAAAGCTCTCTCAGATCATTACATCATCTGATTTATAATATGTCTTATTCATAATATGAACACATTATGCCAAATAAAATGTACAAGGCAACAAAATGCAGTTTATGTATAACCAGAGTGCAATAGCAGCAAGTGCAGGATATACAGTGTTTACATGAGTTAAATGAGTTAAATAAAGTGGTAATATAGCAGTAATTTACAGATGTGTGTGTACTATGAACATAAAATACAGACGGCTATTACTATTAACTGAAATTTACAGAAGGATATGTGCTATAAACAAAATATATGGCTATTACTATAAACAGAACTATACAGAAGCATATGTACTATGAACATAATATATTGCTGTTACTATAAACAGAAATCAGGCTTGTATATACAATGGTAAGTTAGGCAATGGTGAGCAGCAATGCAAAAAACAGAGCAAGTGTGCAAATGAGCATAGTTTTTGTGTAACAGTCCATTAGTGATAATGGATTAGCCAATACTCTAGGCAATATTGGTGTATGATCGCCAAACATTACTAGAACTCAGACTCCTCACAAAAGATTTTTTAAAGTTTGATTATGGTGGACACAAGACATTGCCACCGCTTTTATAGGGGATCCCAGTTTATCTCTGCCAACTCCCGGCTTCATACTCCTGGGGTAAACGCTATTGTTGCCGAGGTAAACGCAGCGGTTGGATGGTGAAGGTGACGGCCTTCTTGGCACACTTTTCCATGGCCTCCTGGAGTGAATATAGAGCGGTGCCCCGTTTCAGTATCTCTTGGGGACTGTTGGACCCTGTCAATTCCTGGTTGGTACCTGTTGTCGGCTCGGATGAGGCACTCCAGCCCCGCGCCCCGTGCTCTCCTTGACCACGTTTGGGTGAGGTAAATCTGCGAGACTTCCGGCTTCTGTGTCAAGTTCCATGGACATTCAGCACCGCAGACCCACCGGCTCCTGTTAGGATTGGCCTGGTAAATGCTAGATCACTAGCAAACAAAACTTTTGTCCTAAAGGATTTTTTCATGTTCTGGGGATTGGATTTTCTCTGTGTGACTGAGACTCATTTCTGAACGCTTACCGCATGATTGCTGCTATTTTAATTCACCGCGAATGTCGGGATGAGGTGGAGGAATAGCAACTGTTTATAAGAATGTCTGTAAAAGCTAACTGCTTTATCTATCCTCCCCGTTTAACAGTTTTGAACTTAGTTTATTTGAGCTGGGTCGTTCTCACACGGTGTTATGTGCAGTTGTCTATCGGTCTTGTCCTGAAAACCAGATGGCTAAGGACTTTTTATACATCATTGACTCTTTTAATCTTGTGCAGCATGTGTGTGGTCCATCACAGGAGTGCGTAGTGCGTACACACACTTGATCTTGTACTAGCTTATGGTTTGCCTGTTCTTAACCTAGAGATCTGTGACGCAGTATTTTCTAATCATATGCTGGTACTGTTTGAGATTGCTCTTGCCTGTAATACAGGTGAATCTCGTGCTGATCCCTGGCCCTGTCGCATCATTAACCCTTCCACTGCTGTTCAGTTCTCATCCATTTTTATTCAGAACTGTGCTATACCAGAGGCTATATGTGATGATTCAGAGGAGAAACTGTCAAACTGTCATAGACACGGTGGCTCCATCGAAAATTAGGCAGCGTAAAACTAAATCTGAGCAATGGCTGAATGACACGTCATCTAAGCCATGGCTGAATGACACGTCATCTAAGCCATGGCTGAATGACACGTCATCTAAGCCATGGCTGAATGACATGTCGCAGAGTGTTGCGCAAGTGGAAAAAAGACAGACTGCAAGTATCACTTCAAAAGCGAAGGGACTGCTGGCGTCATTATCAGACAATTTTGAACGATGCAAAAAGAAATATTTATCTGAAATTATTCTGTCAAACTGTAACAAGCCTTATGTTTTGTTTAAGACTATAGATTCGGTTCTTAATGCTCCAAAACTGTCTGTATTGATGCCATTGCTTCTGTTTGTGAAAACGTTCTGCACTTTTTTATTGATAAGGTCACTTCCACTAGAGCTCTTATTTCACCTTCTGCTTATGATCCCTCAATCCCTGTCTTCTGTTCTGCTGTTTTTGACTGGTTTGAACCTGTGACATTGTCAGTGTTACAGGAGACTGTTGATCATTTGAAGCCCTCAGGTTCTCCACATGATGTTGTTCCTCCTCGGCTTTTTAAAGAGGTCTTTCCTACTGTAGGGCCATCTGTTCTTGCAGTTGTTAATAGCAGTCTGTCTTTAGGTGTGGTGAATCAACTCGAGTGGGCCAACGAGGGGCAACTTGGAGAAGGTTGACCCAGTCGTGGCACACTCTGCCTAGGACTTGCGGGAGCAGAGTTACCGGGGGAAAGGAGTACAGATGGAGCATCGGCCACATCCATACCAAGGCATCCAGGCCCAACGGGGCCGGATGAGAGAGGGAAAGCCACGGCGGACAGTGGGTCAACTCCTTGGAGGTGCAGATCCACTAACGCCTGGCCGAAAATCTGCCAAATTCGCTCACGTGGGGGTGGAGACATCACTCCCCAGCCCTCAGCACCTACCTCGACAGGAAGTCTGCCTCCCACTTTACATGACCTGGAATGAACATTGCTCTCAGCAAAAGGAACCTGGTCTCTGCCCAGAGCAGAATCTGCTGTGCCAACCTGAAAAGGGGGTGCAAATGCAGACCACCCTGATGATTTATATAGAGAACCACCGCACTGCTGTCTGTCCATACGAAGACATGGCAACCCCTGAGGTGTGGATGAAAGTGTTTCAATGCTAGAAACACAGCCCTCATCTCCAGGCAGTTTATGTGCCATGAGAGATAGGGGCCCTCCCATAGAGCCTGGGCAGGACAGCCATCCAAGGCCGCTCCCCAGCCCGAAAGTGAGGCGTCCGTTGAAAGAGTCCTGCAACGGTGACACACCCCTAGAGTGGGACCCAAGGCCAGGAACTGGAGTTTTTTCCACATAAGAATGGTATGAAGCCCAGGTAATTCAGTACACAGATGCCCTGGAGACACAATAGTGCCAGGGCAGCATCCATGCACTTTGTAAACGTGCGTGGTGAAAGAGCTAAGCCAAAAGGAAGAACACAATACTGGTACACTTCGCTCCCAAAAGTGAACCTGAGGAAGTGTGCTCTAGCAGAATGCCTATGTGAAAATAAGGTTGGTCATCACAAACATGTCTTTGGACCGGATCTGGGACACAATAACCTTGAGCGTGAGCATTTTGAACCTGTAAGTCTTCAGAGTATAGATCTGAGCCCGCAGAAAATCGGCCAAAAATCGGACACAGCCCCCTGTCCTTCTTGGGAACGAAATATCGGAGTCCTCTACCAGAGTCCTGCTCTGGTAGAGGAACATGCTCTATGGCCCCTTTCCTCAGGAGCAAGAGAAGTTACTCTTGGAGGAACACCACCTGGTGCCTGCCAACGATCGTGGGCAAGACGCCCTGAAAACACGAATTGCGGCATGAGAACTGGATCCTGTAGCCTTTTCTACAGTTGATCTACAGGATCCAATGAGACACACCTAGCAGAAGTTTCCACGCTGCCTGGTTGTCTGATAGTGGTGTCAACCTCACGCAGACCTCTCGGGTGCCCTGAAACAGCACACTGGCAGGTGCTAACCCAGGGAGATCCATGCAAGGAAGAGGAGCAGGCACAGACCCTACTGCTCCCCAAAATGGTGGAGGCGGTGGGGCAGGCAGTAGGGGGAGACTTCCTAAATAGAATGCTCTTAGGAACCCCAGCCCTCGGGCATCAGGACTCCATTGTAGCCCACCTGGCCAAGATGACGGACCTAAGGTCCCCTCTTATTTGATGGGTCTGGGCCCGGGTATGCCGGCCGGCCTGCCTAGTCTTAGACGGGGGAGCAAGGGCAGCTAGGAGGGGTTGGGTGCAGCTGGACAATGGCCCAGGCTGCTGGCTGCGGCAAGGGAGAAAGTCTCTGAATGCTGCCGACTGGCATTTTA
Source organism: Tachysurus fulvidraco (assembly GCF_022655615.1). Taxonomy (NCBI): domain Eukaryota; kingdom Metazoa; phylum Chordata; class Actinopteri; order Siluriformes; family Bagridae; genus Tachysurus; species Tachysurus fulvidraco. The sequence goes on from NC_062522.1 coordinate 2,369,876, forward strand.
CCTCCTGGTGCTTGTCGATGACAGTACTCACTGCATCGCCAAACAAACCCTGAGGTGAAACTTGGGCATCCAGGAGAAAGGACTTATCCTTATCTTTAAAATCAGTTAAAGTGAGCCACAGGTTCCTCTCCGTGGCAACCAGCGCAGCTAGTGAATTGCCAATAGAGCGGGCCATCTGCTTTGTGGCACGCAAAGTCAGTGGCTCAGCAGAGCTCAGATACCACCTGAGGTCCCAACCCCTTGCCACCGTCAAGCCTTGGTGTGCAGGGCTGCACTTGCTTGGCCTTCTGCAGCATAGGCCTTACACACAAAGGCTGAGGTAGTTCTACAAGGCTTGGGTGGAAGGGCAGGCTTCCTCATTTACAGCATTTGGCAGACGCCCTTACCCAGAGCGACATAGGCCAGCATCAGTGTTCCTCCATGCGGTCAATGTAGACGAGAGATATCCCTCAAGCATCTCTTCGATCCAAGGCATTGCCCCATACCCATGGCTTTCAAGCCTTATAAGGGCCGAATAGTAACATATGGAGGCATGGAGGTCTGTGAAAAATGGCAGCCACCTGCGTGAAGGTGGCCTGCGGCCTGAAGTCAGAAAGTGGTCGTCTACCTTAGAATGGACGACACTAACCTCCTCTTCAGGCCAATCTAATTTTAACCTAGACACAGCGCATATGACCGAACGCTCCTCGAACGCCACTGATTGTGTCGGCTGTTCCTGTGCTCCTCAGAGCCCGATGTGGAAAGCAGCACGCTAACTCAACCTGCGAACCCCATGATCGAAGCCGCCGCGCTGTCTCGGCGGACGTGGGACCTGAACCACGAAGCCTCGAAAGGGAAGTCTGGATGGTCTTTCTATTACATCATGTGCAGCAATAAAAGACCTTGGTGTGATTATTGATACTGGTCTCTCATTTGAACTTACATAAATTTACATTTACATTTACAGCATTTGGCAGACGCCCTTATCCAGAGCAACGTATGTAAGTGCTTAAATCTCTATCATTGGATACATTAATGCTGGTTCACTAGGTTACATACTTAATATACTATGAGTTTAAAACATTGTTCAAAGTTACAATGAAAAAGTTTCACATTTTTCTTTTGTCATGTTTTTTATAAATGCAAAAAATAGGTAAAAAGTGCTTGTTTCCTGAATAAGTAGGTCTTCAACCGCCATTTGAAAATAGCCAGTGAATCAGCTGTCCGGGCCCCTAGGGGAAGTTCATTCTACCACTCTGTGCCAGAACAGAAAATAGTCTTGGGGTATACTTGCCTCTTACCCTGAGAGATGGTGGAACCAGTTGAGCAGTGCTGGTAGATCGAAGTGTAGTGTGATGAGTGATGAGGTCTTTGAGGTAAGAGGGAGCTGGTCTGTTTTTGGCTTTTTAGGCAAGCGTCAGCATTTTGAATCTGATGCGTACAGCAAAAATGGCAGAATTCTTCTTAAAAAAATAGTAGCACAAGGGTAGCCTTCTTTCATTTCAGAAATATTGCTAAGAAATATGATGTCACTACATGCTACATGACCTCTAGGTTGGATTATTGTAATTTTCTCCTGTCTGAATTTCCAGTTAGCCAAGAATTCGGCTAGAGTCTTAACACAAACTAGAAGACATGAGCACATTACTCTTATCTTATCCACACTGCAATGGCTCCCAGTCAAATTTCACATTTTACACAACCACTCTTGGTTAGTATGGGGTTCTCTATGAGGTCAATAAAGAGGTAGAAATATTAGAAAATTCTGGTTGTAATGCTGGGAACATTCAATGGGATGTGATCAGCTGGTATCAACAGGAGAGTGGGTTAAAATATACTTCATAAATCTCCATTCTATTTAGGCTTAGTTGTATTTATGATAATTGTGCATAATCACCTTATTTGGTATATAATTTACCTGGCCTGGATATCATTACTCTAATTACCTTCCATTAAATAACTACTTGCAGTTATACAGTTATTACCTGCATGAACCTTTGTTACCTGAGTCATAACTGGATATGTGACCTAGCAGATTTCTGACACAGTGACACATTTACACTGTATGTACTGTATTTTTTCATACATTTCATTTCTATTATTTATTTTTATTATTTTTATATGGGACACCTGCAAAGTAAGTATTTCATTGTATGGTCTAAACCATTGTATTTTCAGTGTGAACATGACAATAAACCTCTTGAATCTTAAATTTCTATAATTTGTAAACTGACTTACTGCTAGGTGTAACCATAATATTATTATAAAGAAAGAGTTATTAGGCAGCAGTGTCTTGAGGTTTTCTTTCAATACTCTGCTGTTTCAATACTCTGCTGCTGAACTTTTGAGTTTCTGTCCGTGTTCGTATGATTCAACACCGCCTGCACTGCTTGCTCATCCGGACATCTAATATCTGCCAAGACGGAAATAAATTCCTCGTGGCTCTCGGCGGAACTTCTGGTATAATAAATCCAGTGATATAAAGTCGCTGTGGTCAGCTCTTCAACGCCCACCAAGGGACGCTGGTCTCCACGCCGGTCAGCGTGTGCTGGTGAACCTGGCTAACTCGTCTAACTTGGCTACCAGACCAAGCAACAACAACACTGTCAGTTTCGGTCTTCTTAACATCCGCTCACTCACGAGTAAGGGGCATCTTGTGCAGGATCTTCTTGCAAATCGCAAGATTTTCTCTTTTTAACCGAAACATCCTGGTTCCGGCTGGTTCCGGTGACCCGGTTGGTTCTGACAACCCATCTGGCTCCGGCGATCCGGTCGGTCCGGCTGGTTCCGGCAACCCGGCTGGTTCGGTTGGTTCCGACGACCCGGTCGGTTCGGCTGGTGAGACCGATGGCTTAGGGATGCCGGCCGTCTGAGCTGACCTCATCGGGGGTATTTGCCAGTTGGTTCGCACGTGTCTCAGCTGAGCTTGCCCCTATGGTAGCCACGTAAACCGACTCGGCCACAGGTGGGCACGGGACTGGGTTGGATGGAGTCATTGTAGAGCATTCGGGCGTCTGTGGCTGGCTTGGCTCCGTAGCCCACGGATCCCGATGCCTACTGCCCCCTCACCCAAAAAAATACTTACAGCCGGCGTCCGTCTCTCCCCTGCTCATGGTTGCAGAGGACCCGCCCAGGAGCAACGCTAAATTGATAAAGTCTGACACAGACCCCATCTCTCAGCCAGCAGGCATTAAATAGTGAAGGTTGTCCTCCAATCCATACCTGAAGACATCTTTCAGGACCTTCTCCTCAAAGTCCACCTGGTTACACAGGTCCAAAAATACCTCAGTGTATTCCTCGATCGGAGAATCTTCCTGGTGTAAGCAAAATAAGATCCATTATGGATCCATTATGGTTAGTCGTTCTGTCACGGTTAGGCACAGTGAGACAAAGGCGAGTGAGGATCCAAATGCAGTTTAAAGTTTTAATAAACAAAACACAAATGAACAGGCAGGCAACACAAGGCAGAACACGGAACAAAACAGGAAACGGGAACATGTACATGAACACACCACATAGCAACAACGACTAACAACAGGGAAGTGAACAAACAGAGTAAATGTAGTAAACAGGAACCAATCACAAAGCGGAGACATTCAGAGGCAAAGACAAAACACCTGGGGAAATGATTGAGTGCAATTAGTGTCCATGGTAACAAATGAGTGGGCGGGGCCACTCATTTGTTACCAAGGACACAGACAGACTTATTACAAAGTTATATAAAATGAGATCAAATGTAAGTCACCCTAGACAAGGGTGTCATAAATCTCGATATAAAAATGTACAGGAATGAGTGACTAAGAACATGGATGGCACCAATTTGTCAATTTCCTATATTGCCATAGTTTATTTAAATATCCACTGCAAATGCAAAAGCCTAGGTCAACACAGACATCAGGGCACATTTGTAACTCAGCTTCCAAGCTCCAACAAGTAAAGTTCAGGCAGGGAGTTTGGAGTGATTCACATCTGTACATTCACATCTGTGTACCTGCTGCTGACAATCATTGTTGCAGATAAATATTAAAGTAAAGGTGAAGAATTCTGTGCATCTGTGGATATCTCATAATTTTTAAACCCTGTTACATGCTGAAGCACTGTGGTGGCCTGTCAAACCCTGCTCCAGGCTTTGTTCCATGCCCACAACAGACTCCCAAGACTTGTTCCAATCCTTGAACCCTGCCAAGGTTGCTGCCTTGCTGTCACACTTAGAAGCCTTGTTCCACTCTAAGGTCAATGTGGTGGCCTTCCAAACCCTCTTCCAAGCTGAGACTCTCATATTACAATATGAGAGCTTAAGTAAATTCAACCACAATATAAAGAGCACTTGCTGAAAGAGCAGTTAAAGACAATTCATGAAAAAAAATCATTCCAAATTATTGTGTTATAATTATATAAAATAATATATTATTATATATTCATAATTTTTTTACATTTTTTAAAAATTGCTTTTTACGCAAGAGCTTTGTCATTAAGGTGTATCTGTTATCTGGAAACACCACAGTGCATCCTCTGTCTACACCAAGAACCTTACAATAGCAATAAAAATCACAAGAAAGCCTATCTTCCTGGAAAAAAAAATTACACAATGATTTTTATTTTTCATTTAAAAAAAATCTACATAAGAAAAGAAAAGAATAATTTTCTCTTAAACTTATTAAAATCTAAACATTCAGCAGGTCACCTTGTCCTCTCTGGGAATTCTTTCACCTCTACTCTTCCTTAAATAATCTCTAATATAACAATTCTATTAATCTGTCACCATTCTGTCATTCAAATTCTTCCACTTACAGTAATTTAGCATTTCAGTCTACATACATGATGAGCAGGAAATCAGTGCTTTTGTCAGGAACTATAACAGGAACACATCCACACCTTATTTTAAACTCAGTAACAAGTATGTCACTGTAGTGTTCTTTGTTTGTTTGTTTGTTTGGTTTTATTTGTTAAAGAAAATATAAGAAATAAACCTTCTTAGAATAAAACGGTAATAGATTTACAGTGCCAGAGAAAATGTAAGGCACAGTGGCACAAATTGAACTTTTCATTACTTTAGGACATTTTATGAACCCTGACATTCCAAAAGCCTAATTCAAAATCATTACAGTGGATCTGTGGCTATACCAAGAACAACTGTGTAAGATTTGTACCAGGAAATTGCGGAACTTTCCTAAGCATGGTCCAAATCCCGGCTTTACCAGTTGTGTCCTGTATAATCTAAATAGTTTTGGATAAAACTGTCAACCAAATGACAAATTGATTTATGAGTTTATGAATTTAAAACTACCACTTTATCCTATGGTCATGATTTCTAAAATATGGAAAAAGTAGGACAGAATACTTTGTCAGAATGGATAAGGAGCCTAATCTTCATTCTGTCATTCAATTTCTCTGATGGTTGGAATAGCATTACTAAAAGGTAAGCTTATAGAACAGAACATCAGCTGGTCCCCAGGTTGCCCAGAGAATGGTATCAAACTGACCCTATTCATACCCTAGGATCATGTACTGATCTTATTCTGTGTGTCACTCTGTATTCTCCGATTTATCAAATTCAATTTAATTGACTGGATGTTTAGAAGGTTATGTAATTGGGGCATTCCAACAAAACAGGTTAAACTAGTGACACTATTGCAATGATACTGGGTAGATATAAGGGAGCGGGAGAGAGGACAAGAACACCTGCTCACTTGAACAAACAGAGACAGAGAGCTGAATGCAAAGATGCTGAGACTTGAGTGTGTGTTTGTCGCCCTGGTCTTGTGTTTAAAAGGTAAGTTATTTGCAATGATAACTCTTAGCTCATATACTTCATGTTGAATATTCTGTAACAACAGGGTCAACATCACATTTCGTGACACATATTCCTTTTTTACTTTCAGGTTCCCATTCTCAGCTCAGTGGTAGGTACTTCTATTTATCTCCTTTAATGTTTTCTGAAGGCATTTATTTTCCTTTCTTTTATTCAGTCAGATCCTGATGACATTCATTGACACTGGGACTGTAACTGATATTTTTATTTCAGAATGTGGAACTGCACCTTTTAACACCCGTATTGTGGGTGGACAGAGTAGCTCAGCTGGGGCATGGCCGTGGCAAGTTAGTATACAAAGCCCTGTGTATAACGGCCATTTCTGTGGAGGATCACTGATCAACAAAGACTGGGTTCTGACAGCAGCCCACTGTTTCTCCAGGTACAATTTTACAGATAACACTGCACTAATATTTCTCAGACAATAAACTGAACAAACGACTAAACACTTTTATTTATTTCTTTATCCTTTCAGCACTAGCATGTCTAGCCTGACTGTGTATTTGGGGAAACAGACTTTAAAAGGCTCTAATCCCAATCAAATTGCAAGAAGTGTTAAAAAGGTGATAATTCACCCCAGCTACAACAGTGCAACTCAGGACAACGACATTGCCCTTCTGCTTCTGAACTCCTCCGTCACCTTCACAAACTACATCAGACCAGTGTGCCTTGCAGGTCAAGGCAGCAGTTTTCCAGCTGGCACCAAGGGCTGGATTACAGGCTGGGGAAGCATCGCATCTGGAGGTAATATACATAGACATGCAAAGGTCCCTGGCCACAAGGAAACATTCTCATATTGTACAACAAAGTCATAGAGGTGTTTTATTTAAATGGACAAATAAGTGTCTCAGTAGTAGAGGTGCTGGGTTTGGGTGCTGATCAATTCCCCAAAAGACAGGAAACTGTGTAATTGTGTAAGTATACTAAAATGCTTAGGGAGGCTAAAACTACTCTAGCTTCTGATATCTAATGACTCTATCTAGAATTTATAGTTGTGAATAGCTGCTGTTCTTGAACCTGAAGCCAATTCTCAAGAAAGCAGAACAAATCAGAGCATTGTTTCTTCTTACAGCCAAACTGGGATATAATTTGTTACCTTTTGTAAGATATGTTGTGTATGTTTTTGTGTGTAGTGCAACTGCCATCTCCTGGTGCGCTGCAGGAGGCAGTGGTGCCCACTGTCAATAGCTTTATTTGTGATTATCTACTGGGATACGGATCTATTACCACAAACATGATCTGTGCTGGTTATCTCCAAGGAGGCACAGACACCTGTCAGGTACGCACAAAGTCACAGATACAACATGAACAAATATCTGAAAAATAAAATGTAGATCAACCTTATATTGTCTATATCATAGAATTTGTTGTGGTCCCAGCAAAAGTTCTCTTTTTTTTGAAGGGGGATTCTGGAGGTCCAATGGTGGCTAAGAAGGGTGCAGTCTGGATTCAGACTGGTATCACTAGCTGGGGTGAAGGCTGTGCTCGAGCCTTCTCACCTGGTGTCTATACTCTGGTGTCTCAGTTCCAGACCTGGATATCCAGTGTCATCAATCAAAATCTGCCTGGCTTTATCAAGTAAGATATTATTTGGTCATGAATATTAAATAAGGGTATGATTCATTTATTGAAAGCAAATGACTTACTAGCACTTGTTTATAATATGTTCTTGTGTCTCGACAGATACTAACACAATGGAACAACCGGTGTATGTACTGATGCTTCAGGCAGATAGGAAGCATGTTAATTTATTATGTTATATACAATGTATAATTATTAATTATAGATTTCTATATTTATTTATTTTTTTTTACAGAATTGAATCTAATTAATTGTCGAGACATGACATTGTAATATAAGATTGGTTTTAATAATATATGTTGTGATGGTACTACTGTACATGTACAGGGTATTACATATTTTTTAATGTATGTTATGATGTTTAATGTTTAATGTTTCATTTACTGTTCATACAATTAAAGAGAATTTACCAGTGTAAACATTTTGGTTGGTGAAACATCATTTCACATGGCTTAAATATTAAAAACATTCTATCAGCTTAAGTTTAACATATATCATTTTCACATTTTCAATCTCAAGCTATCTCAGATCATTACATCATCTGATTTATAATATGTTTTATTCATAATATGAACACATTGTCAATCTACCAAATAAAATGTACAAGGCAACAAAATGCAGTTTATGTATAACCAGAGTGCAATAGCAGCAAGTGCAGGATATACAGTGTTTACATGAGTTAAATGAGTTAAATAAAGTGGTAATATAGCAGTAATTTACAGATGCGTGTGTACTATGAGCATAAAATACAGATGGCTATTACTATTAACTGAAATTTACAGAAGGATATGTGCTGTAACAAAATATATGGCTATTCCTATAAACAGAACTATACAGAAGGATATGTACTATGAACATAATATATTGCTGTTACTATAAACAGAAATCAGGTGGGTATATACAATGGTAAGTTAGGCAATAGTCAGCAGTAATGCAAAAAAAGAGCAGGTGTGCAAATGAGCATAGTTTTTGTGTAACAGTCCATTAGTGATAATGGATTAGCCAATACTCTAGTCAATATTGGTGTATGATCGCCAAACATTACTAGAACTCAGACTTCTCACAAAAGATTTTGTAAAGTTTGATTATGGTGGACACAAGACATTGCCACCGCTTTTATAGGGGCTCCCAGTTTATCTCTGCCAACTCCCGGCTTCATACTCCTGGGGTAAACGCTATTGTTGCCGAGGTAAATGTAGCGGTTGGATGGTGAAGGTGACGGCCTTCTTGGCACACTTTTCCATGGCCTCCTGGAGTAAACGCTATTGTTGCCGAGGTAAACGCAGTGTGACAGAGTGACCTGTCCCTATGCCCGTTGATCCATGCAGCACACACACACAAACACACACACACATATTAGCTTTGTCTTGCGTTCAATGTTTTGTCCTGTGGTGTGTCTATACTTACCCGATATGAGTGTTTGTTGGCGTCTGTGTTGCCGGTCTTCCGCGTTGCTTCTCCATCATCGGCCGGTCAAACCCGAGTGCCACCAGCGGCCTGGATAAATAGCGCCGGTTCCTCTTTGAGTGGGCGTGTCGGCGTGAAGCAGCCGGAAGCCGGCTCGTCGATTGTCCTGTCTGTTACAGGGGGAAAAATTAAATTAAATGTTTTTACTCTGTGTTTATTATTTTTGTTTATCTTTATTATTTATTTTGATCATCTTTTGGTTTCTCTAAATATTTCATTGATTATGGCGATATATATATAATGGTGTTGTGTGGTGTAAATGTACATACTTACCTGTTTACTTACCTCTGGTGATAATGTTGGTCTTACCCAAAAGGGGCGGGGCTTGGCCTATAAGAAGGTGCCCCAGAGAATGATCTGGGTCAGTTTACCTGACTAGCGAGCGTGCAATTGTGGTGCCGTGAGCAAATTTTGGTTTATTGTCTTGAAGTAGTGGACTTATATCTATATTTATATATTTATTTTTTTTCCCTTTTGTTTTTCACAGTTTTGCTCCTTTATTACTTTTTTGTATATAGTGTTGGGTTGGTATTCACCTCTTGGGCGCTGTAAAATAAACAGCACTTTTACACTTACATCTTTGCAGTATTGCCATCATTTTTGTTTTTTTGGGAACCCCAGTAACGCCTGACAGCGGGTCTGAGAAGACCTGTTGTCTGACACACACACACACACACACACATGCACACGTGCAAACACATACACACACATACACAGTCATTTCAGTTGGCCTCCAGACCAAACAAAAGCTAAACATTTCATAAACATTTCACATGCACACACACACACACATACAGAAACACACACACAGAAACACACACAAACACATGCACACAGGTCCATATTTTTATAAAGAATTTCAAAAATAAAATGTGTGTTTTGCAAATAATTGTTTCCTCTCTTATTTTTGAATTTAGCTGCATCAGTCAGCTTTGTCCTGTTGATATGCTGAGTAATGTTTGATATTTACCAGTCAGTGGTTATCCAAAATAATATTTAATAATTTCTGCTTATTTTACTCAAAAACATGGCATAATTTCATAAGGTTTATTGTTCATAAATTAAGTATAATAAAAAAAAACATGAGAAGTGTAAAAGAAGTTTTATTCACATGAAATTATGCCATGTTTTTGAGTGGTGTGTGTGTGTGTGTGTGTGTGTGTGTGTGTGTGTGTGTGTGTAGCCGTTGTTTGACCCTGCCTGTTGTGATTACGAGAGTGTATAATAAAACTGCAAATGGACCCTCAGCCTCACGACGCCTCATTACGGAAGACTTCGCCACACAACAATCCAGCAGTGATTTCGAAGCTCTCCATGGAACTCTCAGCTCAAGCACAACAACTCTCGGGCCACTACAAACAGCTGACGCACCTTACCTCGCTCAGGGGTGAACTCGTCGCCGCCCTGCAAAACTGCCATAGTAGCCCAGAAGCACACGAGACAACACCCCTGGCATCTGCACTTGCTCCCCTGTGCGCTGCTCTCCCGGCCGCTAATGCACGGCTGGCTTTCCCGGAGAAGTTCAACGGTGACTCAGCGAAATGTCGGGGCTTCCTGATGCAGTGCTCACTCTTCGTGAGTGAGCAACCTTTCCTCTACCCCACTGACACCAGCCGAACAGCGTTTGTCTGCACCCTTATCACAGGGAGAGCACTAGAGTGGGTTACCGTGATATGGGGAGATGATGGCACTGCGCTCGCCTCCTTTCAGCACTTCCTGACTCAATTCTGCAGTGTGTTCGAGCACCCCATGGGAGGAGAGAGCACAGAGGAGCGCCTATTGAGCATGGCTCAAGGAGACCCTACTGCCTCGAATTACGCTCTCGAGTTTCGCACCTTCGCGGGAAAAGCATGCTGGGAGGAGAGACCACTCAAACTTCTCTACCGCAGGGGTTTGAACCATGAGCTGCAGGCTGAACTCGCCTGCCGCGATGAGGGGAGAGATTTGTCGGCTTTTGTGGAGCTGTCAATCCAGGTGGACAACATTGAATGTGTTCACTCCCCGATCACAAAACTTGCTCAATTTGATGTACGATTAATGGTTCAGTGAGAGGAGTTGAGTCTGGTGGCACTCATCAATTCAGGCACTCAGTGGCGTTTGCTAAGGCTAATGCCATCCAACTGACTAGGTGCACCTCAGTACAGTACCTTGGCAGTGATGGCGATAGACGGGCGGCCGCTTGGAAAGGGACGAATTCAGTTCACCACTGAGGAGATCAAGCTGCGAGTGTGCCTGTCTCATATTGAAACCATTTGCTTTCTCTTGATCACCTCTCCATGTCACCCACTGATTTTGGGTCTGCCATGGCTGCAGCTTTACAACCCTGTCATCTCCTGGAGGGAGCATCAGATTATCTCCTGGGACAAAACCTGCACTCAGCATCTCCGACCCTCCAAGGCACCGTTCCAGATTAACTCTGCCATCACCATGTCTGACTCTCCGGCCATTTCCGGCCTGCCAGCCGAGTATCATGATCTCGCAGAGGCCTTTAACAAGGTCAAAGCCACCTAGTTACTGCCTCATCGACCCAGTGATTGTTGCATTGAGCTCCTGCCCAACGCCACTTCACCCAAGGGCAGGATCGTCCCGCTTTCACAACCTAAAACCAAAGCCATGTATAAATACATTGAGGAGGAGTTAAAGAAGTGATTTATTCGTCAATCAGTATCACCTGCATCGTCAGGCTTCTTCTTTGTGAAGAAAAAGGACGGAGGGCTCCGTCCTTGCATCAATTATCGGGCTCTTAATGAACTGACCGTTAAGTTTCGTTATCCACTCCCACTCGTTCCATCAGCTCTCGACCAACTGCGCAAGACATGATACTTCATTAAACTGGACCTGTGCAACGCTTAAAACCTCATTCACATTAGAGAGGGAGACGAGTGGAAAACTGCTTTCTCCACCCAGTCAGGCCACTATGAATATTTGGTCATGCCGTTCGGCCTTGCAAACAGTCTATAGGTATTCCAATCGTTCATCAACTATGTGTTCTGGGACATGCAGGATCGCTGGGTGATCGTGTATATTGATGACATCCTAATTCACTCTGAGACATTGGTGGAACACATACCGCACGTACGAGCTGTACTTAAGCGGCTGATCCAACTTCGACTCTATGCTAAAGAGTATCCCTTTCCTTTCCCTTTCCTGGGCTACATTATCTCCATGGGAAGTGTCGCTATGGACGATGCCAAGGCGCAAGTGGTGCTAAAATGGCCATGAATGCTGACCAATCAAAGAACTAAAGCAGGTCCTCGGGTTTGCAAACTTCTATTGCCACTTCATTCGAGGTTTCAGCACCATAGCGGCACCGCTCACCTCCATGACAAGAAAAGCACTGTCCAGTTTGACGTGGTCACCTGAGGCAGTTGCAGCCTTTTAGCTCTTAAAGGAGCGCTTTACCACGGCTCCCATTCTCCATCACCCCGACCCGAATCGACCATTCATTTTCGAGGTAGACGCCTCCAGCACAGGAATCGGAGCGGTGCTCTCACAGCATCAGGGACCGGCCGAAAAGATGTTCCTGTGTGCCTACTTCTCCTGGATACTCTCGGCAGCCGAGCGCAATTACGACGTAGGGGACCGCAAACTACTCACCATGAAGGCAGCTTTCGAGGAGTGGCAACATTGGCTGGAGGGAAATCAGCATCTTTTCACTGTCCAAACAGATCAGAAGAACCTAGAATATTTACGCTCCGCCAAGCGAATGAACATGAGGCAGGTGCGATGGGCAATGTTCTTTACACACTTTCGCTTCACAGTAACCTACAGACCTGGGTCCAAGAATACTAAGGCCGACGCACTCTCCCGCCTAAACAATGAACCCGACCAAGATCCACCTGCTGGACCCATCATCCCCGAGACTCAGATAGTTGCTCCCACATGATGGCGGCATGTGCACATGCAGCGGCTTCTCTCTCTCCCAGAAAAACGGTGCTTTCGTGTTTTTCACCTCGTGAGTCGCGGTGTTTTTGGACGTCTACAACGCGTCCACCTGTCCTTAAGCGCGCATACAGCCGTGAGTTTCTGCTCGATGTCGCAAGAACCACATTTTTGGAATTAAACTCCTTGCACACAGAAGAGCTGCGGGACCTCGGTCTACTCCGGAGGCCTACGCCATCACCAACCCCCACTACTACATCTCGCCCGCAGCCGAAGCGCCACAAGAGGCGTGAGAGAAAGCAGAAGAGGGGTAAGCGCGGAGGTATCCGGGCCAGGCTAAAGGCTAACCCACACAAGCCAGCTATCCCTACCATCGTACTGGCTAACGTACGCTCTTTAGACAATAAAATGGATTACATCCGACTACTGCGCTCGGCTCGTAGATCTGTAAGAGACTGTTGTGTCTTTGTGTTCACGGAAACGTGGCTTAGCAACAGCGTTCCGGACGACGCTATTCAGCTCGATCAGCTAACATGCTATCGAGCGGACCGAGCTCTCGCCGCGGGAGGAAAAACTCGCGGCAGCGGGCTTTGTGTTTACATCAATGATGCGTGGTTCCGCAATACTGTTGTGGTCTGCAAACACTGCTCACCCCTGGTGGAGTTTATGAGTATTAAGTGCCGCCCGTTCTATCTGCCGAGGGAATACACAGCCATTCTGCTCGTTGTTGTATACATTCCCCCAAACCCAACAACAGCAACAGGAACGATGCACTACATGAACTGTACATCAGTGAGCAGCAGACAGCACACCCTGATGCTTTTCTCATCATAGCTGGGGATTTCAATCATGCAGACTTAGAGTGTGTTCCCAAAAATACACCAATACATTAACTTTTCAACACGAGGTAATAACATTTTGGACTTTGTTTACACCACTCAGAAAGGAGCCTACAAAGCCCTCCCCCTCCCCCACCTTGGCGCATCAGACCACATTACTGTCATGCTAATGCCTGCATACAGACCACTCATTAAAGTCACCAAACCAGTTCAGAAACAAATTCAGGTGTGGCCTGAGGGGTCATCGGAGGCTCTTCAAGACTGCTTTGACACCACGGACTGGAATATGTTTAAGCAGGCTGCCACATACAATAACACCACAGACCTCCAAGAGTACACGGAAACTGTCACTACCTACATCACCAAGTGCATTGTTGATGTAACAGTTACAAAGACCATCACTATCTGGGCCAATCAGAAGCCATGGATGACAGAAGAGGTCTACAGACTCCTGAAGACGCGGAATGTCATCTTCAGAGCTGGAGATGAGGCGGGTCTGAGGACAGCCAGGGCCAACCTATCCCGTGGCATCAGAGAGGCTAAGAGGCAGTACTCCAGGAGGATAGCCCATAAATTCAGTGACAGCAGAGACACTCAGAGCCTGTGGCAGGGGATACAAACCATTACAGGCTACAAGCCTCCACCACGGACCTGTGATAGTAACATCTCTCTGCTGAACGAGCTGAGCACCTTCTTCGCTCGCTTTGAGAAGCAAAACAGCACCACTGCACAGAAAACTCCACCTCCTCCCGGTGACCAGGTAATGATGCTGACCCCGGATAGCATGAGGAGATCCTTCAGCAGGATCAATGTACGCAAAGCTCCGGGTCCTGACAACATCCCTGGACGTGTACTGAGAGACTGTGCAGTGGAACTCACTGATGTCTTCACAGGCATTTTTAACATCTCACTCAGTCAAGCTGTTTCCCCACATGCTTCAAAGCTGCCACCATCATTCCAGTCCTGAAAAAGCCATCTCCATCATGCTTCAATGATTACCGTACAATGATTAAGTGCTTCGAACGGCTAGTCTTGCACCATATCAAGTCTGCCCTACCCCCCTCTGTGGACCCCTTCCAGTTTGCATATCGGCCAAACCGCTCGACTGATGATGCCATCTCAACTGCCATGCATTCAGCACTCACTCCTGTGGACAAAAAGGACTCATACTTTAGAATCTTGTTCATAGACTTTAGTTCAGCATTCAACACTATCATCCCCCAACAGCTCAGTAATAAACTGCTTCAGCTTGGGCTCAGCACTTCACTGTACAACTGGCTATTGGACTTTCTGACTGGAAGACCTCAGGCAGTACGGGTCGGCAGCAACACATCCAGCACCATCACACTGAACACTGGGGCCCCCCAAGGATGTGTGCTGAGCCCCCTTCTCTTCACCCTGCTGACCCATGACTGCACACCATCACACAACTCCAACCTCTTTATCAAGTTTGCGGATGACACGACTGTAGTGGGTCTCATTAGCAACAAAGATGAGACAAACTACAGGAACAAGGTGAGACGCCTGGCTGGGTGGTGTACTGACAACAATCTCTCTCTGAACGTGGAGAAGATGAAGGAGATTGTTGTTGACTTCAGGAGAACGCACACTCAGCATGCTCCTCTGTCCATCAACGGTGCCACTGTGGAGAGAGTGAATAGCACCAAGTTCTTGGTTGTGGTCATCACAGACGACTTCTCCTGGACTGGAAACACAGCAGCACTGGCCAAGAAATCTCAGCAGCGTCTCTACTTCCTCCGCAAACTGAGAAGAGCCAGCGCCACGCCACCCATCATGCACACCTTCTACAGAGGCACCATTGAGAGCATACTATCGAGCTGCATCACTGTGTGGTACGGTGCTTGCAACGCATCCTGCCGGAAGACAGTACAGTGCATAGTGAGAGCAGCTGAGAGGATTATTGGTGTCTCTCTCCCCTCCCTCCAGGACATTTACGTGACCCGTCTCACCCGAAAAGCCCTCTGCATTGCAGGTGATCCCACCCACCCATTACACAGCTTCTTCAGTCTGCTGCCATCAGGGAGGAGACTGCGGAGTCTCCGGGCCAGGACCAACAGATTGAAGGACAGCTTCATTCATCAGGCTATCAGGAAGCTGAACTCACTCTCAAACTTGCCTCCACTTCTCTTTTCTGCCACAGGCTCCACAGATCTATGAAGCCAACACTCCCCTTCAGATCCCACATCCCCAAGGACCTTCCACTCCCCCTCCCACTAACATAAGGAAACATGCACCAGTCACTTTGTGCAGCATTGGTCTGCCTATTCTCCACTGCATCTACATATGCTTTGCACTTTATTTAAATCTCATTGCTAATATTTTGCACGTAGGGACTGAAAGAAATATATTTTCGATTCTTTTTTGTGTATATACTGTACATGTGAAAGAGTTGACAATAAAGAAAAACTTGAACTTGAACTTGAACATTCAATGGGATATTATGACTGAGATCTCTCAAGCCAACGCGGTGGCCCCGCCTTCTGCCGACTGTCCGCCCACCAAGATCAATGTGCCAGTGAACTACCCCTCTGCTCTCATAGACCTCATGCACGCCTCTCCAAGCTCTGGCCACCTTGGCAACTCGGCCACAACTCGGCTCGTGCAAAATAAGTTCTGGTGGCCCTCGCTACCCGATGACGTAAGGGATTTCGTGAGACACTGAGCTGTGTGTAACACCTCCAAGGCTTTGCATCAGCTCCCAGCCGGTTTACTACAGCCTTTCCCTGTCCCGATGCGTCCCTGGTCCCACATAGCAACTGATTTCATCAACAATCTGCCAAAGTCCAATAACTACACAGTAATCCTGACCGTGGTGGACTGATTTTCGAAGGCATGTTGCCTAATACCTCTGCCCAAACTGCCCATGCCGTTCGAAATGGCCGAGACTTTTTGCAAGTATGTGTTCTGTTTCTACGGCCTCCCTAAAGACATTGTCTCCAACAGAGGCCCACAGTTCACGTCTTGAGTTTGGGCCACCTTCTTTAAGCAACTAAACGTCAACGTTAGCCTCACTTCAGCATACCACCCACAAGCCAACGGCCAGACCGAACACATGAATCAGAAGCTCATCGGCTTCCTATGCTTCCTGCAGCATTACGCTGTTTCAATGTGCCCTAGGGTATCAACCACCTCTCTTCCCGTGGTCCGTATGATTGGTTCCGCAGGAGCGAGGAGATCTGGAGCGAGGCTCATCACCAGCTGCGGAGAGCCATCAGAAGGCAAAAGCTCTAGGCTGACATGCACCGCAGACCGCATCCAGAATATCAGCTGGGGCAGTGGGTGTGGCTCTCGACTCATGACATCCATCTGTGCCTGCCCTGCAGAAAACTCAGCCCCAGGTACATGGGCTTGTTCAGGATAAAATGGATGAATCCAGTGTCCTACCACTTGGCATTGCCCACGTTGTATCGCATCTCTCCGGCGTTCCATGTCTCGCTCCTTAAACCCGCCAGTGGTCCGAGAGGAGAACAAGAGGGGTCTGTCAAACCATCTGTGCCACCGCCCATGTTGGTCGACGGTGAGGAGGCTTATCAGGGCCACTCTTTACTGGACTTCAGACGCTGGGGTGGCAACCTCGAGTACCTAGTGTACTGGGAGGGGTACGGATTGGAGGAATGCTCCTGGGTAGGGACGAGGGACATCCTGGATTTGTCGCTCACCACCGAATTCCACCAACAGCATCCAGATAAACCCCACCCTAGGGGAAGACCCTGGCGCTGTTCGCATCCTCGCTTCAGGAGCCGCTCGCAGGGGGGGGCTCTATCATGAATAACGCACCTGCCACATCCCCCGAGCACCACCAGATGCAACGTTTGCCTGAATACTAACCACTTCCACACTACACTTCCCATAACCACCCTGGACTGATTATGCCACCACCTGGTTCCAATTACTCACTTTCTATTTAAAGGAACTTGAACTTGACCTCGGTGCAAAGTCTCGACTCAGGCCTGTCATTCTGAGCATTTTCTGTCCGTTTATGATTCCCTGTGTTTTGATCTGTTTCTGTACCTTTGTTTCCAAACTTTATTGGCTGCCTGCCCTGACCTTCTGCCTGTTATTCTCGACCCTATCTTTGCTTTGCCTACGTTATTGTCCCTGCCATTGTTTGACCCTGCCTGTTGTGATTACGAGAGTGTATAATAAAACTGCAAATGGATCCTCAGCCTCACAATGCCTCATTACACTGACAAGGGGTCTATCACAGAAATTAGCAAAATAATAAATCCACTGATTAATCAACACGGGAGGGTTAAGGGTCATGCTGAATTGCAAACAGTGGCAGCTTGGCAGTGCTGGGGCTTGAAGCAAGATCTTCCGGGCAACAACTCCAGGCAACAAGAGCCTTAAGCACTCGAGCCACCACTGACCTTAAGAGAATAGGTTTGGAAAAGAAACAAGCAAAGGGAAAAACTTCTTCTAAATGAGTGTTTTGTCATGTAGAGCTAAGACAAGAGCAAGTGCAGAATTCTTCATTTGCACAGAATAATATACTTGGTGGTAATATAAACTGTGACAAGACAATCAATAACTAGAAAACAAAAATACTTAAGAACTAGATCAAGGCTGAATATAAAAAACACATGAGTTTACAACTTATATTGGAAGCTAGACAATTGAATGGTATGACAAAGAAGCTTAAAATATGTGGCTGATAATGCATGTGACCAATGACTATCATAAAACTGAGGAATAAACTAAACAGGTGGGAGCTGAATAAAACACAATACTAACAAAGAGTTTGAAGGTGGATCCCTGTTCTGACAGGGAAATGCCCAAGGTATCTGGTACATATATATTTATTTTTGCAATCACTTCACTGATGTCTTCCTGGAAAAAATTACACAATGATTTTTATTTCATCTAAAAAAACTCCTACAAATAATCTTCTACAAAAAAAATCTACATAAGAAAAGAAAAGTTTTTTTTTCTTAAACATATTAAAATCTAAACATATTAGCACTCAGCAGGTCACCTTGTCCTCTTCCTTCACCTCTACTCTTCCTTACATAATCTCTAATATAAAAATTCTATTAATCTCAGCTATTATGTCATTCAAATTCTTTCCACTTAATTAAAAAAAAAAAAAACTACAGCATTTCAGTCCACATACTTGCAATTATCATAATGATGAGCAGGAAATCAGAGCTTTTATCATGATCTATGACTGGAACA
Source organism: Tachysurus fulvidraco (assembly GCF_022655615.1). Classification (NCBI taxonomy): domain Eukaryota; kingdom Metazoa; phylum Chordata; class Actinopteri; order Siluriformes; family Bagridae; genus Tachysurus; species Tachysurus fulvidraco. The sequence continues at coordinate 2,388,632 of NC_062522.1, forward strand.
CATCCACACCTTATTTTAATTTAAGTAACAAGTATGTCACTGTAGTGTTTTTGTTTGTTTGTTTGGTTGGTCGGTTGCTTTAGTTTGTTAAAGAAAATATAAGAAGTAAAACTTCTTAGAATGAAACTGTAATAGATTTACAGTGCCAGAGGAAATGTAAGGCAAGGTGGCACAAACCGAACTTTTCTTTACTTTAAGACATTTTATGAACAATGACATTCCAAAAGCCAAATTCAAAATCATTTGCAAGTGCAATGCAATTAAGCAACACCCTTAAATACTCAGTTGTGTTCTGTATAAGATATAGTTTTATATAATAATCATTCAATTTCTCTGATGCTTGGAATACCATTACTAAAAGGTAAGCTTCTCGAACAGAACATCAGCTGGTTCCCAGGCTGCCCAGAGTATGGTATCAAACTGACCCTATTCAGACCCTAGGATCATGTACTGATCTGATTCTGTGTGTCACTTTGTATTCTCTGATTTATCAAATTCAATCTATATTAATTGACTGGATGTTTAGAAGGTTATGTAATTGGGGCATTCCAGCAATATAACAGGTTAAACCAGTGACACTGTTGCAGTGATACTGGGTAGATATAAGGGAGCAGGAGAGAGGACAAGAACACCTGCTCACTTGAACAAACCGACACAAAGAGCTGAACGCAAAGATGCTGAGACTTGAGTGTGTGGTTGTTGCCCTGGTCTTGTGTTTAAAAGGTAAGTTATTTGCAATGATAACTCTTAGCTCATATACTTCATGTTGAATATTCTGTAACAACAGGGTCAACATCGCATTTCGTGACACATATTCCTTTTTTACTTTCAGGTTCCCATTCTCAGCTCAGTGGTAGGTACTTCTATTTATCTCCTTTAATGTTTTCTGAAGGCATTTATTTTCCTTTCTTTTATTCAGTCAGATCCTGATGAAATTCGTTGACACTGGGACTGTAAATGATATTTTTATTTCAGAATGTGGAACTGCACCTTTTAACACCCGTATTGTGGGTGGACAGAATACCACAGATGGGGAGTGGCCTTGGCAAGTCAGTTTACAGAGCCCTGTGTATAACGGCCATTTCTGTGGAGGATCACTAATCAACAAAGACTGGGTTCTGACAGCAGCCCACTGTTTCTCCAGGTACAATTTTACAGATAACACTGCACTAATATTTCTCAGAAGGTTAACTGAACAAACGACTAAACACCTTTATTTATTTCTTTATCCTTTCAGCGCTAGCATGTCTAACCTGACTGTGTATTTGGGGAAACAGACTTTAAAGGGCTCTAATCCCAATCAAGTTGCAAGAAGTGTTAAACAGATGATCATTCATCCCAGCTACAACAGTGCAACTCAGGACAATGACATTGCCCTTCTGCTTCTGAACTCCTCTGTCACCTTCACAAACTATATCAGACCAGTGTGCCTTGCAGGTCAAGGCAGCAGCTTTCCAGATGGCACCACATGCTGGATTACAGGCTGGGGAAGCATCGCATCTGGAGGTAAAACACATACACCTGCACAAGATAACATACTCATATTGTACAACAAATAGAGGTGTTTTATTTAAATGGACATTTAAGTGTCTCAGTAGTAGAGGTGCTGGGTTTGGGTGCTGATGAATGCCCCAAAAGACAGGAAACTGTGTAATTGTGTAAGGATACTAAAATGCTTAGGGAGGCTAAAACTACTCTAGTTTCTGCTACCTAACGACTCTATGCAGAATTTAAGGTTGTGAATAGTTGCTGTTCTTGAACCTGAAGTCAATTCTCAAGAAAGCAGAACAAATCAGAGCATTGTTTCTTCTTGCAGCCAAACTGGGATATAATTTGTTACCTTTTGTAAAATATGTTGTGTATGTTTTTGTGTGTAGTGCAACTGCCATCTCCTGGTGTGCTGCAGGAGGCAGTGGTGCCCACTGTCAATAACTATATTTGTGATTTTCTACTGGGATACGGATCTATTACCACAAGCATGATCTGTGCTGGTTATATCCAAGGAGGCACAGACACCTGTCAGGTACACACAAAGTCAAAGTTACAACATAAACAAATATCTGAAAAATATTGTCAACATCATAGAATTTGTTGTGGTCCCAGCAAGAGTTCTCTCTTTTTTGAAGGGGGATTCTGGAGGTCCGCTGGTGACCAAGAAAGGTGCAGTCTGGATTCAGACTGGTATCACTAGCTGGGGTGAAGGCTGTGCTGAATCCTTCTCACCTGGTGTCTATACTCTGGTGTCTCAGTTCCAGACCTGGATATCCAGTGTCATCAATCAAAATCTGCCTGGCTTTATCATGTAAGATATTATTTGGTCATGAACATTAAATAAGGGTATGATTCATTTATTGAAAGCAAATGACTAACTAACACTTGTTCATAATATGTTCTTGTGTCCTGACAGATACTAACACAGTGGAACAACCGGTGTATGTACTGATGGTTCAGGCAGAAAGAAAGCATCATAATTTACTAATGACATTTATTATGTTATATTCAGTGTATAAATATTAATTATAGATGTCTATATTTATTTTTTACAGAAATGAATCTAATAAATTGTCAAGACATGACATTGTAATATAATAATTATAAATGTTGTAATGGTACTACATGTACAGGGTAATACATATTTTTTAATGTATGTCATGATGTTTAATTTACTGTTCATACAATTAAAGAATATTTAACAGAGTAAACCTTTTGGCTGGTGAAACATCATTTCATGAGGCTTAAATATTGACAACATTTTATAAATAAACATTCTATTGGGTTACGTTTAACATACATCTTTTTCACATTTTCAGAGTCTAAAGCTATCTCAGACAATTTGATCATCTGATGTCAAATATGTTTCGTCCATAATATACACACATTGTCAAACTACCAAATAAATTCCACATATAATGAATATACACATAGTGTAACATCTTTAATGGATCACCATCTGGCCCCACAGATCAGTTGTGTTTCCTTGCTGGTGTTGCTTGAACTTAATGCAGATTTGACACCTTTAATTATACATATGTTCTACTTGAACATGTTGTTGGGGTTAAGGGAACAGCTGTCTTTTAGCCGGTGTCATATCCTCTATGTATAGTAAGGATATGTTCATGTTCCACAAGGTTCTAATTTAGGCCCACTGCTTTTCTCCTGATATATTCTATCTCTTGGAACATTACTTGCAAACTAGCTTGCACTGCTATTTTAATGATCAAAAATGACAGTTATATGTTTCAGCTAAATCAGAGGAGAGACACAAGCTTATCTAATTCTGAAGAATATACAAAGGACATTGTATTGTGGATGCTTACTAACTTTCTCCTGCTTAACTCTGACAAGACAGAAGTTCTTGTACTAAGACCACAGGCAGCCTGAAGTAAGCTTTCTGATTACAGAGTAACTCTGGATAGTCTTTCTTTTACATCATGTGCAGCAATAAAAGACCTCATATGGGTGACACTGGAGGGTGTGATTATAAAAATACAGTCAAACAGATGTTGTATAGATGCAAATGATCACATGGAGTTCACATCTTTTTAGTATAGCAGAGTCTAACTGTAGCTGATAGCTCTTTAGATGCCTCTGCAATCGCTGAGTCAGCCTCATCTATAAGAACAAGTAGGTCTTCAACCGCTCTTTGATAATAGCCTAAGACTCAGCTGTCCGTACCTCTAGGGGAAGTTCATTCCACCACCATTTGACCTTCTCTGTTTATAAAAAAATTAAGTATATATGATAGACAAAAAATGTGAAAAAAGGCTAACTTGTTTACAACATATTAATATATATTGCAAGATTTTTTGTAATGTTTGGTATAAAAAACCTCATTGATATGCAAAAATGCCTCATTTTCTAGGAAAAAAAACAGAAATGTTGAACTATTTTCACTATAGAGGCACAAAAGTGTAATTCGCAGCGTTTCCCAGAAGTGCCTAATATTCTGAGACGCTTCTCTGTGTTGCCGGTTGGGAGGCAAGGCAGGTGCACCAGCTGTGACAAAAAGTTAATACACAATTACATGCTGGTATTTTGAAACCATTTTGACCATTTTTAATGTAAGCAAATTATAAAACCTGTTTTCTTCAAGGTCAAATTGTTTATAAATCAAAAATTTTACAATAATCACCATTCTGTGTGATCAGCTTACATTTGTGAACATTTTACACTTATGTCTGTTTTGCCTAACATATGCCATCTGATCACCCAAAAACGGGCCACACACACACACACACACACACACACACACACACACACACACACACACACACACACCACTCAAAAACATGGCATAATTTATCGTGAATAAAACGTCCTTTACACTTCTTATGGTTTTTATTATATTTAATTTATAAACAATAAACCTCATGAAATTATGCCATGTTTTTAAGTAAAATAAGCAGAAATTATTGACTATAATTTTGGATAACCACTGACTGGTGTATGTCAAACATCCCCAGGTCAAAGCTGACTGATGCAACTAAATTCATAAATAAGAGAGAGGAAACAAATATGATTTGAATATGAAAACACAACATGTGTTTGTGTGTGTGTGTGTGTGTGTGTGTGTGTGTGTGTGTGTGTGTGTGTGTGTGTGTGTGTGTAAAGCTTGGTAGAAGAAGAAGAGAAGAGAAGATATTGTCCCCAGCTGGACAAATGCATATAAGTGTGAAATATTTACAAATGGGTAGCTTTTGTTTTTTCTGGAGGCATAATGAATTGCCCAATGCTTGTGTGTGTGTGTGTGTGTGTGTGTGTGTGTGTGTGTGTGTGTGTGTGTGTGTGTGTGTGTGTGTGTGTGTAGCATCCTTTCGGTAGATCATATTTTGAACAAAAGTGTGAAATATTTACAAATGTGTAGCTTTTTTTTTCTGGAGGCATAATGAAATGCAATGCCCAATTTTTGTGTGTGTGTGCATGCACGTGTGCGCGTGTGTGCGTGTGTGTGTGTGTGCGTGCGTGCGTGTGTGTGTGTGTGTGTGTGTGTGTGTGTGTCTAGCATGCAATGCCCAAATTGTGTGTGTGGACATTTTATGTGTGCATTTTAGTGTCTGTATGTACGTTCATTGCACTGAAAAGGGCAAAAGTGTGACCTATTTCCCCATTAAATGTGTCCGAGTCAATTTGACTTGTTCAATGAAAATAGACAAAATAAATTTTACTTGCAAAGTTCATAATTTGGAACAATCCTGGTAAATTTCAGGCAAATATGTGGAAGGAAACCCAAGTTATGACACATTAAACTTTCCAGATGAGTCAAATAGACCCCAGGTCTGCACATGCGGTATACTTACCTCTTACCCTGAGAGATGGTGGAACCAGTTGTGCTGGGTGCAGTGTGAGGAGTGATGAGGGCTTTGAGGTAAGAGGTAGATGGTCCGATTTTAGATTTGTAGGCAAGCATCAGTGTTTTGAATCTGATGCGTGCAGCTACCGGAAGCCAGTGATGGGATCGCAACAGTGGGGTGGTATGCAAGAACTTAGGCAGGTTGAAAACAAGCCATGCAGCTGCATTTTGGATCATTCGCAGAGGCCGAATTGCACCTATATGTAGACCTGCCAGCAGTGCATTGCAGTAATCCAGTCTTGAAATGACAAGAGACTGAACAAGTACCTGAGCAGCCTGTGTGGACAAAAATGACAGAATCCTTCTAAAATAAATAATAGCACAAGGGTAGCCTTCTTTTATGTCAGAAATAATGCTAAGAAATTTCACTACATGCAACATGACCTCTAAGTTGGATTATTGTAATTTTCTCCTTCTGAATGTCCCAGTAGGAGCATAAACTCCAGTTAGTCAAGTATGCAGCTAGAATTTTAACACAAACTAGAAGATATGAGCACATTACTCCTACCTTATCCACACTGCAATGGCTCACAGTCAAACTTCACATTCTACACAACCACTCTTGGTTAGTAAGGGGTTCTCTATGAGGTCAATAAAGAGGTAGAAATATTAGAAAATTCTGGTTATAATGCGATCAGCTGGTATCAACAGGAGAGTGGGTTAATATATTTCATAATTCTCCATTCTATTTAGGCTTTGTTGTATTTTTGATAATTGTGCATAATCACCTTGTTTGTTATATAATTTACCTGGCCTAGATATCATTGCTCTAATTACAGTACCTTCCATTATATAACTACTTGCAGTTATACAGTTATTACCTGCATGAACCTCTTGTTTCCTGAGTCATATCTGGATATGTGACCTAGCAGATTTCTGACACAGTGACACATTTACTCTGTATATACTGTATTTTTCCATACATTCCATTTCTATTATTTATTTTTACCCTTTTGTTAATGGAGAGGTGCAAAGTAAGTATTTCGTTGTATGGTCTAAACCATAGGTCACTAACAGGTGGACCGCGACCCGGGTCCGGACCCAGATGCTGCCCTATACAGACCCAAAACAAAAGGTTATGATTTAAAACTTGACGGGGCGCTTCTATTTTAACCGGCGCAGCTTTTGCAATCTTTACGGTAGTGGTAGTGGAAACACACAGACCAATTGCATGCGAGTTAAGCCATCTCACGTGATAACACTTAGCCAATCAAGACTGGGCATTCCTAAAGTAAACCCTGCGTCTCAACAGTACAAGACAGATGAGAGAGAATTAAAGTGGAAGAAAGATAGCGATACATGTAGAAAAAAAGGGAGAGAAACAGACGAGTGAGATGGAGAAAGGGAGAGAAACAGATGAGTGAGACTGAGTAAGGGAGAGAAACAGACGAGTGAGACGGAGAGTGTGGCACTTATCAAAAGATGTTGAAATAACTACTAGGCTACTTAAATATATACCACACTAACTAATTAGACATTATGATCTACCGGACCTTCGCTTCAAGAAATTTTCTCTTACTGGACCTCTTTAAATTTTAGTTGAATACCTCTGGTCTAAACCATTGTGTTTTCACTGTGCACATGACAATACAGTAAATCTCTTGAATCTTAAATTTCTATATATTTTGTAAACTGACTTACTGCTAGGTGTAACCATGACTATTATTATAAAGAAAGAGTTATTAGGCAGCAGTGTCTTGAGGTTTTATTCCTGATGACTTGTATATATGATTTTGATAGCCATTAATATCCACACTGGCCATAAATATGCTTTATTTTTATACAAGGTAGGATTTTCTCTGATTTCTATAGACATGTAATCCATCATGAACATCGAAGATCCTTATGTTAAATCTAACTTGAAGAATCTTTGTAAATGTGTTAACCTAGTGGTTAAAGTGGTTAAGGTGTTGAACTACTGATCAGAAGGTTTCAAGTTAAATCCCAGTTCCACCTTGGTTGCTCAGTTGTATAAAATGAGATCAAATGTAAGTCTCCCTAGACAAGGGTGTCATAAATATCAATATAAATTTGTACATGGATGAAGAACATGGATGGCACCGATTTGTCAATTTCCTATATTGCCATTTTTTATTTGAATATCCACAGCAAATACAAAGGCCTAGGTAAACACAGACAGCAGGGCACATTTGTAGCTCAGCTTCCAAGATCCAACAAGTACTGTTCAGGCAGGGAGTTTGGAGTGATTCACATCTGTACATTCACATCTGTGTACCTGCTGCTGACAATCATTGTTGCACATAAATATTAAAGTAAAGGTCAAGGTGAAGAATTCTGTGCATCTGTGGATATCTCATAATTTTTAAACCCTGTTACATGCTAAAGCACTGTGGCGGCCTGTCAAACCCTGCTCAAGGCTTTGTTCCATGCTCTCAGCAGACTCCCAAGTTTTGTCTCAAGCCTTGTTCCAATCCTTGATCCCTGCCAAGGTTGATGCCTTGCTGTCAGACTTCGAAGCCTTGTTCCACTCTAAGTTCAACGTGGTGGCCTTCCAAACCTTCTTCCAAGCTGAGACTGACAAGGCAACCTCCTAAGCTCAGCCCACGCTTAGCCCTGCTTAATATCCTGGATATTAAAATGCCACCTTTAAACACCCTCTAAATGCCAATGCCATGACCTGCCAAATTCTGTTCCACGTATTGGCATTCCAGGCATTGCTCCAAGCCCTGCCCCTGCCAAGACTGATGTGTTAAACCCCATGCCCCACTTCATCAAGCAGGTAAATTGTAAACAGCGTCACTGACAGTAACCAACAGCATCACTGGCACTTGCTTGTTTATTTTTAAAAATTACCTTTCTGTGGTTGAAACGTAATAACATTAATGGTCCACATACTTGATGCACTGATAGTCTTAACTCCAATTACTTAAGAACAGAAAAGGCTTAATTTTTTTTAAATAGTACTTCCTGAATTTTAACAGTATAACCTAATGTTGAATTTAGCAGACTGTATAGTACTAGAACACTGTTGCTTTTAGGAAATAAATCTTACATTTTAATAAAATTTTTATCCAACTGAGCACACAATGGTTAAGGGCCTTGCTCAAGGGCATCCAGAGGATGTTTTGAGGACCTTTGATACGAACCTACACCCTTCCAATCAGTGGGCCAACACCTTAAACATTACTCTACCACATTCCTGTGGCCCTGTTTAGCAGGTGAGGCTGAGTTGTGTGAGTCTTTATGCAGTAGGCAAAGCAACATAAGGGCAGATAAAAAAAACAGCTGAACTATTTGCCTGTGCTTTAGTATTGTTATTGTTTTTTTGTTTGTTTGTTTGTTTGTCTGTTTTGTAACCATTATCTCATACTATTTGATTTAACATTATTGTGGAAAATTACCAAAAATGAAGCATCCACTTTAGAATGAATAAAAAATCCATCTGCAATGAGCTGGTGTCCAGTATGTAATTCCTGATCTTGAATCATACTGTAATCAAGATCATTCATATGAGTGGATATCATTACAGTAGTTATAGCTCATATTACAATATTTAAATTCACACTTACTCACTATCCATGTTTAGAAACATAAGTATAAGAGCTTAAGTAAATTCAAACGGAGAAAACGAAGTACACTTACTGATGAAGTTAAAGACAATTCATGAAAAAATGTCATTCTAAACGTCATATTCATAATTTTTAGAATTTTTTAAAAATTGCTTTTTTAGGCAAGACCTTTGTTGTTAAGGAGTATCTGTTATCTGGCAACACGACAGTGTATCATCTGTCTACACCAAGAACCTTACAATAGCAATAAAAATCACACTAAGGATAGCTGGACAAGCCACTGTGAGCTAGTAAATGTGGAGTGGCAGCTACACTGGATCTAGACATAACCAGAAGTGGCTTTGGAAACCACTACTTTCTGTCCCAGAGGGCAAAGTTGCCCAGTTGCAGGCAGAATTTTCTGAAATCTTCGTCTTTCCCTGGTCACATTAATCTCTTAGACTTCCACAAAGAGACTCTATATTAATACTCTGAACACAACAAGGAAGTATAGGAGCAGTTTGTGTGATCTAAGGGTAATTGAGGCATCCCACCATAAATTGTGCAGACCTCATAGAGCTTGTGGATCATCCTCTAACCAGGAAAATTCAAGCAAAACAGGACCTCCAGAATCATCCTTTCAAAATAAAGGGCATTTGTTGTGATTTGGAAAACTCAGATTCTAAGTCACAACAGGCATTTCCTGCCTCTGGAGCAGCACAAGATGTACTGAAGCTGGGGTGAATTTGGCTTAACAGGTATTCTATGGGTGAAACAGTGGGCTGCTCTCAGAACCTAGTCTTTGCTGACAAGGGATCTATCTCAGAAATTATTAAAATAATAAATCCACTGATTAATCAACATTGGGGGGGGGGGGGTGTTAAGGGCCATGCTGAATTGCACAACATTGGCAGCTTGGCAGTGCTGGAGCTTGAAACAAGAACTTCCGGACAACAACCCCCCCACCCCACCCCACCCCAACAAAAAAACTCCTACAAATAATCTTCTAAAAAAAATCTACATAAGAAAAGAAAAGAATATATATATTTTTCTTAAACATATTAAAATCTAAACATATTAGCACTCAGCAGGTCACCTTGTCCTCTCTGTGAATTCTTTCACCTCTACTCTTCCTTACATAATCTCTAATATAAAAATTCTATTAATCTCAGCTATTATGTCATTCAAATTCTTTCCACTTAATTAAAACAAAATCTGCAGCATTTATAGTCCACATACTTGCAATTATCATAATGATGAGAAGGAAATCAGAGCTTTTATCATGAACTATGACAGGAAAACATCCACACCTTATTTTAAATTCAGTAACAAGTATGTCACTGTAGTGTTTTTTTGTTTGTTGGGTTTTGTTTGTTAAAGAAAATATAAGAAGTAAACCTTCTTAGAATGAAACGGTAATAGATTTACAGTGCCAGAGAAAATGTAAGGCACGGTGGCACAAATTGAACTTTTCATTACTTTAAGACATTTTATGAACCCTGACATTCCAAAAGCCTAATTCAAAATCATTACAGTGGATCTGTGGCTATACCAAGAACAACTAAGTCTACAACTAGAAAACAATTGTACCAGGAAATTGCTGTACTTTCCTAAGCATGGTCCAAATCCAGGCTTTACCAGTTGTGTCCTGTATAATCTAAATAGTTTTGGATAAAACTGTCAACCAAATGACAAATTGATTTACGAGTTTAAAACTACCACTTTATCCTATGGTCATGATTTGTAAAATATGGGAAAAGTAGAAGGACAGAATCCTTTGTCAGAATGGTTAAGGAGCCTAATCTTCATTCTGTCATTCAATTTCTCTGATGGTTGGAATAGCATTACTAAAAGGTAAGCTTCTCAAACAGAACATCAGCTGGTCCCCAAGCTGCCCAGAGCATGGTATCAAACTGACCCTATTCAGACCCTAGGATCATGTACTGATCTGATTCTGTGTGTCACTTTGTATTCTCTGATTTATCAAATTCAATATTTATTAATTAACTGGATGTTTAGAAGGTTATGTAATTGGGGCATTCCAGCAATATAACAGGTTAAACCAGTGACATTGTTGCAGTGATACTGGGTAGATATAAGGGAGCAGGAGAGAGGACAAGAACACCTGCTCACTTGAACAAACCGAGACAGAGAGCTGAACGCAAAGATGCTGAGACTTGAGTGTGTGTTTGTTGCCCTGGTCTTGTGTTTAAAAGGTAAGTTATTTGCAATGATAACTCTTAGCTCATATACTTCATGTTGAATATTCTGTAACAACAGGGTCAACCTCACATTTCGTGACACATATTCCTTTTTTACTTTCAGGTTCCCATTCTCAGCTCAGTGGTAGGTACTTCTATTTATCTCCTTTAATGTTTTCTGAAGGCATTTATTTTCCTTTCTTTTATTCAGTCAGATCCTGATGACATTCGTTGACACTGGGACTGTAACTGATGTTTTTATTTCAGAATGTGGAACTGCACCCTTAAACACCCGTATTGTGGGTGGACAGAATACCACAGATGGGGCATGGCCTTGGCAAGTTAGTTTACAGAGCCCTGTGTATAACGGCCATTTCTGTGGAGGATCACTAATCAACAAAGACTGGGTTCTGACAGCAGCCCACTGTTTCTCCAGGTACAGTTTTACAGATAACACTGCACTAATATTTCTCAGATAATAAACGGAACAAACGACTAAACACTTATTTATTTCTTTATCCTTTCAGCGCTAGCATGTCTAGCCTGACTGTGTATTTGGGGAAACAGACTTTAAAAGGCTCTAATCCCAATCAAATTGCAAGAAGTGTTAAACAGATGATCATTCACCCCAACTACAACAGTGCAACTCAGGACAACGACATTGCCCTTCTGCTTCTGAACTCCTCCGTCACCTTCACAAACTACATCAGACCAGTGTGCCTTGCAGGTCAAGGCAGCAGATTTCCACCTGGCACCAAGTGCTCGATTACAGGCTGGGGAAGCATTGCATCTGGAGGTAACATACATACACATGCACACATACACAGGTCCCTGGGCACAAGGAAACATTCTCATATTGTACAACAAATTTAAGTCATAGAGGTGTTTTATTTAAATAAACAAATAAGTGTCTCAGTAGTAGAGGTGCTGTGTTTGGGTGCTGATTAATGCCCCAAAAGACAGGAAACTGTGTAATTGTGTAAGGATACTAAAATGCTTAGGGAGGCTAAAACTACTCTATGCAGAATTTAAGGTTGTGAATAGCTGCTGTTCTTGAACCTGAAGCCACTTCTCAAGAAAGCAGAACAAATCAGAGCATTGTTGGTTTCTTGCAGCCAAACTGGGATATAATTTGTTACCTTTTGTAAGATATGTTGTGTATGTTTTTGTGTGTAGTGCAACTGCCATCTCCTGGTGTGCTGCAGGAGGCAGTGGTGCCCACTGTCAATAGCTTTATTTGTGATTATCTACTGGGATACGGATCTATTACCACAAACATGATCTGTGCTGGTTATATCCAAGGAGGCACAGACACCTGTCAGGTACACAAAAAAGTCACAGATACAACATGAACAAATATCTGAAAAATAAAATGTAGATCAACCTTATGTCAACATCATAGAATTTGTTGTGGTCCCAGCAAGAGTTCTCTCTTTTTTGAAGGGGGATTCTGGAGGTCCGCTGGTGGCTAAGAAGGGTGCAGTCTGGATTCAGACTGGTATCACTAGCTGGGGTGAAGGCTGTGCTCGAGCCTTCTCACCTGGTGTCTATACTCTGGTGTCTGAGTTCCAGACCTGGATATCCAGTGTCATCAATCAAAATCTGCCTGGATTTATCATGTAAGATATTATTTGGTCATGAACATTAAATAAGGGTATGATTCATTTATTGAAAGCAAATGACTTACTAGCACTTGTTTATAATATGTACTTGTGTCTCGACAGATACTAACACAATGGAACAACCGGTGTATGTACTGATGGTTCAGGCAGAAAGAAAGCATCTTAATTTACCAATGACATTTATCATGTTATATTCAGTGTATAAACATTAATTATAGATGTCTATATTTATTTATTTTTTTACAGAGATAAATCTAAAAATTGTCAAGACATGACATTGTAATATAAATTTGATTTTAATAATAATAAATGTTGTGATCGTGCTACATGTACAGGGTATTACATACATTTAATGTATGTTATGATGTTTATATTACTGTTCATACAATTAAAGAATATTTTCCAGAGTAAACCTTTTGGTTGGTGAAACATCATTTCATGTGGCTTAAGTATTGAAAACATTTTATAAATAAACATTCTATCTGGTTAAGTTTAACATACATCATTTTCACATTTTAAGAGTCTAAAGCTATCTCAGACAATTAGATCATCTGACATAAAATGAAACTAATTAATTAATACCTGTCACGATGTGACATGATGCGACAAAGGCAATTGAGGATCCAAATGCAGTTTACCAAGTTAATGAACAAAAACGAAAAACAGGCAGGCAAAACAGGTCGGAACAGGAACAGACAACAGAATACGCTAAACACCAACAACGACTCACAACAGGGGAATGAACAAACAGTGTATATATAGGGAACAAGAACCAATCACAAGACAGAGGTAAGCACAGACTAAGACAAGACACCTGGGGAAGAGAATGAGTGTAGTTAATGTCCATGGTAACAGATAGGTGGGCGGGGTCAACCATTAACAGGGCAAGGCAGCAGACAGACAAAAAGGAAAACACAGACGGACTCATTACAATGCCAAATAAAATAAATTTCCATATATAATGAAAATACACATAGTTTAACATCTTTAATGGATCACCATCTGACCCCACAGATCATGGTTGTGTCTCCTTGTACTAGGACCACAGGCAGCCTGAAGTAAGCTTTCTAATTAAAGAGTAATTCTGGATGGACTATCTATTATATCATGTGCAGCAGTAAAAGGCTTTGGCATGTTTATTGACACCGGTCTCTCATTTGAAGCTTATGTAGATAATATCACAAGGGTAGACTTCCTTTATCTACTACATGATGCAGACACACTAGTTCATGCATTGTCACGTCTAGGTTGGATTGTAATTGTATTGAATTGTACTCTACTCTATTGTAATGCTTTACTGTCTAGATGTTCCAGTAGGAGCATAAACATGCTCCAGTTAGTCCAAAACACAGCAGCTAGAGTTCTAATTAGAACCAGAAGATATGAACATATCACCCCTATCTTATACACACTGCATTGGCTCACTGTGAAATTTTATATTGTGTAAAATCACTGCTGGTCAGTATGGGGTGCTCTATGAGGTCACTAAGGAGTTGAAAACATCAAAAAAAATTTAGTTGGACATTGGGAACATTGTGAATGTGATCAGTTGGAATCAACAGGGAACAGGAAGGCTACTTGTTCATTTCAAGCATAACTAACTGTACAACCCTATGAACCATGTTCTTAAAATTTTATTAAATATTTCAATCAGATAAACAGTCTTTGGGTAGTGAGCTCTGGTGAGGATCATTTACACCCCCAACAATTTAAATAGTGCCCATGACATGAGCATAGTACCTGGTCCATCAGAACTAACACAATGTAGTACATTATATGGTCAGAGGTATTTGGACACCTGACCACTGAAAATCTCATTCCAAAACCATTGAAATTAATCTAAGAACGTCATGCCAAGATTGCTTCTACTGTATTATACAGATACAACACCAGAAGTTCAGAGAACAGAGATAAAATAAAGGCAGCATTTTCAAAGACAATTGGCTCATCCCCCTGTTGTCAGAGTAAAGATACACATGTGGACAAAATTGTTGGTACCCTTCGGTCAAAGATAGCTGTTACTGTGACTACGGTTGCACATTTTATTCAGAAATTTAAGATACATGGGACTGTAGCCAACCTCCCTGGACGTGGCTGCAGGAGGAAAATTTATGACAAATCAGAGACAGATAATTCGAATGGTAACAAAAGAGCCCAGAAAGACTTCTAAAGAGATTCAAGGTAAACTTCATGGTCAAAGAACATCAGTGTCAGATCGCACCATCCGTCGTTGTTTGAGCCAAAGTGGACTACATGGGAGACAACCAAGGAGGACACACATCATAAAAAATTAAGACTGGAATATGCCAAACTGCATGTTGACAAGCCACAAAGCTTCTGGGAGAATGTCCTATGGACAACAGATGGGCCTTGGCAAAAAGTTCCATTTTTGTCTCATCAGCTCTGTGTTCACAGACGGAAAAATGAAGCATATCAAGAAAAGAACACTGTCCCTACTGTGAAACATGGAGGAGGCTCTGTTATGTTCTGGGGCTGCTTTGCTGCATCTGGCACAGGGTGTGTTGAATCTGTGCAGGGTACAATGAAATCTGAAGACTATCAAGGGATTCTAGAGAGAAACTGCTGGCCAGTGTCAGAAAGCTTGGTCTCAGTCGCAGGTCATGGGTCTTGCAACAGGACAATGACCCAAAGCACAGATAAAAACACCCAAGAGTAGCTAAGAGGAAAACATTGGACTATTATAAAGTGGCCTTCTATGAGCCCTGATCCTATTGAGCATCTTTGGAAGGAGATGAAACATGCTGTCTGGAAAAGACACCCTTCAAACCAGAAACAACTGGAGAAGTTTGCTCATGAGGAGTGGGCCAAAATACCTGCTGAGAGATGCAGAAGTCTCATTGACGGTTACAGGAATCGTCTGATTGCCGTGATTGCCTCAAAAGGTTGTGCAACAAAATATTAATTTAGGGGTACCATCATTTTTGTCTAGGCCTGTTCCATGAGTTTATTTTTTTAAATAATTCTGTTGAAGCATGGTTGAAAAGCAATGTCTGACTTTCATTGGTTAACATTCATAGAATTTTGTCAGATTAAATTTTTTTCTGTGACCATTGAGAGTTTTTCTTTCATTGACCGAAGGGTGCCAACAATTTTGTCCTTGTGTGTTATTTATTTATATAATGTAACTTTCTCCCTCTAGTTACACACTTTGTTCAATTCAAGGATAATTCATGCAATTGTTTATTTGAAAGCATTAGAAGTGCAGTGTCTTGTCTCTCATTGTTGTTCCAGTGGTTGAGGTTGATTTGTGATTTATAAAGTAATTTAACTAAATAGACCAAATTAGTAAGTAGACCAATACTTTCTAGAGATAGTAATTATTACATTAATCTAATTATACTTGTTGAAGGTGTAATTTATAGTTAGTAATTAAGAACTATTTTAGAGTAAATTCCAAACTGTTATAATATCAGAGGTGAAACCGGAAGAACAGTATTTTATTTTATCAGGAAACAACACAAAAATTGTCAGAAAGCACTTAAGAGGGAGGATCACTTTCCTGACCACTCTGCAAACAGTAGCCTTAATAATATGTTCTGCATCCCTGATGTTATACACAAAACTACCATTTGCAAAGAAACATAAGGCAACTCAAAGAAAGAAACTCTGGGTTTACAGAAGAAAACCTGCTCCCGACCAGGTTAGGTTCACAGAATAAGTTACTATGGTAACTGATTCTGAGTATAAGTTACCTCTCTTTCAGAAATGGGCTTAACTTAACCTGCTTTCTCGGGTTTAACATACCTCCCTTTCTGAAATGGAAAATCTAGAGTTTCCCTCATTTCAGTTTTAACATACTCAGAGTTTTCACTTAACCTCCTTTCTGAAACAGGCCCCTGCTCCCTCTTACCTGGCTGCTTTCAATGATGGTTGAAGACCTACTTATTCATGGGGCACGGTGGCTTAGTGGTTAGCACGTTTGCCTCACACCTCCAGGGTCGGGGGTTCAATTCCCGCCTCCGCCTTGTGTGTGTGGAGTTTGCATGTTCTCCCCGTGCCTCGGGGGTTTCCTCCGAGTTCTCCGGTTTCCTCCCCCGGTCCAAAGACATGCATGGTAGGTTGATTGGCATCTCTGGAAAATTGTCTGTAGTGTGTGTGCGTGTGAGTGAATGAGAGTGTGTGTGCCCTGTGATGGGTTGGCACTCCGTCCAGGGTGTATTTTGCCTCGATGCCTGATGACGCCTGAGATAGGCACAGGCTCACTGTGACCCGAGAAGTTCAGATAAGCGGTAGAAAATGAATGAATGAATGAAAAAACTTTGAACAGTGATTTAGGTTCATGGAATCTTAAGCATGTAACCTAGTGATTGTATTCAGTGATAGAGACTTAAGCATTTTTGTATGTCACTCTGGATAAGGGCATCTTAATGCTGTAAATGTAAATGTAGAGTATTGACTTGTCACAACCTGGAGGAGGAAGACAGACCCAGATACCGGATAGCTTCAAATAAACAGGTTTAATAAATAATAAATACAAAACAGGAACAAAGACGAAAACTAAACAGGACAAAAGAGTGAGGGTACACTAACAGTAATGGATTAGCATCGTCCACAGCCGAGCAGAAGGGTCGAGAGTAGAAGGGCTGAGCACAACCCCCGACTTATTGTTGCCAGACCATGTCTCAAAGACCAGAATGGAAGGGAGGGAGTTTGGGAAAGATCCTCTGTGACGGGCCTGTAACACCCCCCATGGAACAGAAGGGAGGCGACGTCCTCCCCGGGGAACCGGAAGTTGATCGACGTCCCCCACCGGAACAGGTGCGATGCGATGCCGCAGGGCACCTAAAAAAGAAAAAAGGGGGGGCAAAACCGGGATGGTGACATCGTCCGTGGAACAGAAGTGAGGCAACGTCCTTCTCTGGAAACCGGAATTGGAGCGGCATCAATCACCGGATAAAACGAGGAAAAAATATGCTCCTAAAAGGCCAATCCAGGCTGGAAGCTATCCTGCTGGGTCCTAGTTTGCACGGAATCATTCTGTAACAACCAGGAGGTGGAAGACAGATCCAGATACAGGGTAGCTTCAAATAAATGGGGTTTAATAAATAATAAGTACAAAACAGGAACAAAGATGAAAACTAAACAAGACAAAAGGACGAGGGTACACTGGTGATGATTCCACGCTGCCATCAGCAACGCAGCGTGGTTAAATAGACCTAACGATTAATATATAGGGAACAGGTGTATGGAGACTGGGAGGAGTAAACAAAGGCGGGGCAGACACGTGACACAGAACATAAACAAAAGCACATGGCCAAAAGTCCGGGCTGAGTCCTGACATGACTGTGGTTCAGAGAAGGCCTGGAGTGAAATGGTTGTTCCAATTCATCCCAGAAGTGTTCAGAGGGTTAATATATTTCATAATTCTCTATTCTATTTAGGCTTTGTTGTATTTATGATAAATGTGCGTAATCATCTTGTTTGTTATGTAAGTAACCTGGCCTAAATATCATTACTCTAATTATCTTCCATTACAGTATATAACTACTTGCAGTTATACAATTATTACCTGCATGAACCTCTTGTTTCCTGAGTCATATCTGGATATGTGACCTAGAAGATGTCTGACACAGTGGCACACTTCTATATATTTTGTAAACTGACTTACTCTTAGGTGTAATTATGACTAAAGAGCAGTCATGAGCAGTGTTGGGGAAATAACACAGTTACTTGTAACACAGTTACTTTTACAGTAACTAATTCTCTAACACATTACATTTTAAATAAAGTAACTCCGTGTTTAATTTTTTGACGCTCAAATTATGCCTCATAACTGCCGACTTGCGAAATCCGACACACAGAAGCAGACGCATTTTTGGTTTGCTGCGGCCGGCAAGTTAAAATTTTGATGTCATGCAGGGCTGTCAAGTGTCACGCATTGAGAGTGACAGTTTGGTCTTTTCTCCCGCTCAACCGCCACACATAGTATTTCTCACGCAGAAAAACTTTTTACTATTTATCACATATATGAAAAAAAAATGGGGTTGCTGGGGGGTTGGAGATGTCACGCTTGCCTGTCTTCAAAACTTGAGAGCCCTGGTCATGAATACGAAGAGGACTCAATTATACATTGAACATTTTATTAGAAAGTAACCTTCAACCCTTTTTTCTTAAGATTAGTTCAAACTGTTCAAAATATTTTTGTTTGCCTGCAGAAATAAAATTTTGTTTACTCTGTAGCAGTTCATTGATTTCATAAATGCAACACACTACAGTTTTTTTCTATACTTTCCATAAAGGTAAAAAAACGATACATGCAGTTTTATCTTCATTTTAGATGTCAGAACGGTTTTGTGGCTCCCTGTGTTTTTTTTCTGTGGGAAACGGGTCCAAATGGCTCTTTGAGTGTTTAAGGTTGCCGACCCCTGGTATAGACCGTAACGCATAAAAGGGCATTAAGGGGAACATTAAAGAACGTTCTTTAAAAAGTAACTAAAAAGTTACTTTTAACAGTAAAGCATTACTTTTTGGTGTAAGTAATCAACAAAGTAATTGAGATACTTTTTGAGTGAAGTAACTAGTAACTGTAACTAGTTACTATTTCTTAGTAACTAGCACAACACTGGTCATGAGGCAGCAGCATCTTTGCTAATATTGGTTGTTTTTATGGGCGATGAACAATCTGAGTGTGTGTTTTTTTTTTTTTTTTTACATTAGTTTTGTGGTCGGACAAGTCCTCTGATTTGCCAGGAGCATGGAAACCTGTTAAATGATTTATATCAGCACGGGGGAATAAATCTGAGAACCTTTGCTATTGAAATCAGTGCTAGTCTCAACTGGCATTAGCAAAGACACCTGGCTAATGTTTAAGTTAAATATAGCCAGTTAATCTTAGCCAATTAGACAATATGAACTCATCATGCTTTTGAACTTGGACTCCAGGCCTTCTAAGCAAAAAAAGGACAATGATCATTTCTAATAAAACCCATGACATGTCCTGTGCAGAAGCAACATGCATTTGATTAGTGACTTTATCCATGGATACCCAGGACTGATCTTTCATCAAAGGCTTTGACTGAATACCGAAAGTTCCTTGTCTCTTGCTAAAGGGTCAGTTCCTGAGGACATCTGGTGAATACACCTTACATGAATTGTGTATGTGTATTTGATAACCATAAATATCTAAACTTCCCAGAAATATGCTTATTTTCTGACAATCTAGGCTTTTCTCTGATTTCTTGAGGCATGTAAAAGACTATGAACATTGAAGAACTTTATTTTACATCTAAAAAAGCTTTGTACTGTAAATACATAGACCCAGCAAATACACTGAGAAATGATTCCACCAGGAAAGTTTGTGAAATATCATAGTGCTATTCAAAACCTGAACACACCCACATAACACATACACTAGAAATGGTGTCACAACTTTCATTCCAAGATACAAACAGGCTGTTTTTCTTGTATTGCTTAATCGTAAGCTATTATAGCTTTCCTGCATGTCATTATATAATGTGTGTTAATCCTGCTTTTTATGTAGTGACTTCTCTTAAAGACATGTTGTTTTTCTTTATCTTGTAGCATTTGACCTGTAAGATATTTTTATCATTTCTCTTCCTGTAACAATTTATTTCAAAAATAGGAATGTCATGCCACTGGTTGAATGGCATTCCTGTAATAGTGTGTCATAATAATTATATTATTTGGATTTGGCTTGTGTGCATTAATATGTCTTGGCCAACTAATCATTTAATTTCGATCCTTGAGTCATTCATGTTGACATTGCCATAACTACTTTCAAATTAATGATTAATTAATGATTAATTAATGTGTAAATGATTATCAAATTATTGTTTTTGTATTTTATTTAAAAGTCAAATAAACATAAATTTAAAAAAATAATTTACTGTCAATAATTTTAGGCTTTATCAGGTTAGGAGTGTATAAAAATAAAATGTAAGAAAATAAAAGGATGAGGGCGAAGATCTTAAAGAAGAAGAAGTTTGTTCCAGCATAGCAAAATATGTGACAATTACTTTGGGTTCATCGGAGTCAAGAAGAACATAGGACAAATCCTGCCCAAGCATTTTATACTGTTTTCCTCTGTAGTTTAAATGAGGTTTCACTTTGTATGTTTATTGAGCGTAAGAACTGAGTTTCTCCCAAATGGCTGGGATACACATTGTTGTCTAGCCGGATGTATTTAATTGAAAATCATGGTCACAAACACCATAGCTTGGTATTGTTAGAGGTGTTATCACCCAAATTATCACTTTAAATGGTAATCACGGTCAAGTACCCTTTTTTAGTGACGGTCTTTGATGTCCTCATGAACCCATCCTCATTTGGGTGACACTGGAGGTGCTACAGGGGGATTCCATTTCCACTTGGAGGTGGGGGTACCGGGTACCATTATCCACTTGAGTAGTGGATAGGAAATTGGGCAGGTGTCCGGAGCAGATAGAGAAACCGTGTGGCTGGATAGGGAGTGATGACATGGTAGGTTTTAATTCAGTGCATATATAAATAAGGGGAGAGTGCAAGGGTTAGCTCATGGATATATCTATTTGTATATATAGTAGGGCACTCTGAGGGATGGGACACAGAAGAACAGGCACAAAGACAGGATTAAGGCAAACAGTTTCATGGTTTTATTTTCCTAGGTGCCGGTACAATTTAGTGCAGCAGAAAAATCAGTGGTAAAGATGAAACAAACTTGTCCCTCATTTTCAGGGGTTATAGGAGCTCTTGTGCAGGGGTCCAGGCTCCCACCCTAGGCAGCATGAGAGTGGACGGCAGCAGCAAGGTGAAGCAATCCTCTCCAAGAGCGTGGCATGGGCTCAGCCGGCAATCTGGGGTTTTGAGTCACCTTTAGCCACTGAGCCTAGCTTTCTGTGGTGCTCTCCTCCTGGAGGTTGAATGCTCCAGCTGCGCTCCTGATTGTCCCGTGCTTTTTGGCAGGAGTTTCTTCTGCCCCACCTCACTCTCATTCCCAGTGGTGCTGACCATGGTACTGATGTTTGATAGATTGCGCTCAGCGCCGCTGGCCTAGGTATCCTGGCGTTGGTGTCCTTTGCCTTGGACATCCAGAGCTGAGGGGCGTGGTCCGTCGCAAGGGTAAAGTGCCGCCCTGCCAGATAGTGCCGGAGGGTTTCCTGTTCCACTCCGGCTTAGTTTTTCACGGTAGGGGTCAGTTTCCAGAAGGACCGGGTGCTCTTCCCCATCAAACTCCTGTGAAAGAACAGCTTCTAGCCCCGTTTCGGACCCACCCATTTGCAGCATGAGGGCGATCGAAATCCAGATTCTGCAGTACTGGGTGGGTAGTGAGGGCCTCCGTGAGCTGGCTGAATGCCTGTTCCGTGCTGTCTGTCAAGTGCACCCTGGCAGGCTGACCTGTCTTGGTTAGATCTGAGAGGGGGGCAAAATTAGGCACAAAACGTCTGTAATAGCCCGCCAATCCCAAAAAGGCCCGTACCTGTTTCTTTGTAGTGGGTCGGGGGTATTCTCTCATGGCCTGAACCCTTTTCTTTTGGGGCTTCAGCAGCTCCAAACCTATGCAATATCCCATGTACTGGGCCTCAGACAGCCCCAAAAGAAAAGGCCCAGTACAGCACTGGAAAAAGGCTGGTGTCCCATGTAGGCCACAAAGAAGAACCCGGTACAGCCAGTGGCCATTAGCAGTGCTGAATGCCGTCTTCAGATCACCTGCCAATAGTCCGTCAAGTTCCGGTCAAGGGCGGAAATTAACTGGCCCTACCTCAAGCGCTCCACCAGGTTGTCCACTAGAGGGAGGGGATAGCTATCGAAATCCGAGATCTGGTCGAGCCTCCATAAGGTGTTACAGAGGCAAATGGAACCGTCCATGTTAGGCACCAATGGTCACATTTAAGTTTGAGTGATTAAAATCACCCGCAACAATAAACGCAGCTCCCGGATGAACAGTCTGTTGTTTACTGATGGCTGCATAAAGTTCTTTCATAGCAAGCTTGGCATCAGCATCGGGAGGAGTGTAAGCTGCTGTTATAATGGTGGAAGTGAACTCCTGCGGTAGATAAAACAGTCTGCATTTAACCATGAGAAACTCCAGGTTAGCTGTACAATGTCTCCCAACAATAACAGAGTTCGTGCACCAAGCTTTGTTAACATAAATGCACAATCCACCGCCTCTGGTCTTACCGGAGCCATCTAATATCCTATCCGTCAGAAGTGTGTGTCGTCCCACTAGCTCAATAGCATTGTCCGGAATGTCACTGTGCAGCCATGTTTCCATGAAAATCATCACATTGCAGTCCAACAGTTTCATGTTGAGAGTGATGCTGAGTCGAATCTCCTCCATTTTGTTCACCATTGACCGAACATTGGTGAGGAAGATGCTGGGTAAAGAGAGCCAGTGTGGTGTAAGCTTTAGCTTAGCTTTCACACCACCACACTTCCCCATCTTTGTTTTCGGTCTCGACGCCACCTGCGAGCACTTCCACCCTGCCGGGTAGAGTGAGCAGCCTCAGGTGTTCTGGCTATCTCAGGAAGGATTTGAAGATTGTCAATAAAACTCTCGGGAAGTTGCCACTATCCAAAAACTCATGTCGGGTGTACGATGTATAGGCACAGCTGTTCTGCACGAACAGGCCCGAGATAAGCAACAAAAATACCACAAAATTGCAGATTCTGTAGAGACCCTGAGCCTTGCGATGTGCTCGCACCGCCATCTTGGTTCTATGATCTGAAACGGCATGCGTTTCAGGTGCCTCCGAACCAGGACCAGCCGACTAAAAAACAGCTTTTTACCTAGAGCTGTCTCTTTATTGAACTCTGCCCCTCGCTGACCCTACTGTCCTTCATTCTACTGCCAACCACCCCCCCCCACACACACACACACACTTTGTTATTGCACTAATGGTCTGTCTACACAAAAACGTATGATCACTTTTGCTCATTTCTCACCCCAGAATTCGTTATTGCACTAATGGACTGTTACATAAACTATGCTCATTTGCACACTTGCTCTTCTTTTTTTACATTGCTGCTCACCATTGCCTTACCATTGTATATACCCACCTGATTTCTGTTCATAGTAACAGCAATATATTATTATGTTCATAGTACATATCCCCTTGTATATTTTGGTTATAGTAATAACAATATATTGTTTATAGCACATACCCTTCTGTAAAATTTAGTTTATAGTTATAGACATCTGTATATTATATTAATAGCACATATATATTCATCTGTATATTATATTTATAGTACATGTACATTTATTAATTTGTATATTATATTCATAGCCGGGCAGGGGCACTCAAATATTTCTCGTATTTAGACGTGTAAAATATGGGTAGGAAGTCTTTATCTGGGGGTTGGAGTCCCATGCTGCTGAAGCCCAGTTGAGAGCTTTGTGAATAGGGTGAGGAGGAAATTGGCACTTTTGCTTCATACAGTACACAAAGTGTCACAAAGAAAACCTTGCATTGGAAACCCCTTACAGAGATCTGTTAAGCTGTTGAACTTATAAGAAATGGCCATGCAGGCCAATTTAGCTCTGGCTATAGTGACCCTGAAAGAGGTGGCTAGTGGTGGTTTGCAAGGCAGCTGGCTATTCCTGATAAATGGAAAGAAGTTCGGGCAGGTGGGCTACGTTGACCTGGAGTTGGACAACATCTGTTGTATCTTGGGCAATTGAAGTATTCTGTGAGGAATATGCAGATGTGGGGTTTGTAGGACCCATGTGCAGGTTTAATGTATAGGCAGAAGCAAACAATCCAAAATAATGAGCAAAAGCAGGATCAGTAAACACAGGCAAAAGGTCATATAATCCAGTAAAGCAGTGCACAGAGGACAGTTATCAAAATGAGGGTCAAACAAGGGTATGCAGTGTAATCTAACAAACATTTTTTCTCTCTGCATATCATGTTTATTGAGTTCACAAACCCAGAAGTAACTCGGAAGCGTTAGAACTCCTGTGAGGGCTCCCCCAGGTGGGTTGGAGGGGAATTTGTAAGATGCAATGTTACATGTGGTTTAGTTATATAAACACGCATCTCAAAACAGAGCACCTTTGAAAAAAGTATTAAAAATAGAAAAATACAGAACCACAATCACAAATCACAACCACAAAGTTTCTCTTTACATATCGACAATACTGCAATCTGTCCTTCCTCTCAGGTTAAAAGTTTGGGTGTCATCTTAGATAGCACACTATCTTTTAAAGCTCAAATTAATAATATCACACGGATTGCATACTTCCATTTGCGCAACATTAATCGTCTCCGTCCCTTTCTTTCTAAAAATAATACTGCAGTTCTCATTCACGCACTAGTCACTTCACGTATAGACTACTGCAATGCTCTTCTTACAGGTATTCCCTCCAAATTGCTGCATAAGCTTCAACTGGTTCAGAATTCTGCAGCTCGTGTTCTCTCTAGAACACCCTATACTGATCACATTTCTCCGGTTCTCCAGCAATTGCATTGGCTTCAGGTAAAATATAGAGTTCAGTTTAAAATCCTACTACTCACTTATAAGGCACTTCATAACCTTGCACCACAATACTTCAAAACCTTGCCCCCACCTATGGAATTCTCTTCCCCTCGATGTTCGCAATAGCGAGAACTTGTTGACTTTTAAAACGCGTCTTAAGACTTATCTTTTTATACAGGCCTTCTTATAACATGTTTTATTAAGACTTAAATGCATTTTATATGTATATGCTGTTTGTCTATGTGTTTTGTTTTTATGCAGTGACCTGTATATTGCTTGTAAGGTGGCCTTGGGTGTTCTGAAAGGCACCATGAAGTAAAATGCATTATTATTATTATTACAATTCTGCCAGTTCAAAATGACACTGATTTATAGGCTGTTCAGAAGCTCCTGTGTACACAATTACACTTGACTATATACAGCTGTAAAAAAATTAAATGATTCATAACTACAATCTCTGGTGTTTATAATGATTTAGAATCTTAATCTAGTCCTCTGTAGACTTGAGAATAGTGCGGAGCCTTAAATTTCAAAAGGACAGTGACCCTAAGCACACTGAGAAAGCAACACTGGAGTGGATTAAAAGGGCAAACGTCCAGAGCTCAGTGTGGACCAGAATCTGTGATAAGGCAAAGGCATTTCTACCACCCACAGGGGTTAATAACTGCACCACCAAGAAATGTCTGCTGATTTCATTATATCATTAATATTTGACAGTAAAAGATACTTTGCACCTCCAAATATTTAGCAGCTTGCACAAATCAAATGGTACAAATTCTAGTTAAGAGCATTTACATTCCGAAGCTTGAAGCACTACTGATGAAATTTATAGAACATATTTCATGTACATAATTATATAATTATATAATGAATTGAGTAAAACTACAGTAATTGGCTTCCTCATTACACAAACTAGTCTGGAGATCCCCAATATAATACAGTCCTGTTTAATAACATCAACATTTCCTCAATGATTTACTTCAAAGGTGTGCTGCATTCCTTTGACATGAAATTACATTATGTGATTAGAGAATTCTAAAATCCCTACAGATTTTCTTTACAATTTAGAGTATTTTCTATTAGAGTATTGTAATGCTAATGCTGTATTCAAATAAACGTGCTATACACAGTTCAACACATTTTTAATAAGAGTAACATGACTATAAAACTATTGTCATCTATTTGAAAAATGTAGAACAAAGTGTTTGGGGATCAATATATATATATAGGGGGGCACGGTGGCTTAGTGGGTAGCACGTTCGCCTCACACCTCCAGGGTTGGGGGTTCGATTCCCGCCTCCGCCTTGTGTGTGTGGAGTTTGCATGTTCTCCCCGTGCCTCGGGGGTTTCCTCCGGGTACTCCGGTTTCCTCCCCCGGTCCAAAGACATGCATGGTAGGTTGATTGGCATCTCTGGAAAATTGTCCGTAGTGTGTGTGTGTGTGTGTGTGTGTGTGTGAGTGAATGAGAGTGTGTGTGCCCTGTGATGGGATGGCACTCCGTCCAGGGTGTATCCTGCCTCGATGCCCGATGACGCCTGAGATCCAAGGTAGTTCGGATAAAGCGATAGAAAATGAATGAATATATATATATAAATATAGACTGGGTTACATGTATTCACACAGTCCAGTTACATCATATTGTAGCTGATATAATTTGGGAAGATTTTTTTTCTGCTAGTTTCTTACCCTCCTACATTTCTTGTGTGAGGAGACACTCATGTGGTGTAGAGGATATGTGCATCAGAGTTGTAAGAAGAAGTGATGCAATATAAAGGCACACCTGATATTTTAGGGACTGTTCACTGGAGCTGCTGAAAAAAGTGGGGTTTGTTATATATATACGTATTTTCTAATGGAAACACACACAACCTTTTACCAAAACAAAGCTTGAACAACAGTAAGTGGCATCAGTATATAATGCATTCGATCACAAAATACAGAGACATCAGCATCGTATCATATGAACTGCAACAGTAAATTCACTGCTCACTATTTTCAGATGTAGATTTATAATAGTGACCAAAACAGAAATACCTGAAAGTAGGGTTAGTGTTATAGCTAAGGCTTTATATATGTATAATATATAATATATATTTATATTTATCGCATCATCAGGCTCAACAACGATTGTCTTTAGTTGTAAAAAAATATAATAAAAGAATATTTCATACAATCTGAAATCTGCAACATTTATTTAAAATGTAAAAATAAAATTTTTAACATATCTACAGTCATAAATGATTTAAAAAGAAATCATTCCGATTACAAAGAAAGCATTTGGAGAATTGTTTTTAATCTTTTCAGAATATGGACAGTAACATTGAAGAATCTTAGAATGTCTTTTATTGTCTAAATAATTTGCAAGAAGCTAGAAACAAAACTGATTTCAGACATTAAAGACTTTTTCTAACGAGGCAATTATTCATTTATTATTATTATTATTATTATTATTATTATTATTATTATTATTATTATTATTATTATTATTATTTATTCTAAAATATGAAGCACTAATTGAGTAATGGACACAATAAAGCTGCAGTGCCCTAAACAGAGCTCTTAAATCACCTCTTTTATTGTAATGCAGTAGAAATGTTTCACAAAAACTTTAATGCCAAGAATTTGTCAAGAATTCATGAAAGTGATTTGACTTCATGATCAATTTACCTCACTGATTATATACCAAATAATAATAATAATAATAATAATAATAATAATAATAATAAGAAGAAGAAGAAGAAGAAGAAGAAGAAGAAGAAGAAGAATCATTAATTCATTCATTTTCTACCCCTTATCCGAACTTCCCAAATCTTCCCAAATTATATCAGCTACAATATGATGTAACTGGACTGTGTGAATACATATAACCCAGTCTATATATATATATATATATATATATATATATATATATATATATATATATATATATATATATATATATATTCATTCATTTTCTATCGCTTTATCCGAACTACCTTGGATCTCAGGCGTCATCGGGCATCGAGGCAGGATACACCCTGGACGGAGTGCCAACCCATCACAGGGCACACACACACACACTCTCATTCACTCACACACTCACACACTACGGACAATTTTCCAGAGATGCCAATCAACCTACCATGCATGTCTTTGGACCAGGGGATGAAACCATAGTACCCGGAGGAAACCCCCGAGGCACGGGGAGAACATGCAAACTCCACACACACAAGGTGGGAATCGAACCCCCAACCCTGGAGGTGTGAGGAGAACATGCTAAGCCACCATGTCCCCCATAATAATAATAATAATAATAATAATAATAATAATAATAATAATAATGATGATGTTGATGATGATGATGATGAAGATGATAGTAATAAGAAGATTGATGACAATAATGATAATAATAAGGATAATGATGATGATGATATTATTATTATTATTATTATTATTATTATTATTATTATTATTATGTTGCTGTTGTTGTTGTTGTTGTTGTTGTTGTTATCTACAGTCGACATTTCTGACGCGCCCCTATGACGCACAACGCTTTCATCCGGGTTCTGTGTGACGTGCACACTTTCCAACATGGCGGCGTCAGGTGAGCTGAATGTGCAATAGCGGTCTGTGTGAATTTTGAGGAAAACTCAAAAAGCAAGTTTTTAAAATGCAGCTTTGTTTGGGGAGAAAATGCCTTTATTATCTCTTAATGACGCAGAGCGGGGCGTTTGTGCTAAACAAATGTAAATGTGTTCTGTTAGCTGGTGATCCGGTGCGG
The DNA here is from genome assembly GCF_022655615.1 of Tachysurus fulvidraco. Lineage (NCBI taxonomy): Eukaryota > Metazoa > Chordata > Actinopteri > Siluriformes > Bagridae > Tachysurus > Tachysurus fulvidraco. The sequence goes on from NC_062522.1 coordinate 2,417,513, forward strand.
CGGCGTCGCTGTGTGTGCGTGCGTGCGTGCGTGCGTGCGTGTGTGTGTGTGTGTGTGTGTACTGTGTGCGTACTGTGTGCGTGTTTGTGTACTGTGTGCGTACTGTGTCCTACTCGTGTACACACACGTGCCGTTTTTCACTTTTATTCGCCTCTGAACTGAAACGTGCGATTTAGTGCGCTGTGAAATGGCCTGTTTCCGCGCATGCGCACTTCCTTTCCACGTGTAGTGCGCAGTGACTCTTCACTTACTGCGCAGACGTGTCTTTACGATCAGCAGCGAAGGATTAAACGCAGAATAAAAAATACCGCAGACACGTCTAAGCTCCTGCCCGCGTGTGAATACGTGCTGTAGTTATTTACACGTTATTAATCACACACAAAGGCTCGTGTTCAAAATGGCTCAGTGTTCACACTGACCTCATGTAGCTCTGTCTGCTGGCCTGCACGTGACCGACACACGTCTCACACGTGTACACGAATCATAACTCGTTCACGTCTGAGTAGGAAGATTAAAGTCTCATTGGATCCTTTATAAGACTTATAACGCGTGATTCTGTGCTGCTGGGGCAATAAAACAGTTCTGTTTATTAATGGTTTGTGTTCACGTCTGTATGAGTTCATCTGAGGCGGACACACTGTTTACACACAGACCACATGTCATCTGATCTAAAGTTACAGTGCAGCCAGATTTAACGTCAACATTACAGTCACAACACGGATCCTGAGTTCATTTTGATTTTAGTTTCTATGTTAGTTTTTAACCTCCTCTTTCTCCACACGTCCACAGATTACATGTAACATGCTTGTAAACCGTGACCGTGTGAATGGACTGTTAATAATCTGCGTCAAATTTACACCTTTCGTGTACTTTCGTGTTTTCTTTACTCTCTTATGAATATTGAACATTTTCCCATTTTCTCTACTCGTTTTTTTTTCTAGAATTGAATTGTTGTTGGGGGGGGGGGCACGGCGGCTTAGTGGTTAGCACGTTCGACTCACACCTCCAGGGTTGGGGGTTCGATTCCCGCCTCCGCTTTGTGTGTGTGGAGTTTGCATGTTCTCCCCGTGCCTCGGGGGTTTCCTCCGGGTACTCCGGTTTCCTCCCCCGGTCCAAAGACATGCATGATAGGTTGATTGGCATCTCTGGAAAATTGTCCGTAGTGTGTGAGTGTGTGTGTGTGTGTGTGAATGAGAGTGTGTGTGTGTGCCCTGTGATGGGTTGGCACTCCGTCCAGGGTGTATCCTGCCTCGATGCCCGATGACGCCTGAGATAGGCACAGGCTCCCCGTGACCCGAGAGGTTCGGATAAGCGGTAGGAAATGAATGAATGAATGAATGAATGAATGAATGAAAAAACTTTGAACAGTGATTTAGGTTCATGAAATCTTAAGCATGTAACCTAGTGGTTGTATTCAATGATAGAGACTTAAGCATTTTTGTATGTCAATCTGGATAAGGGCATCTTACTGCTATAAATGTAATTGTAAATGTAGAGTATTGACTTGTCACAACCGGGAGGAGGAAGACAGACCCAGATACCGGATAGCTTCAAATAAACAAGTTTAATAAATAATAAATACAAAACAGGAACAAAGACGAAAACTAAACAGGAAAAGTTCGGATAAGCGGTAGAAAATGAATGAATGAATGAATTGTTGTGAAGATTATGATAGAAAATATCGCTGACGTTTTATTGTTTCATTTGTCCTGCGAGGAAATAATACCGAAACGTAAAGTGTGTGTCTGCTAAACGTTTGTAAGGCCACGTGAAGCTAGTTGGCGTATCCCGTGTGTCCACGTGCCTTTCGGATGGCGTGCGCTCCGAAACGCTGTGCTGTGCGTGATGTCAGTCTCCATCAGTCTGAAACAATTCAGAATTACATGATGATGTGAGGAGATAGAAAGCATAGGGGGATGAGTGTGTTCCGGATGTGTACAGTTCGGTAGGTGTGTGTGAGACGCTCACACGTTTCAGCAGGAGCTCAGACAGCAGGAGGAGCAGTGCTGAGGTCGTGACGCATGTCTATAATTTAATCGTTTAAAACTAAATCTACCCTCAGAACTCCTTTCCATATTAATAACGCTGCTGTTCAGGGACACGTCTCTTACCGCCGCTTAAAAAACAAGCTAAAAAGATTAAACTTGATGTTCAGGGCATCTCGATGTCGCTGTGACACGACTGGGCTTTTATTTTTATATGTATTATTGTTATTTTCTTGTCGGTGTGAAGCTGGGCGTCGCTACAGTACAATGGTGGTACATTTTTTTTTTTTAATCTGTATTGGAGATATCAGGCACTTTATCGCTCTTCTCTCACTGACTCGTGTTTATCTGTAAGTCCACATGGCGTCCATTCAGAGCGGGTTTCGCTTTCGACAGCTAAACATCCTGCTGACATTTAGGTAAAGACGAAGCTGCTACCGTGTGTAAAATAACGAGTGAATCTCCCTGAAGTTCATCCTCCACCAACAGTACCTTTTATTCCTCCTGCGAGCACATTAACGTTCATGATCTAATAAAGCACGAACACACACCTGCACTACTGTCAGAGCTGCTGTTCCAGAAAAATTAATCAACCTCGAAAAGCTTCAGACCAAATTAGAATCCGGAGCACAACACGACACCAGGGCTTTCTTTCTGTTTAGTCATCTTTGTTTTGTTTGTTTTCCTTTCTGCTTTTTGCAGCTAAGAAGACTAAGAAGAAGGGGAAGACTTTAACTCTGACAGACTTCCTGGCAGAGGATAGCAATGCTTCTGGACAGCAGGTTTATCAGGCCCCAAAGCCCACGAGCTGGGCGGACGAGACTGACGACCTGGAAGGAGAAGGTGAACAGGAGTTAAAATAAGAGCCGCTTTTGTTTATTTATTTATTTTTATTTTGGCCTGATTAGATTTTCTGTATCATCTCATAAACGTAAAAAACTATATGAAGATTGTTGTGTCCTGCTCTAACACCCTCCGGTCTGTCTCTCTGCAGTGTCCACTTCCTGGCACACCCCTGAGGATTCGTATCGTGCCCCACCCATCGATCGCTCCATCCTGCCCACGGCTCCTCGTGCAGCCCGGGAGCCGAACGTCGACCGCTCACGTCTGCCTCGCAGCCCGCCCTACACCGCCTTCCTCGGCAATCTGCCATACGATGTCTCTGAAGAGTCCATCAAACAGTTCTTTAGAGGCCTGGCGGTGAGTTGAGCGCAGTCTTCATTATACGTTCATATTCATGTTTGATCGGTTATAATGTCTCATAAACCAATCACAGTGAACACTGATTTTCAGGTCGCACGTTCTCTGTTGTTACACCTTTAAGTAGCTAAAAACAAATGCAGAGCATTAAACACTTCACAAATCTTATGGTTTAGGGAAGTTCGTATCTGTAGTTATTGTGTTTCTAGACAAATGTAAGAGAATAGAAATGTGAGTGTGTGTGTGTGTGTGTGTTCTCAGATCAGTGCTGTGCGCTTGCCGCGTGAACCCAGTAACCCTGAGAGACTGAAGGGCTTTGGCTATGCAGAGTTTGATGATGTTGACTCACTGCTCCGTGCGCTAACACTCAATGAGGAGGTAGAGTTACACTATACACACTACACACACAGACACACACACACATTGTTATTTACATCAAGGTGTAGTGCTTTACATTCACTGCTGTGTGTGTGTGTGTTTGTGCGTGTGTCTTTCTCGGTCTTTGTGTGTGTGTCTGTCTCTCTGTGTGTTTTTTTTTGTGTGTGTGTGTGTAGAACCTGGGGAACAGACGTATCCGTGTAGATATTGCAGATCAGTCCAATGATAAAGGTGAGTGAGATTACAGTGTAGAGAATCACCAGTTTTTACTGTAAATGTCAATATCATACATACAAGTATAAAATAAATATATTTAAAACGCCTTTATATTGTTTTTAAAAGAAATGAAATAATCCAAACGAACTCCTGTACAACAGCTTCATGAATCAGATAACTTCATGTGAACGTACCTGTAAGGAATGTGTTGTGTTTACAGGAGCTTCTATTAATGTGGTCAGTAACATACACACGTTAGTGAGTGCTGTATGTGACGGTAAACATTTATATAACCACACAACTTAGGGATTATACAAATGTACAATATACACCATGAACACAATGAAATAATAAGTGGGTTTTCTTCCGCAGAGCGAGACGGCGGTTCGATGTCGGGGCGAGATCGAGACCGTGGGCGTGGCGGTGACGGTGGTCCCGATAAGACTGATTCTGATTGGAGAGCTCGTCCCAGCGGGGAGCAGGACGACGGGCCGCGCAGAGACGAGGGCTTTGGAGAGAGTGTGTTATTAATCACATGATGACTCGCACCATTCCTCTCCATACACTTTCTGTAGCATTTATCCTTACCTTCTTTCTCAGGGTCACGTGATCGCTTCGACTCGGATCGGTTCCGGGATGGACCTCGGCGTGACGATCGCTACGGCGGTCGTGATCGCTACGATGACCGGGAACGCTATGACGACCGAGGGGGCAGGGACTATGACCGCGGGGGTTAGTTATAATGTGTTAACAGTTCCATGTGCAAATATTTATCATTTATTATTATTATTATTATTTATTTTAGACTTTAATAAGTGTAAAGTAAACACGTGGTCATGTGACCCACAGGTTACGACTCCCGTGGCGGCGGGCGGCGGGCGTTCGGCAGCGGCTACAGACGCGATTACAACGATGACCGGCGAGATGGAGATCGCTATGGAGAAGAACGCTACGAAAGACGTGACGACAAACGTGAAGAGAGAGGTATGGAGCGCATATATATATATTATATTTTAATTTATAATACAGAAATATGTTGATATTGTGATGGTTTGTCTCACTTTTATGAGAGATTGAGCTTTTGAAATTGTGCTTTTTTTTTTCATAACCTTTTATTTGTTCATCAATAATTGATTTTTTTTTTTTTTTTTAAGCCTCCATTTAATGAGCCCTTTTATGCTGATTATTAATCATCGTTGACATTTTTTTCTTCCAGCAGCTCCTACTCAGAGGCCCAGACTGAACCTGAAACCTCGCAGCGTCCCAAAAGAGGAGGAACAGAGCGGGGGTTCGTCTCCTCAGGCGAACCCGAGCCGATCCTCATCTATATTCGGAGCGGCGAAACCTGTGGACACGGCGGCCAAGGAGAGGGAAGTGGAGGAACGTCTCAAAAAGGAGCAGGAGAAACTGCAGAGGCAGCTGGAAGAGGACAAGCCCAGACCCCCAGACAGAAGACCTCGAGACCGGTGAGGACCAGGGGGTGGAGGGGGAAAGAACCGAGGGGTGGAGGGGGAATGAACTGAGGGGTGGAGGGGGAAAGAACCAAGGGGTGGAGGGGGGATGAACCGAGGGGTGGAGGGGGAGCACAGTAAATTTTATTATATCACTTGATGTCACATGAACTTTCTTTTATTCAGCATTTTTTTTTTTAGAACTAGAATTTTTTATTTTTTTTTATAAAGATGTGTCAGGGGTCAGGCTTTTGCACGTGACAGTATTACCGACATGTTAGCAGCGACTCGGTGTGTTTGATTGCAGAGATTTTCTCAATCATTAACTACAAAAAGTTTTCTACATTATGAATAAATGTTTATGCTAATCCACACAATATTCATGAGACTATATAATAATCAGTGTGTGTTGTGTTTCACCCTGTAATCTGATCCTGGTCAGTATTAGTTTCTTATAGGGCTGGGCGATACGGATGAAAACCGTATCACGATATCAGTGCTTCATATCGATATCGATAATTATTGATATTTTTTATGACTCATTTAAAATAAGGACCAGGAGAACAATCTATTAGATTTAAACCTTTTTATTTTAAACTTAACCTTCCTCTGATCAGAATCCTCTCAGTTATTAAGTCATAAATGTCGACAACCAGGAAACCTCCAATAATTATAATGTAAACATGAGTCTAAAGTCACAATGAACACTTAACTATTATCTCTTAACATTTAAGGTGAGAAATGACAGAAAATGTAAGAAATGCTTAATAAAGGGTAATAAAATAGTGCAGGTTTAGTGTGAGGAAGTTCACTAGTTGTTCACCTTCTTGTGAATAAAGTGTGTAAAATATGTGCAGTGTTTTGTAAAGAGAAATAAACCTGAGGTAGACTGAGATACGTCTGTAATATAAAACACAAACCTGATACACTACAGTAACATTGTGTGGAATATAAAACCTGCAGAAAGCTGCTGACTTTTCCTCTTTTATTTACAATTCTCTCGCTCGCTGCGGCTCATTTCCTGCTCATCAGTCGCCGGTTACTGAAGAGGAATCCAGCAGACCGGCACGAGACGACGATATGGTGCAAGCGAACGTGATAGTGTTACATGATTGGCTGTTGGCGTGTCACTCCCTATGTTGCTAGGTTACCAGAGAGCGAGTGCCTTTGTTAATGCAACCAAACTTGCTTCTCGACCTCCGTTTTCTTCCGACGAAGAATAAAAAATATCGAACGTCTTATCTAACACACTTCTTATCGATATCGATCACGTGTCTATCGTGATACATATCATTATCGTTTTACCACCCAGCCCTAGTTTTTTATTAGTTCACTGCTCAATTACAGCTCAGCTGATCAGACTATAGCTCAGTGAGGTAACATTATCCAGCGTCACTCTGAGCCTTGTGTAAACGACGATGATGATGTTGTGTGCAGGGACCCGAGCTGGCGCAGCGAGGCGAGTAGCAGCGATCACGAGCACACAGCCAGTGAAGCCACACACCATGGAGGTACTTTAACTCTTTAACTCCTGTGTTTGTCCATTTAATAATAAAACTGCCATATTAGCTTTTTTTACTGGATATCTTTTTGTTTTTGTTTAAAAGAAGAACGTAGGTCTGTCCATTAATCCCTGTTCAATTCTGCACAATTAACTTAATGTTTATGTGATGTTTATTTGCAGATCTGCATTTTTGAATATTTACTTTGGTGGAGGTTTTGTTTATATTTTAAGGCATTTCTTTGGCTTGTGTGTGTGTTTCCGTGTGTGTGTGTTTCCGTGTGTGTGTGTGTGTTTCCGTGTGTGTGTGTGTGTTTCCGTGTGTGTGTGTGTGTTTCCGTGTGTGTGTGTGTGTTTCCGTGTGTGTGTGTGTGTTTCCGTGTGTGTGTGTGTGTTTCCGTGTGTGTGTGTGTGTTTCCGTGTGTGTTTCCGTGTGTGTGTGTTTCCGTGTGTGTGTGTGTTTCCGTGTGTGTGTGTGTTTGCGGGCGCGTGTTTGCGCGTGCGTGTGTGTGTTTGCGCACGTGTGTGTGCTTGCGTGTGTGTGTGTGTGTGTTTGCGCGCGCGTGTGTGTGTGTGTGTTTAGGTTCTAAGCACCATGACCTTGAGGATTTAGAAAATAAAGCAGATGAACCCATCTCTCCTGGGTCCCGCGCCCCATTGTCCCCCAGTCAGGGAGCTCTGCCGCTGAAGGTGATGCCTGCTCCTCCGCCAAAGGAGAACGCCTGGGCAAGAAGAAGCACAGGGGGCGGAGCTAACACCACAACTTTAACTGCAACCAGCAGTGGCGATGTAGCTCACAAGGGGAGCAGGTGAGAGATCACATCGACGTCCTCGCCATTTTGTCATAGATTTTAATTTGCACTAATTTTATTTGCTTTTTTCTTTTTGCAGCTCCTCAAGTTCAGACGAGCATGTGTCTGGTAAAGGTCCGAACGCCACGCCCACACAGCACATACATGTAGCTGAACTAGCAAAATATTGTGTACTTATGGTGTGTGTGTGTGTTTAGATGAGAATTGGTTGGACGGTGTAGGACGGGAGAAAGGCGTGTCTCACGGACAAGGGGGCGGGGCAGTGAGAGGAGCAGGGCGGGGTCAAGGAGCTGACCGCGGAGGAGGGGATGGACCTAACAAAGACAGAAGACAAGATTCAACAGACAAGTGAGATCTCACACACACGCACAAACACACACACAAACACACACACGCGCGCGAAAGACAAATTGTCTTTAAATCTAATATTTTACATTGTGTCATAAATTCTAAATGTTTTAATTTCTTTACATTTTTATATCTACATATTTAAGTTTTTTACACGATTGTGTTTTCTTGTTTTTATTTACTTGCTTGTGCTCTGTTTATTTGACTTGTATGTTAATTATTTATTAATTTACTTGTTGCTTCTGTGTTTGTTGTTTATTTATTATTTACTCGCTTAAGCAATTATTTGTGTATCTATTTACTTTTTTATTGTCTTGCTTTTATTTATTTTCCTGCACCTTTATTATGTAAATATGTAAATATTAGGACATGTGAGTGAGCAGTGTTATGTTGGCTGTGATGAACTCTGATGTGATGGTGTGATGGTTCACATTACTGTGTGTTTGTGATGGTTAGGAAGGAGAGCAGGCGAGAGCCCAGACCTGCACCAGAGCCAAAGAAGTTTGAGGATACTGTAGCTCCGGTGAGTCCTGTACATCACCTACACCACCCACCCTCCGTCCTGTACATCACCTACACCACCCACCCTCCGTCCTGTACATCACCTACACCACCCACCCTCCGTCCTGTACATCACCTACACCACCCACCCTCCGTCCTGTACATCACCTACACCACCCACCATCAGTCCTGTACATCACCTACACCACCCACCATCCGTCCTGTACATCACCTACACCACCCACCATCCGTCCTGTACATCACCTACACCACCCACCATCCGTCCTGTACATCACCTACACCACCCACCATCCGTCCTGTACATCACCTACACCACCCACCCTCCGTCCTGTACATCACCTACACCACCCACCCTCCGTCCTGTACATCACCTACACCACCCACCCTCCGTCCTGTACATCACCTACACCACCCACCCTCTGTCCTGTACATCACCTACACCACCCACCATCCGTCCTGTACATCATCTACACCACCCACCATCCATCCTGTACATCACCTACACCACCCACCATCCATCCTGTACATCACCTACACCACCCACCATCCGTCTTGTACATTTCCCACATCACCTACATCACCCACCATCCGTCCTGTACATCACCTACACCACCCACCATCCGTCCTGTACATCACCTACACCACCCACCATCCGTCCTGTACATCACCTACACCACCCACCATCCGTCCTGTACATCACCTACACCACCCACCATCAGTCCTGTACATCACCTACACCACCCACCATCTGTCCTGTACATCACCTACATCACCCACCATCCGTCCTGTGCATCACCTACATCACCCACCATTCGTCCTGTACATCACCCACATCACCTACATCACCCACCATTCGTCCTGTACATCACCTACATCACCCACCATCCGTCCTGTACATCACCTACATCACCCACCATCCGTCCTGTACATCACCTACATCACCCACCATCCGTCCTGTACATCACCTACACCACCCACCATCCGTCTTGTACATCACCTAAACCACCCACCATCCGTCCTGTACATCACCTACATCACCCACCATCCGTCCTGTGCATCACCTACATCACCCACCATCCGTCCTGTACATCACCTACACCACCCACCCTCCGTCCTGTACATCACCTACACCACCCACCCTCCGTCCTGTACATCACCTACACCACCCACCCTCCGTCCTGTACATCACCTACACCACCCACCATCCGTCCTGTACATCATCTACACCACCCACCATCCATCCTGTACATCACCTACACCACCCACCATCCATCCTGTACATCACCTACACCACCCACCATCCGTCTTGTACATTTCCCACATCACCTACATCACCCACCATCCGTCCTGTACATCACCTACATCACCCACCATCCGTCCTGTACATCACCTACACCACCCACCATCCGTCCTGTACATCACCTACACCACCCACCATCGGTCCTGTACATCACCTACACCACCCACCATCCGTCCTGTACATCACCTACACCACCCACCATCCGTCCTGTACATCACCTACACCACCCACCATCAGTCCTGTACATCACCTACACCACCCACCATCTGTCCTGTACATCACCTACACCACCCACCATCCGTCCTGTGCATCACCTACATCACCCACCATTCGTCCTGTACATCACCCACATCACCTACATCACCCACCATTCGTCCTGTACATCACCTACATCACCCACCATCCGTCCTGTACATCACCTACATCACCCACCATCCGTCCTGTACATCACCTACATCACCCACCATCCGTCCTGTACATCACCTACACCACCCACCATCCGTCTTGTACATTACCTAAACCACCCACCATCCGTCCTGTACATCACCTACATCACCCACCATCCGTCCTGTGCATCACCTACATCACCCACCATCCGTCCTGTACATCACCTACATCACCCACCATCCGTCCTGTACATCACCTACACCACCCACCATCCGTCTTGTACATTACCTAAACCACCCACCATTTGTCCTGTATATCACCTACATCACCCACCATCCGTCTTGTACATCACCTACACCACCACATCACCTACACCACCCACCACTCGTCCTGTACATCACCCACATCACCTACACCACCCACCATCCGTCTTGTACATCACCTACACCACCCAGCATCCGTCCTGTACATCACCTACACCACCCACCATCCATCCTGTACATCACCTACACCACCCACCATCCGTCCTGTACATCACCTACATCACCCACCATCCGTCCTGTACATCACCTACATCACCCACCATCCGTCCTGTACATCACCTACATCACCCACCATCCGTCCTGTACATCACCTACATCACCCACCATCCGTCCTGTACATTACCCACATCAACTACACCACCACATCACCTACACCACCCACCATTCGTCCTGTACATCACCCACATCAACTACACCACCCACCATCCGTCCTGTGCATCACCTACACCACCACATCACCTACACCACCCACCATCCATCCTGTACATCAACCACATCACCTTCACCATCCACCATCCATCCTGTACATCACCTACACCACCCAACATCCGTCCTGTACATCACCTACATCACTTTCACCACCCACCATCCGTCATGTACATCACCTACACCACCACATCCACCAACATCTCCATTAAAAATGCATTTAAAAGATCTTTCTTCTTTTCTTTTTATGTACTGATTTTGTGCCTTTTGTTGTAAACCATTTTCCCATCAGAAATTCAGCTCAGCCAGTAAGTACGCTGCTCTGCTGATGGACGGTGAGCCGGCAGAGGGGAACGATGCTGGGGATTAAACAAGAAGAAAGAAAAGAAGAGTAAACACAAATGTGGATGATATTGAAATAAAATAATGAACAAATCCTTGCTGAGACTTTGGTTCTGCCGGGTTTCTGCAGCGAAGGTGGTGATAGACTGACGAGAACCTTCACATGGGTTCTCAGAGCTGTTCTTTAATGTTTATTCAAATTTTCTAAAAAGTAATCCAGCATTTGATTAGTTTTAATTAGCAACAGTAAATAACAGCTTATAACCATATAGGCACTCATACATGCATTTAGGGATTGAAAAATGATTAATTTGCAAGTCATTGTTATAAATAAATTTGAAAGTATGTAAAAAAAAAAAAAAAAAAAAAAAAGGTGTTCAGTGTCGTGTCGTGTCTCTGGACTCGCTTCATTTATTTTGTGTCCAGTTTGTATTCACACTTGACATCAGACAAGTCTCTGGTTTTCAGGGTTAAGACCTGAAGCCCAGTTCAACATCTGGCCTGTCTGATTGGCTTGTTAGTACAGATGTGGACCGGGTTTGATGTCTCGTGGGCTTTCACATGTGAAAGCTGTCGTGTGAAGCAGGAAGGTGCATCATGGTACTAAACCTGAGGATACCTGTAGGTTGACCCGCACTGGAGATGTGCCGTTGTCCTCGTGAATGTGATGCAGCTGTTACTTGAGTCAGGAAGTAGTCACCTGTGCAGGAGCTTTATCTGATTATAATGACATGGCTGGTTTAAACTAAACGCTGACCTAGAGACTGAAGAGATTCATTCACTCATTCATTTTCTACCGCTTATCCGAACTTCTCGGGTCACGGGGAGCCTGTGCCTATCTCAGGGCATCGAGGCAGGATACACCCTGGACAGAGTGCCAACCCATCACAGGGCACACACACACTCATTCACTCACACACACACACACACACTACGGACAATTTTCCAGAGACGCCAATCAACCTACCATGCATGTCTTTGGACCGGGGGAGGAAACCGGAGTACCCGGAGGAAACCCCCGAGGCACGGGGAGAACATGTAAACTCCACACACACAAGGCGGAGATGGGAATCGAACCCCCGACCCTGGAGGTGTGAGGCGAACGTGCTAACTGCTAAGCCACCGTGTGTCGTTCCCCCAACTGAAGAGATGAACTGCCTAACTAACTGCACATAACAGCACCAAAATGAAATAAAATAAATAAATAGTGTAGTGATGTGTGTGTGTGTGTGTGTGTGTGTGAGAATCTCCAGTGCTGAATGTAAAGTCACTCGGAACACCTTCAGAGGTGCTCACATTTGTGTCAAAGCAAGAGTAGATGAAAGACTAACTTCATTCTTCCTTTTTATCTTTCATTTGTTTATCTTTTTTTATAAAATAATAATAATTCATAATTAATTCATAATTTATGACAAAGGAAACGTCTCTCGACTCGGAGTCACTGTTCGGGAATAGTGACTCGGGACCGTCTCCTTGTCCCCGACTTCAGGAAGCGAAGTCACGTCACGTCAACATCATGTCTCATACCTTTAAATGTGTTTACACAAATATCAGCTTTTGATCAACATACAGAAGTTAAATCTATAAAACCGCTTCACACTTCGGTCTTTTACGTGGTTCCTTCAGTCAGAGAGAACTGAACACGTCGTGGTGTGAAAGTTAATCCATCTGTATCTCTGAGGAGATCTCATGCTGCCTCCCTGTAGCTTCTGGAAACTGTTCTTCTCACTGTGTGTTTAGATGAAGTGATGATGGAATGTAAACCCGACCGTGAAGAGACGCTCGGTTAAATACTTAAACAAACACCTGGAGCTGGAGGTTTTCTGTCATTCCTGTCCCTTCTCTAGATCAGCTTCAGCTTTACCAACATGGCCTGCAGTCTATTCCAGATTCAGAGAGACCAGTGGACAGATTATTTCTGCAAACTTTAATTCAGTGTTTGAACAATTTTCTCTTTAATTTGTTTAGAAAGTCTGCAACAGGAGCTTTGTTACGGCTGGAAATTCCTGGAAAATACTTTCATTCATTCATCTTCTACCACTTATCCGAACTTCTCGGGTCATGGGGAGCGAGAATCGAACCCCCAACCCTGGAGGTGTGAGGAGAACGTGCTAACCACTAAGCCACCGTGCCACCTATCAGTTTCTCACTGCAACTGAAATCAGATCGAATTGGACCAGGGCCTCCTCGCTCCGACCCAAGTGTGATCGATACCTTCTCACCTGCCGAAACAACAGCAGTGAGGAAAAAAAAACACCGCTCTAAGTGACGCACACAATCTACACCTTAATACGGAGCTGCAACCGGAGTATGCCTTCAATGGTGATCATCACCTTAGCAATTCAAGTCCTTCTCAATCTATCAAAAGTATGTGATCCCATCTTTATGGGAAAACAAATCGGCATGATGTGGGCAAGAACTACGGTGTTGTCTACTGAATGAAAGGATGCGTTAAATTGTTTACATTTATTTATTTAATCTAAAGTTCTAATAAAGCAATCTATTGCATTTTATATGGTGACACAAAGTTATTTTAATTGTGATCCGAATACCTTTTATTATTTATTTATCTGGCTTTATTTATTTGTTTGTTTATTTATTTTTTGCTGTAGTACAACAAGACCATAGATGCTGTTTATGATGTGGAGGACTCGGTGGAAAAGCTCTTGGATCTGCTTCAGATGTACAGATAGAAAGCTGGGGATAAGGTTGCAGATAAAGGGGGCAGCATCTTCACCAACGCATGCTTCCTTTTGGTGATTTTGGTACAGGATGAAGAACGGGCATCGGTAGGTGTCACCACGACGTCAGCTATGCTTTCTCTTTACTTTATATTTTAATGGTAAAATTTCAACGCCTTTTTGTTTTCTTGTTTCATTTCATGTAGAGCGTGAAAAAGCTCCGCAGGGCCTCGGACCGCATTTGCAGGATCTATAAGTTAATGCTTAAAAAATGCAAAATAGATGCTGAAAGAACCAAAATTAAACAAAGGATGAATGTCTCACTGAATGGAAGCTTCTTCCCCCAAGCCACTCCTCAGAAGTCTAAGACAGTACTCAGGTAGGTTATTGTTTAGGTGTATGTTCTTTCTTTATGCTGCAGGATGTGAAGCTGCTTTTGGAATTAACCCCTTGGTTAATTAGAAAAAACCCATTGTAAGCTGCTCACAAAGGAACATTTTGTGTACTACGTCTCGTGTATCTTATCGCCTTCTCGAGTGCCTGTGGTTGTGCCTAAAAATTGCATTTTAGTAGTTATGTAAAGTAAACATTTAATCCGATCTTTTAATACCATGTCTGATATTTGTCATTTCTATGTTGCCCTTGTTCCTCATTTGTTTAATTGTCAGTGTGTTTTTGAGCCATTTCATTCATCGTATTTTAATCTTTGCTAGATTTGCACCAGACTGGGTTCTTGAAAGAAAGAAGATGAAGAATATTGTAGATCCTCTTATTGCCATCCAAGTGTAACCCATAGTGAAATAAGGGCTACTATATTGTAGTTCCACTCCCAACCATAGGGGGAGCTGGGGGACTGACTCGATTAGAGCCTATGGTTATCAGCATTTTTCTCTCTTTTTTTTTTGCTACTTCTCCTCGTGAATGCCAGCAGAAAATAAACCTTCTAAAATTCTACAACGAGCTGAATTAACATTTCTAAAAATCCTAAAACCAGCAGAATGCAGAAAACCCAGGAAATAATTCCAAGTAGAAACAATTGAAACTCTGGTGAGTGGAAGCACATTTTGCTTAACCAATTTATTTAACCAATTGAACATTTAAGGGGGATTTATTTTTCTATTATTTTAAAGAGCTCTTGTTTCTTTTTCGTTTCAACATTATTGTACCAATTATTTTCACTGTTGTAAGAAGGCAATAAAATTGTCAGTTGTTCGACTCAATCGGGGCTTCCCTTGTGAATTGGCCCAACCTACCTCTCATCGAACCTAAGTAGATGTTAGCGTCCCTTAGTTACTTCCATAAGATCAACACAATAGGCGCTACACAAGCATTGGTTAAATCTCTTTCCATTGTACCTTGAGAACACAAGATTTATTGTACTTGTTAAATATATTTGTTTTGTTTTTTTTCCCTTTTTGTAAATATTACCTAAAGTTGTATTGCTGTTTTTCGCATTTGATTATGCTTTTTATACATTTTTTTTTTTTATTTTATTTCCATTTCTGCTTTTTTGTGAGATTGTGGTCAGAACATTGCTGGGTTTTAACATTACAAGAGATGTGTTAAATATTAAATATGTACTAAATAACCCTTAACATTCCATCTACAGATGTTGTGTAGGCATTACTGCACTGGTTTTTAATATTTTAATATTTCTGAAATTTTTTTTTTTTGGGTCCAGACAATGGATTACATCCATAAATGTATGTATAAAAAGCAAACATACAAGAGTATTCTTGGGCAAATCATCAATTTCAAATGATTAATATTCTAGTAATTTCCATATATCTTCCTGAACAACCCAACATTAAAACTGCTCAACATCATTCAAAAAATAGTTTTCAACAGCATGCTGTTTTATCTGTAAATTACAAATATGACTAAGTGATCTCCTGTTCTTGTTAAACTCCGGTTTAGCTTTGTTTATTCTGGATTCGTTTGTTCTAAAAAAAAATCCATGGGACTATGGTACTTTTGCATGAAGTCTACAAGCTTCCCAGATTCTTTCCCAGAAAACGTAGCATCAATTTTTTACGTGAGTTCCAGGTTGATGTCCGTTCTTCTTTTTGTCATGATTTAGACACACCACCTGAGTGCTCCTGAGCTCCAAACTGCCCAAAGTTCTGCTTTACTACTGGTAGTTACACTGTTGTCATTTTACCTAATCGTGATTTAGGCCCTGATGGATTAAATAAAAATGCTCATAGTAAACAACATGCAATGAGGTCAAATTCAGGTTATAAAACAAATAACTTTTAGTAATTAAAATGAAAAGCATTTAAAATCTTTATCTGTAATTAAAGGTGGGGTGCATGATGTTTGAAAGCCAATGTTGACTTTTGAAATCACCAAAACAATCACAACCCTAACCGAAATGGGTGTCATCCCTGTTTTGATAGCTCCGCCCACACATACATACATAACCCAGGCGACTATTACGGCAGAACCTGCTGGGGCGGCTGGCCGAGGGGATATTTATATCAGTAAATGATGAACTCAATGAGTAATACTATGGTAATCCAAATGTGTGTTTGTAGTACTGTGTGTTGTACCATGAAAGGTTTAACTCCGTTTCACGCGGAAGACGATGTTCAAGACCTAGAACCCGAGGCAGAGGTGATGGCAGGTATCCGCCATGTCAATGATTCAATCGCTTTCGGCTAATGTTTTGTTTGTCAGCCCTGACTCAGCTTTCTGAAGCATTTTTCAAACATTGTGCACCCTGTTTTTAAGTCTAGATGCTGAGTCACATTTTGATTTGATCTTCCTTGTGAGCATCACAGGGAGCCATGCTAGCCAGGTCACATGGCACATGACAACTTTATTTGTAGTATGATTGAAGGTGTATCCATTGAGTCCATTAATCCAAGATAAAACATAAAGATCAAGATCTTTATTCCACATGCACCAAATGGTCTGGGGGTTTCATGCATTATTGACTTTTGTGGCGGTTGGGACCAAGCCTTAACTTTATGCATCTTTCCATCCCTTGGGGACTTTGATCCTGGGGTTCTCTGGTCGAGTCTCCTTTGACTTTTTTCCCATAAAGAGGCAGGAAGTGATGGTTAGTTAGTGGCAGGTAAATTATCACTACTGACAAGCTGCATGAATTTATAAGCTATTAAGAAAATGGGCTCTAGCTCTAGCCATGCTTATTCTGTGTATTTGTCTTGGCATCACCGATGGCGCTGTTGTACATGCTCTTCAGACTTAACATCAAGGGTACACAATGTGTTTGATAAGTTATAAAGGGTTTTGAATTAGATTCACACTTTATAGCATCTCGGTGACACTCATATAAATATTTTTATGATGCGCATCTGAACACAATCAGTAGTCATTTTGAATTCTTCCAAACTGAAATGGGATTTTTCAACTAGCAATTTATTAGCAATTTGATGTATTTTGTTGGCAACTGCGTTACTGCATCATTGCGTTGCTGGTGGAAATCTCAGAACTCAGGAGCAGAATAGATTAACGGGATGATTCCCTGTGGCTACAAAACAGACTCATGGAGCAATAAGTAAGGCAAATGCTAACTTTAAAAACTTTACCTTGGGACAATAGTGTTAGCCCAAAAAAGATGCAATGCAGTTTCACACAAAGACCAGAATGGTAGTTTTTTTTTGTTTTTTTTATCTGGACAGACTGATTAATGATAATCAAAAAATAATTATAAGAAATATAACTTCTTAAAATGTCATTGTATCATAGATTAAAAGGAATGTCCATATATTGTCCAGCAGGTAAGCCTACACCTGTCTGTTAACTTAAATTGCCAGAGCAGGTGCATACATTTGCAAAATGTTTTTCCATTTTGAAACCTGGATTTTTGCAATTAATTGCTCATAAAATGCGATCAGATCTTCATTAAAAAGTACATCATAATGCATTCATAAGTAATTAGCTTATAAGTAATAACACAAAGAGCTCTTAACTGAACACTTGGATTAAGAATTCACAGCCCTGGCTGAACTACAGTAGTAGAAGCTATTTTGGGAAAAACAACCTCCACCAAAGGTCTGCTAAAAGGCGCTTGCACATAGATGAGCTTAGACCACTAGCTCCATCTAAATATGGTTAAGACTTTACTCAAACTTGGTCATTATAAAACATCCTATAAAACATGTTCTGGTTTATCAGCTTGTTTCTTTAGAGTATGTATTCGATTGGACCAAGCCAATATCACGCGGAAAATTGGCCAATGCCTGAACTGCGCATAACTGAAACATTTTATTCATAGAGCATCTGAAATCTGAATAGAAATGTGCTTAATGTTTATCTCACTTTTCACTAATGGCACTTAACTCAGAATGTGGCCTCTAATAACAGAATGCAATCTTTTCTTTAAAAAAAAACTGGCATCAGGTAAAAAATGGTCTGATATTGTTTTTTTATACACTTGCTAAATTATATAGTATATGAAAAGACAATATTTAGTCATTTAAAAATCATAATCAAGGAAGAACATTATAGTGCATATCCTTAGTGCAAATCCTTTGAAAAATAAAATTATTCTGGACCCAAAATTAATTAAACTGGTTTAATTTTAATACATGAAAACTGGTGTAATAGGCACTCCTGCCATAATGGGAATGGTTTTTGATATGGTCATGATGAACATCTGGATATTATAGTTGGTCCATTGTATGCAGGCAAGGATTGTTGATTCAGGGCAATTCAATTTCTAAAATAAAATCAAACAGGGTTGATGATCAGACTGTTGTTTTTTCAAATTAAAAGACAATACCACTATTAACTATTTAACTAATATTCTGAATCTTAATTAGTGTAAGTACTGAGAAGTCCAAGATTTGATTTCTTGGACTGATTGGTGATTATTTGGAAAAATTTGATTTACTTTAGATCTAACAATTTATAACAAACAATCTCAGGTGGAACAAAAAAACACTACATTGTGTCACTTTTTTAAAATATGATAAATGTTATTTTTTTTTAAAATATATATTTTTTTTAAATTAAAATTTAAACAGGGTCTCCGGTCAGAGAGATCTTCAACTCCCACCTCCGGCAGAGCTTCAACCAGATCCCGAGGGATGTTGGAGACATTGAGTCCGAGTGGACCATGTTCTCCACCTCCATTGTCGACGCGGCCGCTCGGAGCTGTGGCCGTAAGGTCTCCGGTGCCTGTCGTGGTGGCAATCCCCGAACCCGGTGGTGGACCCCGGAAGTAAGGGATGTCAAGCTGAAGGAGTCCTATCGAGCCTGGTTGGCTCGGGGGACTCCGGAAGCAGCTGATAGGTTCCCGAAGGGCCAAGCGAGCTTCAGCCTGGGTGGTTACGGAGGCAAAAACTCGGGTCTGGGAGGAGTTCGGTGAAGCCATGGAGAAGGTCTATCGGTTGGTCTCGAAGAAATTCTGGCAAACCATCCGGCACCTCAGGAGGGGGAAGCAGTGCCCTGCTCACACTGTTTACAGTGGGAGTGGGTATCTGCTGACTTCGACTGGGGACATCCTCAGACGGTGGAAGGAATACTTCGAGGTTCTCCTCAGCCCCACCGACATGTCTTCCACTGAGGAAGCAGAGGGCGGGGGCTCAGTTGTGGACTCGTCGATTCCCCAAGCTGAGGTCACTGAGGTAGTTGAGAAGCTCCTCAGTGGCAAGGCACCCGGGGTGGATGAGATCCGCCCTGAGTACCTCAAGTCTCTGGATGTTGTGGGGCTGTCTTGGTTGACATGCCCCTACAACATTGCGTGGAGGTTGGGGACAGTGCCTCTGGACTGGCAGACTGGGGTGGTGGTCCCTCTGTTCAAGAAGGGGGACCGGAGGGTGTGTTCCAACTATAGGGGGATCACACTCCTCAGCCTCCCTGGAAAAGTCTATGCCAGGGTACTGGAGAGGAGAATTCGGCCGATAGTCGAACAATGCGGGTTTCGTCCCGGTTGTGGAACACTGGACCATCTCTATACCCTCACCAGGTTGCTGGAGGGTTCATGGGAGTTTGCCCAACCAGTTCACATGTGTTTTGTGGATCTGGAGAAGGCTTTCGACTGTGTCCCTCGTGGTGACCTGTGGGGGGGTGCTCTGGGAGTATGAGGTCCGGGGCCCTCTGTTAAGGGCTGTCCGGTCCCTGTATGACCGAAGCAGGAGTTTGGTTCGCATTGCCGGCAGTAAGTCAGACTTGTTCCCGGTGCATGTTGGACTCCGGCAGTGCTGCCCTTTGTCACCGGTCCTGTTCATTACTTATATGGACAGGATTTCTAGGCGCAGTATGGGGCCGGAGGGAGTCCGGTTTGGGGACCACAGGATTTCGTATCTGCTTTTTGCAGATGATGTTGTCCTGTTGGCTTCCTCAAACCAGGATATTCAGCGAGCACTAGGACGGTTTGCAGCCGAGTGTGAAGCGGCGGGGATGAGAATCAGCACCTCCAAGTCCGAGGCCATGGTTCTCAGTCGGAAAAGGTTGGCTTGCCCCCTTCAGGTTGGTGGAGAGCTCCTACCTCAAGTGGAGGAGTTTAAGTATCTTGGGGTCTCGTTTACGAGTGAAGGAAGGATGGATCGACAGGCAGATTGGTGTATCTTCGGCAGTGATGCGGTCGATATACCGATCTGTTGTGGTGAAGAAAGAGCTGAGCCACAAGGCGAAGCTCTCTATTTACCGGTCGATCTACGTTCCTACCCTCACCTATGGTCATGAGCTTTGGGTCATGACCGAAAGGACAAGATCCCGGATACAGGCGGCCGAAATGAGTTTCCTCCGCAGGGTGGCTGGGCGCTCCCTTAGAGATAGGGTGAGATATCTGTTTCGGATGCCTCCTGGACGCCTCCCTGGGGAGGTCTTCGGGCATGTCCAGCCGGGAGGAGGCCCCGAGGAAGACCTAGGACACTCTGGAGGGACTATGTCTCTCGGCTGGCCTGGGAACGCCTCGGTATTCCCCCGGAAGAGCTGGAGGAAGTGTCTGGGGAGAGGGAAGTCTGGGCATCCCTGCTTAGACTTCTGCCCCCGCGACCCGGCCCCGGATAAGCAGTAGAAGATGGATGGATGGATGTATGGAAATTAAAATTAAAACTGACCTTTTTTTTTGGATAAAATGAGTTAGCTGAAGATTTTTGTTTGTTTATATAAGTTGGCGAGTTTAACACTATATCATTGGTGTTAAACTATTTGATTGTGAAACTTTATATTTAAGTACATTTTTTTAATTTAGTTTTACTTAGAGTAGACTGACAGTAAGGGGGACACGGTGGCTTAGTGGTTAGCACGTTAGCCTCAGACCTCCAGGGTTGGGGGTTCGAATCTCAGTATAAAACATGCAGACTGAAACTATCAAGATATTTAAAAAATAAAATAATTCATTATAAAGATGAAAAAATGTGTTATTTAGGAAAATAAAGCACATACCCGATCCATATCTACTTACATTCACACGCTGGTGTTTTGTCCCACTTTGAGTTCAGACAGGATATTAATTTATCCCCCTTTATTGTGTAATTTTCTCGACACGCATATTCCACTGTTTCCTGATTGTAAGAAGTAATAACTGCATTTTCAACAGGAGGAGGAGAACCACATTTGGTAGCTAATAAAAACAAAAAGAATCGGTAAGTGACACTAAAATTTTGCTTCTTTGAGCATTTCACTATGTAGTGAAAGTGTAGTAAGACAGTATCATTCTTGTTATGCAATTTTCTGGCAAATAATCATATTCAGGTAAGAATTAATTAGAGTTTCTAACAAGAATTTGGCCAACGCCAACGTCATCAACACCATATCTTACGTTCACAGTCTTGCTCCTCCCAATTGCCTTCGTTACATTTAAAACAACATGGCTCTGATTCACATTCAAACACCTCAGTTGCCCCATTCTCATATCCTTTCTTTGATTGATTTTGCTTTACAAGACCATTAGGTATTTGACCACAATGACTTTTAGCTGTAAAGAACAAACAAAACACATGATGATGATGAACAAAGATGTTACTAATAAACAGGCATCTGTCACATGAACACTATTGGGTGTCCCAAAAGTCCCATACATAGGGGAAATGAGGCACGGGGAGAATATGCAAACTCCACACACACAAGGCAGGATTCGAACCCCCAACCCTGAAGGCGTGAGGCAAACGTGCCAACCACTATGCCACCGTGCCCCCCCCCCCCCCCGAGATGATTTACTGTTTCTTAAAATGAAAGGTCTAGAAATAAGGACTAAAGGTAATTAGACAAGCAAATATAAATTTAAATAAATATATATTTTTTAATACTGAGTTGCAAATCCTTTGTAGTCAATTACCTCCGGAGGTCTGGAATACACAGAGATGGCACTAGTGGCGCCTTTAATGAAGCTGTGATCATTTCTCTTATGTATGTAGAATTTTGGAAACATTTGATACTTGATAAAATGTGAACTATAAAAATAAAAGCACTTACGTATACACAGTGGTGTATAACTCCATTGGCTTCCACTGCAGGTTACCACATCCCACCATTTCTGATCAAATGCTTTATAGCCTTTATCACATGAGTAAGTAAATCCTTTGTCCAGTTCAAATGTGAATCCTTTTGTCACAGAGGTTTGTGCACAAGTTCCTTTTTCTGCTATAATAATAATAATAATAATAATAATAATAATAATAATAATAATAATAATAATAATAATAATAATGTCTGACTGACATCTCATCGTGGATGGCAGCTCATCAATTAAAACTTTATCCCAACAAAACTAAACTGCTTCCCCCCCCACACACCAGCCTATGTAAGCTCTACAGACTACTGTGTGTTTAAAATCCAAGAAAATCAATGTTATCTGAGATACTAAACCAAACACAGCTGACAACAACAAACAGGTCATAGTCAAGATCACTGATATCATAATTTTCCCCATACTTTTGTTTGATGTGTGTATTAACCTGAGCTCTTGACCCGTGTCTGCATGATTGGATGGACTGCACTGGTGCCACATGCTTGAATGGTGAACGTACATTTTGGGTATCTCTAACTGTCTAATTGTCTTTTACCATTACAAGTGGAAGAGATTTTTTTTCTCAAACACAAAATTCAAAAGACATTCTTTTTTTTTTTTTCTACAGAAAGGTGCACTGATCCCATTACAGACAGTGATTATTTAGAGAAATGAGTTATGTATTATTGTGTAAAGCACACACCAGGTCCATATATACTTACATTCACATGTTGGTGGCTTTTCCCACTCTGAGTCCGTACAGTATATTAAATCACCCCCCTTTATTGAGTATTTTTCTCGACACAAATATTTCACATTGTCCCAATTGTAAGAAGCAATAACTGCGTTTTCAACAGAAGGAGGAGAACCACATTTGGTAGCTAATCAAAACAAAAAAGGAAGTGAGCTGTTATTTTTCCATTAGTCTTTTACTGTAAAGTGAAAGTATAGTAAGACAGTATCATTCTAGTTATGCATTTTATTTATTTATTTATTTATTTATTTATTTATTTATGCAAATCATCTATATAAAAATTAAAAAAAAAAAAAAGTCTTACAATGATCTTTTCGCTTCTCCCACTGTCCTTCGACACATATAAAAACGCATGTGTTTGAGTCGCATCCAACTACCTCAATTGCCCCATTCTCATATCCCTTCTTTGCTTGATTGTGCTTTGCAGGACCATTAGGAATTTGACCACAGTGATCATAAGCTGTAAAGAACAAACAAAAAACGTAATACTAAACTAAACAGCCATTTGCCGTATGAACACACCTGGGAGTTCCAAAAGTCTCCATATTTTATAATATATAAAGTTATAAAATGTGTTTGAGACTTTTGGGACACCTGGTAATACAGTATGTGTACTTTAAAAATAAAAGCACTTACGTATACACCGTGGTGCATAACTCCATTGGCCTTCAGTGCAGCTTACCACATCCCACCATTTCTCATCAAATGCTTTATAGCCTTTATCACATGAGTAAGAATATAAATTTCGTCCTGTGTCAATTTCTTGTATGATCCCATTTTGCAAAGAGGCTTCTGCACAAGCTCCTTTTTCTACTGTAATAATAATAATAATAATAATAATAATAATAATAATAATAATAATGTCTGACTGACATCTCATCGTGGATGGCAGCTCATCAATTAAAACTTTATCCCAACAAAACTAAACTGCTGTTTATTGCAGGTGATTCATCCCTACATCAGTGAGGCTTAGTCTGTGATGAGTGAACCAGTATCAAGATATGGTTATTGATATATACTTCAAAGCACTTCTATAAGTCGGTCTATGTAAGGGCGTCTTCCCAATGGCATAAATGTAACATATAAATGTAACTAAATTCAATACAAAATGAATTTTGCATCCATCTATTACCGCCACTGGATGACAAGTACCAACTTTAGCTCAGAACAAAGTCACAAGTTATTACTTAGATAATTCCTGGCAAGTCTGGCAAGTGTACAAGGTGAGAAGAAGCAAGTGGACTGATAGCCCAAGAGGGATGGTATTAAAAGCCTATACACAATGATCGCCATGTAACTTTCACAAGAATGGGAACACTGTAACTTAGTTTGATTTCAGTAGAGTATTTAAAACTCAATTCTATTTCACACCATCTGATTGAACATGTCATTAAGATAGATAATTAGCCAATGTAACCAGCTTGATTGGTTGACCCAAAGCAGGTTGGGTCAGTGAATTCAGTGAACCTGTGCCATCTGTCCTGCCCCCCCCCCCCCACCAGCCTATGTAAGCTCTACAGACTACTGTGTGTGTAAAATCCAAGAAAATCAATGTTATCTGAGATACTAAACCAAACACAGCTGACAACAACAAACAGGTCATAGTCAAGATCACTGATATCATAATTTTCCCCATACTTTTGTTTGATGTGTGTATTAACCTGAGCTCTTGACCCGTGTCTGCATGATTGGATGGACTGCACTGGTGCCACATGCTTGAATGGTGAACGTACATTTTGGGTATCTCTAACTGTCTAATTGTCTTTTACCATTACAAGTGGAAGAGATTTTTTTTTCTCAAACACAAAATTCAAAAGACATTCTTTTTTTTTTTTCTACAGAAAGGTGCACTGATCCCATTACAGACAGTGATTATTTAGAGAAATGAGTTATGTATTATTGTGTAAAGCACACACCAGGTCCATATACAGTATACTTACATTCACATGTTGGTGGCTTTTCCCACTCTGAGTCCATACAGTATATTAAATCACCCCCCTTTATTGAGTATTTTTCTCGACACAAATATTTCACATTGTCCCAACTGTAAGAAGCAATAACTGCGTTTTCAACAGAAGGAGGAGAACCACATTTGGTAGCTAATCAAAACAAAAAAAGAAGTGAGCTGTTATTTTTCCATTAGTCTTTTACTGTAAAGTGAAAGTATAGTAAGACAGTATCATTCTAGTTATGCATTTATTTATTTATTTATTTATTTTTGCAAATCATCTATATATAAAAAAAAAAAAAGTCTTACCTTGATAATTTTGCTTCTCCCACTTTCCTTCGACACATATAAAAACACATCGGTTTGAGTCGCATCCAACCACCTCAGTTGCCCCATTCTCATATCCCTTCTTTGCTTGATTGTGCTTTGCAGGACCATTAGGAATTTGACCACAGTGATCATTAGCTGTAAAGAACAAACAAAAAACGTAATACTAAACTAAACAGCCATTTGACGTATGAACACAACTGGGAGTTCCAAAAGTCCCCATATTTTATAATATATAAAGTTATAAAATGTGTTTGAGACTTTTGGGACACCTGGTAATACAGTATGTGTACTTTAAAAATAAAAGCACTTACGTATACACCGTGGTGCATAACTCCATTGGCCTTCAGTGCAGCTTACCACATCCCACCATTTCTCATCAAATGCTTTATAGCCTTTATCACATGAGTAAGAATATTTCCGTCCTGTGTCAATTTCTTGTATGATCCCATTTTGCAAAGAGGCTTCTGCACAAGCTCCTTTTTCTACTGTAATAATAATAATAATAATAATAATAATAATAATAATAATAATAATAATAATAATAATAATAAGCAGCAAAACATACATTCATCTAGATAAATATGTAACATTTGATCTCTTCCTTTCCTTTTTTCCCCATTTGTGAACAATTATCTTTGTGTGTGTGTGTGTGTGTGTGTGTGTGTGTGTGTGTGTGTGTGTGTGTGTGTGTGTGTGTGTGTATTCTGTTTTCTGCTTCACTTTTGATTATTTGCATTCAAGCACTTTATTCATTTGTTACATTCACACAGGTATATACATAAGACTTTTATGAAATAATGGTCACAGTAGGTGCTGGCTATTTTCATATAGCCTGCTATTTTTATTTCTAATATTTTTACAAAGTAATATAATAATATGTAATATAATAAAACTGATATACTAATTTAAAAAAAGGGCAAAATCTCGGGCAACACACCCAGAGGACAAAAATAACCAACTTAGGTCAAATTAAGCATGGCCAATCTACCTACATAAAACAGCATTTGTTTGAATGATGGTTTGTAAAAATTGCAATAAGCCTACAATTTTTCACATGAGAAAAATCTACTTTATAGATTTCTTGTTATTGATCCAGACGGTTCATTAATAAGTTAGCTTCATCACACATCCAGGCTAATATTGGCCTCGTGCGATTCAGCTGAAGGCATGAGCACACTGAGTGCTGATGTTCAGTATAATTGTCAAGACACGGGGCAGGAAGCGGACCCAGAAACATAAACAAAACTGCACGTGGCCAAAATCCGAGCTGAATCATGACAATAATGATGTGATTTCGTGTGAAATATTGTATTACTTTTATTAACGATTTTATACAAAGACGAAATGAAGACAGACTAAGTGAAATATCAGACACAATATGGCCAAAGGTATTTTGTTTTGTTTTTTCATCAGGAAGGGAACTAGATCCTGAAGAAGCCACGTGATGATGCCACTAACACTACTGCAGAACTAACTATACTCCCAACATTATTTTAAGTATGTTCTTTATTTTTACCTTCACCCACTGGTCTCCATTCCTATTTATCATTCTCTTGCCATGAATTTTTTTCATAACTCATGCTTTCTCTTAAAATCTCAGTATTTTCTTTATTATACACCAATCAGTCATACCATTAAAACCACTAATAGGTGAAGTAAAAAACATTATTTCATTATAGTGGAACTTCTGGGACAAATGAGTCAACATGTAGGAAACAGGAAAAAGTGATAGTATAAGGATCTGAGAAAGGTTGACCAGGACTAAATTGTGGTGGCTAAATGACAGGCACGGAAAACTCCACAAAGCTTTCAAGGAGATCACTTATTTGGACATTCTCATAATCGATTTTTTTTTAGAACATTCTGTAAAATATAATTATTAGTTAGACAGCATTATGAATGGATTTTTATATGTCCTAGAATCAATGGACTGTCTTCTACTGACAATTCTTCTACTGACAAAGGAAATACATTTTTTTTTTTTCATTTATATTATAGACACCTTACCTTGATTTTTGGCCAAGGTTAAAAAAGATAACCAAAAAGCAGTAAAGAAGATTTTGGCAGCCACTTGCATATTAGATCCCATCTTTAAAACATGTGAAGTGTAAGGATTAGTAAGATCTTATTTAGGTAGATCTATAATAGTCACCTGTTAATCATTTATCAGAGTTGACACAGCTCTCAGTACACATTTGGAGCTGTGTAGCAAGAATAAAAAGAAATAAATTAATCAACAAAAAAGAAAACTGTGAAAAATGAAATAATGAGGATTTAAGTGTATAATTTTATGGAGCTTAAGTGTATGATGGTAAAATGACATTTTTAAGAAGTGATATCAAACGACACAACGTGTTTGTGCATATATGTTAAGAGTCTAAGGCATGCTGGTAAGCAAGTAAGTTTATGTCTAAAGATATTTATTGTTTTTTTATTTTTTATTTTAATAAGACAATACATGCATATATCTTTTGGCACAAGGTTTTTTTTTGTTGTTGTTGTTTTTGCAGCCAATTATGATGAATGAATGAATGAATGAATGAATGAATGAATCTACATTCTGTTTTCAGAAAGAAAATATAGAAGCATTATAGCTTTAAAAAAAATCATATTTTACCATATAGATTTTAAAGTACTATTTCTTTCTGGGGAGTTGCAACAAAATGGCACAGTTTTACTGACATGTACAGTAAGAACAGATATGCAACACTGTGTTTACTGTCTGAAATCCACTGAGCCATTTGAAGAAGCTCCACAAACATAAAAGGTCAATATCCTTTTGACGTACCCTAAATCCGGTAAGTGGCCTCATGTTATTTACATTGTTTATATAGGAAAAGATAAGCAGATGTAGGTTGTAAACATTTGGGGATTTTTTTTTTTGGTGATTTTGCTTCATTGGGTAAATAAAATGACTCATTGTCAATGTTTTCATACTCATCAAATTATAAAGGCATTCTTATTCTACCATTTAAATGGTAACATGTTTTGCTGCATGGTTTGGGTGATTTACTTGAGCTTGGAAGTTTTTGTGAGAAGGGGCATAGCCAAGACAAAAATATAAAAAAAAAATGTCATAACCAAGAGAAGAATATGAGAGATTGTTGTCAATTAACAATGTGTTGAAGACATTCTGGTCCATGCAGAAATAAATGGCTCACAAATTTATTGCAAAAACATACTACCCAATCTAATACATTCCAGAGGTACTCTACTAGATTCATTTCAAGTGACATTTGAAGTACCCTGAGATCATTATCATGGTGCAAGAATTAATTGATAGAAAAATGGTGGTCATAATGTGATGCATGTGGACCGAAACATTCAAAGTTGCTTGATAGATATTAAGTAACTGAATGTGTACCAAGAAAACATCCCCCACCAACACCACAGCCTGATGGCTGTTTGATATGAATTACTGAAGCTCTTGACCCGTATGTCCACGGTCTGACATGCAGGAAGACCACCAGTCCTCCCAATGACTAGGTGCTTTGTCTTACACGGCTGATATAAGGAAAGACATCGTCAACCCAAAGAAGGCTGTTGGACTAGACCAAATTCCTGGCAGAGTTCCAAGGAAATGTAGAGACCTTTTAGCGGATGTCTTCACTCACATTTACACCATTTCCCTGAACATCACCGTTGTTCCAACATACTACAAGACTACCAGACATCATGAGCCTAGTCAGGATGCACATCAAGATCCTGCTGCCAGCCTTACTGTATCCCATGCAGTTTGGGTACCAGTAGTCTCCCAGGTTTATCATTCACGATTGGATCCTCTGACCCCCAAGAGTCAGTGTTTCGCTACACCTTAGATATTGTCATCTGTTCTCATCCCCTTACATTTACAGTATTTGGCAGATGCCCTTAATCAGAGCAGGGGTCAGGGGTCCAGTAGCAGTGGCTTAATGGACCTGGAGTTTGAACTCACAACTACAATCAGTAGTCCAATGACTTATACACTAAGCTAACACATCCCCCTAAACCTTTCTGTAGCATTTGACACTTATGGAGCAGCTTGGCAATAGTCTGATTCTTAGCTGAAAGTTTGATCATATCAGCTAACAGCGAGGGGATTGATATCTTCTCCATGCAGACTCTCTGCTGTGGTGTCCCACAAAGCTCAATACTTGGTCCTCTTCTTTTCTCTCTCTATCATCACTCTCTTGGCAAAGTTATATCCTCACATGTGTTTTCTTATCACTGCTATGCTGATGACACTCAACTTATCTTTTCCTTTCCTCCCTCAAACACCACACATGGCTTCTGCTGGATCTCAGCTTGTTTGTCAGACATGTCATCGTGGATGACAGCTCATCAGTTGAAAAAAAAATGTCTGGTCTTCCCAGATTATGCATCTACAGGGCAGGATATGAAGCTCTTCATGGAAAACTCACTGATGTCCCCTTTGGCCACAGCTCACAACCTTGTGGTAACCATGGATAATCAACTCTCATTTCCCTCCCACATTGCTGTTTGATGTTGGTTTCTCTATTACAACCTCAAATCACTTTCACTTGCCTTCTTCAAATAATGTGTGAAGACCTTCCTCACCTTCCTAATTTACAAGCACTATAACTGCTCAGGTCAGAAGCATTTGACTGATGATTCCACAATAATCAAAAAATATATGCCTACATGAGCCTTGCCTATAAACTCATTAGGACTAAGGCAATACCTAAAAAACAATTTGTCCTATTTATAAATTCATTCATAAATTCATTGAATAGATTAAGTGTAAATTAGTAATACAGTACATAAGTATGTAAGTTTAATACATTGTAATACAGTAATTGTGGATTTCAAAGTATAAAGTGATTAATTTATTCCATGAAACAATAAAAAATGTCTAGGTCCTCTGAAACACAAAAGCAGCTATTCAGCCTTCCATCCATCCATCCATCCATCCATCCATTTTCTACCGCTTATCCGGGGCCGGGTCGCGGGGGCAGCAGTCTAAGCAGGGACACCCAGACTTCCCTCTCGCCAGACACTTCCTCCAGCTCTTCTGGGGGAATACCGAGGCGTTCCTAGGCCAGCCGAGAGACATAGTCCCTCCAGCGTGTCCTAGGTCTTCCCCGGGGCCTCCTCCCGGTTGGACATGCCTGGAACACCTCCCCAGGGAGGCGTCCAGGAGGCATCCGAAACAGATGCCCGAGCCACCTCAGCTGACCCCTCTCAATGTGGAGGAGCAGTGGCTCTACTCTGAGCTCCTCCCGAGTGACTGAGCTCCTCACCCTATCTCTAAGGGTGCGCCCAGCCACCCTGCGGAGGAAACTCATTTCGGCCGCCTGTATCAGGGATCTTGTCCTTTCGGTCATGACCCAAAGCTCATGACCATAGGTGAGGGTAGGAACGTAGATCGACTGGTAAATAGAGAGCTTCGCCTTGCGGCTCAGCTCTTTCTTCACCACAACAGATCGGTATATCGACCGCATCACTGCAGAAGATACACCGATCCGCCTGTCGATCTCCCGCTCATTCCCACACTCGTGAACAGGACCCCAAGATACTTAAACTCCTCCACTTGAGGCAGGAGCTCTCCACCAACCTGAAGGGGGCAAGCCACCCTTTTCCGGCTGAGAACCATGGCCTCGGACTTGGAGGTGCTGATTCTCATCCCTGCCGCTTCACACTCGGCTGCAAACCGTCCCAGTGCATGCAGAAGGTCCTGATTTGAAGAAGCCAACAGGACAACATCATCTGCAAAAAGCAGAGACGAAATCCTGTGGTCCCCAAACCGGACTCCCTCCGGCCCCCGACTGCGCCTAGAAATCCTGTCCATATAAATAATGAACAGGACCGGTGACAAAGGGCAGCCCTGCCGGAGTCCAACATGCACCGGGAACAAGTCTGACTTACTACCGGCAATGCGAACCAAACTCCTGCTCCGGTCATAAAGGGACTGGACAGCCCTTAGCAGAGGGCCGCGAACCCCATACTCCCAGAGCATCCCCCACAGGTCACCACGAGGGACACAGTCAAATACCTTCTCCAGATCCACAAAACACATGTGGACTGGTTGGGCAAACTCCCATGAACCCTCCAGCAACCTGGTGAGGGTATAGAGATGGTCCAGTGTTCCACGACCAGGAAGAAACCCGCATTGTTCCTCCTGAATCCAAGGTTCGACTATCAGCCGAATTCTCCTCTCCAGTACCCTGGCATAGACTTTTCCAGGGAGGCTGTGGAGTGTGATCCCCTTGTAGTTGGAACACACCCTCCGGTCCCCCTTCTTAAACAGAGGGACCACCACCCCAGTCTGCCAGTCCAGAGGCACTGTCCCCAACGGCCACGCGATGTTGCAGAGGCGTGTCAACCAAGACAGCCCCACAACATCCAGAGCCTTATGGTACTCAAGGCGGATCTCATCCACCCCCGGTGCCTTGCCACCAAGGAGCTTCTCAACTACCTCAGTGACCTCAGCTTGGAGTCCACAACCAAGCCCTCCACCTCTGCTTCCACAATGGAAGACATGTTGGTGGGGTTGAGGAGATACTCCTTCCTCGAAGTACTCCTTCCAGCGTCCGAGGATGTCACCAGTCGAAGTCAGCAGATTCCCACTCCCACTGTAAACAGTGTGAGCAGGGCACTGCTTCCCCCTCCTGAGGCGCCGGACGGATAGTCCTTCTCCATGGCCTCACCGAACTCCTCCCAGACCCGATTCAGCCTTTTGTCTACAAAATGTCAGTAGTGTTTACCATTTTAAATAGCCTTGTGTAGAGATCAATTTAAACCAGTAAATGCAAACCAAAACAACAAAACATGCAGGCTTTGAGCAAATGCAAAGCAACAAATAAGACATGATATCAAAAAAAGCATGACAGTGAGGGTCACATGAACTAAGACATAAGATCAGAAGAGACTAAGAACAGGTGAGCAGGTCATATGACATGCATGGGTTGATGAATGAACCAGTAGTATGGCACTGAATGTGTTATATTTATAGTATATATTCAATAAATATGTTTTTTTCTGATCATTTATTGGTTCCATACATAGATATTTATTTAAAGATTTATTTTATTAATATTTTTATGCTTTTATGTATGTATTTTTTACAAATTTTTATATGTATGTATTTTTTTTTACCTTATTTGCAAATCCTTCCTATACTGATTATATGTCCGCTTCTGAAATGTACCATTTTCTAACCTTCTGATCTTTGTTTTCTTTACATTTTAAATTTAATAAATGCTTCAATTGCAAATTTTATTGATTGATGTTACCTCCTTTTTATTAATAATTTATTAATAAGATAAGATAAGATAAGATAAGATAAGATAAGATAAGATAAGATAAGATATACCTTTATTCGTCCCACAATGGGGAAATTTCTCTGTTACAGCTGCAAAAAAATGCAAATATATATATTTATATAAATGACATAATATAGTATGCAGTATATACACAACACAATGTTTAAATACAAAGAAAACAAAAAGATTAAATTTGATTACAGAAATATTATGGTCGGAATGACCATTGGTTACATGATGTTAAACAATTCACTGTTACATGAGGATATATAAAAAAATAATTAGAAAAAAGTTACTGAACTAATCAACAGACAATTTAAACAAACAGGAACTGAGTGACGAAACTCACAATTTAAATGAGTATTTGATGTATAGGACTTAAATACAGTATAGATTTATATTAACCCTCATTTTCTGTTGAGATTTGCTTTACTTCCTCATTGTTTGGTGTCTCTGTGACCCCAGGAATTAAATTATACATTTTTATACATTTTATGTTCTTCTTTCTTAAATGTTTCTTTCCATTTATTTTAAGATTACTGGAATAATAAAATGAAATGATAATAATAATAATAAAAAGATGAAATAGGCAGATTATTAACTCTTACAATGTTAATTTCAGAAAAGCAACTTTATACAGAAATAATCATATAATTTCTTATTTTTCACATATATTTTTCATATATATATAAATTACAATGAAAAAAATTCAATAAATGTGGTCACTAACCAAATAAACTTACAACAAAATAGTGTATCCTTCAGGCAACATGGGAACCAGACATAGCCCCTGTTCCTGTGAACTAATAACAGGCACATATCACAGTTACACAAGACAAATAAGGGTCTTTTTTAAAAACACAAAACACTTTCTAAACTAGATAGTTTTGCCAATACCAATATGTTTTGAACGGATATTCAAATATTTTTAGTTTGATGTATTTTTTTCATGCTGTATATACATATGTAACATATAATAGAAAAAAATACCAAATATGTCTGAAAAGCATTTGTGTAGAGCACAAGTGTAAGAGAGAGAGAGAGAGAGAGAGAGAGAGAGAGAGAGAGAGAGAGAGAGAGGAATAGAGAAAGAGTTTTGTATTTTTGAGATATTGTAAAAAAAATTTACTATCAAAACATTATTTACTGAGATCAATATTGTATGCATATTGTATAAGGCTGGTTAACTAATGAGGTTTATTTAATGAGAATAATCATTTATCATTTATCAGTCTCATTTAATAAGAAAATTTAATTCAGAAAATAACAGAAAATGTTATCTTTCTTCTCACTGATTTAGGACACCAAATGCAGCAACATGTCTTTGACTTCTTGAGAGCAACCACTTAGCCCTCCCTTCATCATTTTATACTTTGTTAGAGCATAGTTAAGGTGTTGGGTTACCATTTGAAAGGTTGTGAGTTAGAACCCACTTCCACCAGGCTGCCATTGCTGGGCCCCTGAGCAAGGCCCTTAATGCTAGATTAGACTCCATACTTCTAGAGCCTCCTCAATAGAAAGTAATTCCCGGTTACCTAGATCATAATTAGTTTCATTTGCAGTGAGCTTCCTTGAAAAAAAAACAGGCATGTGTGGAGCCTGGCTGGCTTTCCGTGATGTTGGGAGAGTATGGCCCCTATACCACAACATGAGGCGTAGACCTCTACAATGAACGGTAGGTTAAAGTCAGGGTGTCGTAGTATAGGAGGTGTGGTCAAACTGTTTTTGAGGTTTTCAAAGGCCTTTTGGGCTATTTCTGGCAACTGTATCTTGTGTGGTTTTCCTCATAGCAGAGACATAAGTGGTGCGGCCAGTGAGCTATAGTTACGAATGAATCTTTGGGTTTAATGAGTGAGGAAGCTGTGTTTCTGATGGGTTAGTTGTCCACCGCCGTAATTCTTAGGGGAACGGAACATGGAATGACGGGAAGCTGCAGTTCCTCTTCTAGCCGATGGTGGATGATGTTAACGGCTGATCCGGAATCTATTAACCCTGGTGAACCCGGGGGTCACCCTTGCCTCCAACAAACGGGCAGTGGTGCGTAGATCCTGACGGCCTATGGTTGGGGGGATGGGGCACACCTCACGTGACGGTGCCCATCCCTCCCCTGCACCACCGGGGCACTAGGCCATTGGCTCTGCCACAGGATGTGCTCCAGAGACGGCCCCCCTCCAGCGGGCACCTCACTCCACTTCCGCTCAAAGTCTCGGTACGGATGGGGGAGGCCCGCCGCCTCTCAGGAGGTGTCAACGGCTGCAGTACGTGGCTCCGGCCGTTCTGGTCATGGAGGCCGGTCTGTCAGCCCTGCCACAAGATGTGCTTCAGTGTGCGGCTTCCCTCCAGCTGTTCGCTCCCCACCTTTCCACCCGAAGGTTCGTTGTGGAGGGGGAGGGTCCGCTGCCTCTCGCGAGGCGCCATCAGCTGCAGGGCTTGGCCCCAGCTGCTCTGAGTGGGTCAGATGCCAGCCCTGAGGGGCTGGTTCCCCTGAGGA
The DNA here is from genome assembly GCF_022655615.1 of Tachysurus fulvidraco. Classification (NCBI taxonomy): domain Eukaryota; kingdom Metazoa; phylum Chordata; class Actinopteri; order Siluriformes; family Bagridae; genus Tachysurus; species Tachysurus fulvidraco. Next base: position 2,452,595 of record NC_062522.1, read on the forward strand.
ACTTTCTGACAGCTTGGGAGGAGCTGCCAGGAGTCTCCCGGTGGGTCCTGCGGACCATAGAGGACGGCTACACGGTTCAGTTCACGTCCTCTCCTCCCCGTTTCAACGGGATGTGTCCCACCCTGGTGGGACCCGAGCAGGCTCTGGTCCTGGAACAAGAAGTGCACACACTCCTGAGGAAAGGAGCCATCGAGGTGGTCCCCCCTTGGTTCGAGAGTCAGGCTTTTACAGCCTGTATTTCATCTTTCCAAAGAAAGATGGCGGGTTGCGTCCCATTCTAGATCTACGCTCCTTGAACCGCTCTCTCAGGAGGCTCAGGTTCAGGATGCTCACCCTCAGGGAGGTTGTGACTCAGATCAGGTCAGGGGACTGGTTTGTCACAATAGATCTGGAAGATGTGTACTTTCACGTTTCCATCCTTCCTGCACACAGGAGGTTCCTGGGGTTTGCTTTCGGAGTCGAAGCTTACCAATATCGGGTCCTCCCGTTCGGCCTAGCACTCTCGCCCCGCACCTCCACGAAATGCGTTGATGCAGCACTGACCCCGCTGCGGCTCCAGGGCATCCGCATTTTAAATTACTCGGCGACTGGTTGATTCTGGCTCAGTCGGAGTGCCAGGCATTGAGTCATCGTGATGTCGTCCTCGCCTGCATGAAGGTGCTTGGGTTTCAGCTAAACACCAGCAAAAGCGTGCTCTCTCCAGCACAGAGAACCACCTTTTTGGCCGTGAAGTCATCCTCACCTCGGTCAGGAGAGTGCGGGAAGGCCAGCCACTCACTGTGAAGCAGTTCCAGAGGCTGCTAGGGCTGTGGCGTCCAGCGTAATCCCGCTCGGCCTCCTGCACATGAGGCCCCTCCAGTGGTGGCTCCGGGGCAGGGGGTTTTCTCTCAGGGGAAACCCATATTGTTCCATCAAGGTCTCGCGGCGTGCCCTTCGAGCCTTGGATGTTTGGAAAGGCCGGACGTTTCTGACAGGCTACGCCTGTACGCCTTTCCTCCAATTGCACTTTGTCGGAACTCAGAGCCGGTCTCCAAGTCGACACATCACAGGGTGATCTCCACACTTAGACTTTTTGGTTACTAAAGACTGTTTTAGCTAAACTTAACTGTTAACTCTATAGTTACTACAAAAATACTGAGAAAACTCCTCAGACCTGGATGAGAATGAGCAAACTTCTTTATTATGGTCAATCAGCCAACAAATTATAATTTGCCAAATTCAAAGTAACAAATTGCCAAATTCAAAGTATCAAATTGCCAAATTAAAAGTAACAAATTGCCAAATTAAAAGTAACAAATTGCCAAATTAAAAGTAACAAATTGCCAAATTCAAAGTAACAAATGAAAACCCCCAAAAAGAGCATGTCATGCAAAATCAATCAAGAAAAACAAGAACTCTCGCGAAGTCCTTGCGAAAATAAAAACACCCACCTTGACCCGCGGACACGGGCATGCGCCCGCGCACGCACACGCGCCCCCGCGCGCACACACACCTTCATCCCCGAAGAACCAAAAAAAAACCTCAGATATCTTCTCAATATATACCCTGGCGCTCCTAGGAGCCCAGGTGCCATATCACCTTATTTACCGGAAACATCTCATGTTTTCTAAATACACTGACCCAATTTCCCCTTATTTCCCATTACCTTTCACCCATATGCCCATTTATGGATTTTCCTTCCCTTATTTTTCATGACCTCAGACTAAACACCTGGGCCTTCTTCAGTCTGCACAACAAGTTTATGAGCACCACATGCCCATTTATGGATTTTCCTCCCCTTATTTTTCAGGGCCTAGGTCTGTGGACCACTGTTTTTTTTTTTCATTCTACATAACATGTTATTGCTATGGACCAAGGTCTGAGAACCATGGTGTTCTTCATTTTCCATAACAATTTATGAGCTAAGGTCTGGGAACAATGGTCTTTTCCCTTCTACATAACAAGTTGTTATTACAAATGTGCTTTATACTTGGGCCTAAATGGGCCTAATACTTTACTTTGGTTATAGTATTGTAAGGAATAATATTTTAATTATTTCTACTAAGATTTTTTCCAACATTCCCCCCTGTGAGACTGTAAAGTCTCACCAAACTTATGTTGCAGTGTTCTGGACTACCTTGTCATTTCCACTAATCCATATATCTATCTAATCACGACGACCTCTACCCCAACTTACAACAACTTACAACATTCCCCCACAACAAAAACAAAAAAACCCATAATACATAAAACATAAACACAATAACATAATACAGAATATTACTCCCCCACAATGAAAACAAAACGCATAATACATAAAACATAACAAACACAATATCATAAAACAAAACATTACTCAATGTCCACAATTCACACATGCTCTTTCTCAGAAGGTGAGCCAGGAGTGAGCGAAAAACCCTCTTTGCAGTCAGATTTGAGTCAAATTCTCACTCTGCCCGCGTTTATAGCGCGACAGTGAAAGCAGTGTCACCAGGGTCACCGAAACATACAGCATAAACATACTAAAGGTATGGTAAACATAATAAACAAACAAAAACACACAAAAACAGTTGCAGGGCACAAGAAAACTAGCTGTCCCTACGACCACCACCAATAGTAATTGCGATGCATGGTTTGAATCCACTGTGGCAAGGGGGATGCGTAGGGATCTCCAAATGTCTTTGTGGCGATAAGCGTGGAAAGCTCGAGTTATGGGAACAACCGCATCCGAATCACCCCCTGTCCATGAGTCCATGAAAGTGGGTGGCCCTTGCATATCCTGTAGACCTTGTTGCACATCTTTGGTGTGAGATGTCCAGAGTTTATACACAAAAGAATAACGTACAGTACTGGCGTACGGCGGTCTGCCGTATATGGTGGGTAATAATATACGCATGTGCATGTCCACATCCATATGTCCAACGACGTACCTCATATGTGTGTACCTGCAAAAACAATCCCTTGTCCAGAGATTAATCATTCTGGTGGCACGAATGAACCCACAGTCCTTCAGGGAGGACTAGATTTGCGTGTGCAAGGATAAGTGACACGGGGCGTGTGTCCTCAAGCAACGTGAACCAAGTGTCAGCCGTCGGCGGGGAAGGGTATGTTAGCCAGGTGCGATGTGGTGATACACCCAGGTCGAAGTCCCCAAAGATGAAGTCAGACAGGTCCACCTCATTTTCCAGTAAGATGCACGTGTAGCAGTATCCAAGAGCGTTGTCGAGGCGACAAGCGATACCCCGTGGGCTCGCCTCTAACCGGGCACAAGTGCGGGGTCACTGGACTTGTCTCTCCACGGGTTCGACATAGCCTGCAACAAAGCCTTACAGACAACAGAGAGACAGGCAATAGACCAGTAGACACAAAATACCAACACCCATTACGTAAGCATATGTACAGAAAAGTTTGTGTGGAGTCAGTCACAATTAAGGCATTAAGACCATCACCAGTAATGTGGTGCCTCGTGTACATAACACTTATGAAAGATATACACACATAGGGGATACAGACAAACAGGGACACACACCAATATGTTACAGTCCTATATACGCGCAACTAGTTCCAGTCCGAATCACTATTGTTCTTGTCCAGCAGTGGGAATGAGTCTGGATCCAAATAAACCAACATACACTGATCCTCTTGACTTAATACATAGTGGAAACTTCTGGTTAGGCCGCATCTGAACAGTCATATCTGTAGGGATTGGCATGGCTACCTGCTGATACGCACAGGATCTACTTATGTTGCCCATCCATTTCGGCCCATGTGTTCTGGCTGCTGAATCCAACAGGCAAAGTGCAGGACATAAATATGTATCATTATATGGAGATTAATCACACTCGTCCACACCTCTAGTAGGCATTACATAGGGAGTTTGATTAGACCGATCATGGCATATTACACAGATACTGTTTGCAGCAACCTGGTGAGTGGTTTCTGTCAGCCACTATCGATAGAGGTTTCCCTCGATGCCATCAGCTGTGGTATTGTATTGGTTAATACTGTTCACTTTAACGTAATTCTGAAGTGCCTCGTACTCCCCCCGCACCCTGGAGCGGCGGATTTTCGCATTTACTATTGCCTGAACTGCCACAAAAATCAATGCCTGCCTGATGAAGCTGAAAGCCAGGACTCCAGGCAGTGACGTAGACATAGACTTCATATGTTTCAAGGAATAACGTTTTCTACAATGAGGATGGATAAACTGAGTCCGCGTGGAGACTGTAATACCATAAGGCATGGATTAACTTACAATGTCCGCCGTCGTCACCACTGGCAGGTTGGCCTTTGACAACAATGCTGGTTGTTGGATCTAGGGTTGCCTCCCCTGGTCGCTTAATTCGAATCTCTAGGGCCAGGGTGTGATGAGACTGGCTTTTCGCCCACTGTATCAGGTCTGATACTACTGCCGGAAAGGGACCAGTGTAGTCAAAAGAATACATCATAAAGTACAATGTGTCATTCCATACTCTCCCGCGGCCGCCAGCACGGGCGAATAATCCTAGAGCACACTTTATGTGACTTTCAATAGCTGTCTCGGCTAATGTCCTGTCAACTCCCGCTATTATGGGATAGGAGCTTTTCCCCTGAAAAACTGTGCGTCCTCCTATAGTGGCGGAACCTGTGCCTGTACTACGCCTGAGCCGTGAGCCTGGTTCAGAAATGTTATAGGGCAGCGAGTCATTATGAGTGTCGTTTGATTGTAGGGTATAGGCACGAATTTTAACTGTAAGAATTTCTACTGTGATTGCCAGATTCAGAAGTATGCCTATCACACATGCCATATAAAAGATTTGTACAGTTAGTCTGTCCTTATATTGTTTATGGGTTCCATCGAGTTTATCCAGTGGTTTCTCATCTGTGCTCTCCTTTTGGGGTGCAGCTAGTTGCACCATGTTTCACAAACGTTCTGATACAACTTTATACAATCTCTAATATCTAAATATCTAATCCCTCGCTGAGCTTGTGTAAACTCTTGGGTTATCCTCAACAATGTCATCTACAGGGGCAAGGATTGATGTCTCGACATTCCTTGGCAGGTGGATTTGCTGTGTGCGTGCTCTAGCTCTGGCCCGTGTTCCAGCGGCAGGGCCTGTCACTAAGTCAGGACCATAGGGATCACTATCATCCTGGTCGTCAGAATACGAAATCCTGTATTGCTTTGATTTCGACACTGTCTCCCAGTCTTTTTCTTTTCTTTTGTCGGCGGGTGACTGACCTGCCCGCTGTTGTCCTGCCTCAGACGTGGAGGGCTGTTCCCCGGTTCTTTGTTCTACGGCGTGTGGCTGTGTTTGGGGCTGCGCCCTTGCCTTTGAGGTTGAAGGTTCTTCCCCAGTGTCTGAAGGGGGCTCTTCCCCAGCATCTGCTACAGCTGTCACAGGACAACAATGATTAAGATAATACCAGTATTCCTTACCTTCGACTTTGAATGCAGTGGGGATAGCTAACACCACTTTAAAAGGTCCTTCTCTTCTTGGCTGTCTCCAATGTTTTCTCTTGAATGTTCTGATGTACACGTAGTCTCCTGGTTCTACTTGATTATGTGGTTCCTCCACTGCTGTGCCATGCGTAGCCGGACTCACCATTGGCTCTTCCTTGTGAGCTTGGGTGATAGACACATCCCATCTTATGTTTGATGCACAACGCTTGTGCAATGAATTCAACACTCGGCAGCACCATCCTTTCGGCTGGGTTGACTGTGTTGCATCTTTCAACTGTCCATTTTGGTGCTGACAGTATCACATCATACCCTGTGCGCCTTGCATTGGTTATTACGAACGCTTGCCTTGTCAATAATGCATGCAGTGCATGTGATGTATACAGGGTCACGGGGTGACCCATTGTGATGGTAGAAGCCTTTTGATATGCAAATGCTGCTGCTGATGCTTCTGATGTCCATGTCAGCTGTGTATTGGGCTTAGCCTGATCTGCAGCAGCTGCATGTTTCTAAGTGGTTGTACTTTTAAGGCAAATTCGCATATCTATGGTCTGCTAAATCCTGCCATGCCCAGGAATGACAACATCTGGCGCACGGTTTGAGGTCGTGGTGTATCCCGTATAGCTTGTACATGAGCCGGTAATATTCTTCGTGTTGTTCCTTCTAGAACTCGTCCTAAATATTCCACCTTACTCTGGCAGAATTGTAGCTTCTCTTTACTAACCTTGTGCCCATTGTTTGCTAGGGCTTTCAGTACTGTTATTGAATCCTGTACACATTGCTCTTTCGATTGGCTACAAATCAGTAAGTCAGGCGCTCCATTTGTAAATTCACCAGATCTCTGGTCAGTACTTGGTTGAATATCGATGGATTTTCACAATATCCTTGTTGCTCATAATATGTGAATGCAAACAAGTGCAATGGGACATTAAAAAAATGCTGAACATAGATCAATTACTGTATACCATTTTGTTCCCTCTGGAATATTTGATAACAACATTTGTGGATCCGGGGCCATTGGGGTCTCTGCCACCACTATCTGATTGACTGGTCTCAAATCGTGGACCAATCGCCATTTATCTAATTTTGGCTTTCTGATCGGACAAAATCGGAGTGTTGCACTGACTTTTAGTGGGGATTAAAACCCCTGCTTCTAATAACCCTTTAATAGTTGGCCCTATCCCTTCTTCCGCTTCTTTGGATAATTGATACTGTCTCCGATAAAGTAATAGTACATTGGGTCTAACCTGTATTTTTGCTAATCCTGCTGACTTAACTAGTCCTACATCTGTTACATGTTTAGTCCACAGTTACTCTGGGACTTGACTTAGTGCTTCGTCTACTTCTTTCTCTGTTGACTCTTCCTTATCTGCCATCTGTATCTCTACTTCTACTCTTACCAGAATTTATGTTTGATCACTGACTTACTAACATGGTTGTGTATGATCACATGATAACATGATTGTCCCCTAATCTATCCTTAAAATCTCCATCTTCTGACATATGTACTCTAAGGTCTTTAGTCATGTTCCACTTCACTACCCTTTCTGCCTCTTTCATCTTAGGCCCAAAATCTTTGGATTCAAAACCTCGCCCGATCATCAGGGAGATGTGGGAGACTGCATCTCCAACTTGATACCATTCTTAAATCTGCTCAGGGAGTACAGCATTTGTAGCTACTCCTTGCTGGCCAATTATCATGCTGTGCATGCTGATGTGATATTTTCTTCCTTCTAGTCGTTCTTATTATAATGATGCATATTCTTCATCTTTTCCCTCTTCATCATGTTTCAGGGTACAATGCCATGGTCCTCTAGCCTCATGGCAATCTGGTCGTATGTAGTTTAGCCATGGTTTCCATACCGAGTATTCTTGCCATATTTTTTTTATGTATCTTTGTCCTTGACTTCCATTCAATATACTTTGTCCAGTTCTGTCATTTCCTTTTCTTGGCTTACTACTAGGTATTGTCGAGCTAACATTACTGGGAGTGTTATCCACACTCCTGTTGGCCCACAGTGTATTTTGGCTCCTAATTTGCAGAGCACATCTCCCCCAAGTAGATTGGTTGGAGTGTCTGGGAAATATAGTAAATATTCTTTCCCAACACTTGTAAATATTGCTCCTGTGTCAATCAGGAATGGGGCCTGTACTTCATTTCCAATTCCCACCATAATTGTTGGTTCTTGTGCAGGATGCAATGAGGTGGTACACTGCACCAGCTCCCCCGCTGGCTTCTCTAGGCCTCTTCACATTCCTGCTGGGGCTGGGCCTCGTCCTTGAAATCCTGGGCCCATCCATTGGCCTAATTTCCAGCTCCTTGTGGTGTTTGCTGCGAGTGCATGCTGCATTCCTGACTGCCCTGCTCCTTGTTGAAACATTGGAGCAGGCATCTGTTGTCTTCCTTGGCTTCCCATGTGCACAGCGCAATCTTTGTCATATCCATCTTCCCTGGAAAAGCATCACACAAAAAGCCTTACGCTTCATGTAATTCCATTATGAAGTCAGAGTACGTGGCATTTCTCCCATTCTCATGATCTGGGACTCTGGGTGTCTCATGCACAGATTTTCATCCAGCCTTTCATACCTAATCCGCTCCTTCATACTTTGCGTGGGCAGCTTTTCCGCATGCAGAGCATGTTGTATGATGAGGCTCAGCTTTCCCGTGTCCCACGTGATGCATAGGTTTTTCACCTTGTCAGATATTTCTGGAATCAGTCCATTCATGAAACTGTTTCTCGAGTGTGCCTCGTACGCTGTCACTTCCCCCTCACTCATATCCTGCTGGGGGTATAAGGCCGCTGTGCGTGTTGTGTACTGTATGTCAGTGAGGCGATGGAGATATTGCGCAACTGTCTCACTGTCCTCTTGTTCCTCGACCTCAGCCTGGTCCCCAGTCACGCTGTTGAGGAGCATACTGAAGATTAGATTACATTAGATAATTCGTTGGGTATCCCATTGGATATTGCATCATAGTTGGAGGCAGTGGCTGTGTCATCATCACTTGTGCTACTCCTCCATTTTGAGGTGTTACAGCCTCAGCAGCGGTTGGAGCCACCATGACTGCCGCCTGTTTTGAGGCATAGACTTTATCTTCCTTCTTCTTCTTTTCATGGCTTTCTTGTTTATTTCTTGCTAGTTCTCAGCTGCGCCTTGTGCAATTGCATTACTAAATCTTCTGCATCCTTCTTTGCCTCTTTCCTCCTCTTTCTGTGTAACTTTGTATGGTGTATTACATTCGCTTCGAAGGTGGCCCATGGCATGGTGTTTAGACCCACCACTGTTTCCAGTTGGTCTTGGACTTCCTCAAGGAGTGCCCTTTTTAACATGAGTTTAAACAGTGTCTCACTTGTGGGTGTCTCATCCCATGCTGTTCCCATCTCCTCTCTCCAGGACTCCTGGAGTTTCAGTATGAATTTGGCAACCCCTTCTTCTCCTTCCAGCTTTATTTTTCCACTTTTCCTGGGTCTGCCTTGGTTGGGTAGGCTGTCCTTAACTGATCCCACAGGTCATTCCTGTATGGGCCGAAGGTTATTCCATCTCCCCTTGGATCATCTGCCTCTCTTCCTAATCCAGCAAGGTGGAGTATTTCCATCATTTTTGCTTTTCCTATGGTTTGGCATAGGATTGCCTTCAGATCTCCCAGAGCCAAGCTTTGTCCGGTCGTTTGTTCCTCGAACTTTGCGATCCATCTCTGTGCTCCTTCACACATGCTTTGCAGTCTTTTTACCAATCCAGTCACATCCATGAATGTCCATGGCACATAATGCATTTGCTTTCCTTCAACTATCAGGGGGGGCTGTGTTGCTCTCGGTGCTTCTGTCTCCTCCTCTTCTTCACTGGAGCTCTCGCTTTCGGGGGCCACCTGCTGTGTCTCCCCACCTTTGCCTCTTCCCGTCTGGGATTGGGTCTGCATGTGTCTGTTTCTTTGGATGTCACCCCATTTTTGTTTATCTGACTTCTTCCGTGCCTTCCTTATTCTTTGGAGATTTTTAAATTGTTTCTCCGCTCGTTTCTGTTCTTCCTCCAAGTTTTTTTTATTCCAACTCCAATTCCTCCACCTTCATCTCCAGTCGTGATGCCTGACATCGTAACTCCTCCATCGTCACATCTGCTTTCTGGCTTCGTTCCAGAGCTTCCTTTATTGCCCTTTCCTGCCCTTCATTCTGCCACACGCCTTCTGTTTCCAGGGGGGTCAGCTGCACTTCTCCCTGCAGTCTCACTCTTACTCCTCTCATATCGTGCAGGGGCTCCACATCCACTGGGGCCGCCCTTGGGCTTATTTCGTCATCACTCACTATTTCCATTGAGGTGAGAGACTTTTGGTCACTCCGTCCTTTTATTCTCTCGCCGGGCATCTATGTACCTTCCACCAGCTGTTGACGCCCTTGCCGCACCTCCCCTGTCTTTTTATTTCCGTTGGGTGATGAATTCCCATCTGCCTTGGTTTGTTGTTTCTTTTCTTGCTCCTCCTGGTCAGCTATGAGGGACCTTTTTGTCGCACAGTCGTTTGGTTTGCTTAGGGACCCCTGTGCTTTGCTGAGGTTCTTATGATGTTCCATCTGCCCGGTTTTTATTGATCCTCTCCTTCCTGGCTGGCAGACATCTTCCATTCGTGGCTCCATATGTTCCCGTGCCCAATGAGTCGGTGTGCTGTGTCTCTTTAAACCTGGCGGGCATGTGTATTCAGTCAACCACTCCATATTACGTTTCTCTGCTTGCTGCCACGATAAGTGGGAGTCCCCTTCCTCCCATCGGGCATTAGCTTTCTCCACCTCCCTGTCCCAGTACAGGTGTCGGTATTCATCATCTTCCAGCGCTTCCTCTCTTCCTCCTGTAGCCCCTTCTGGGCATTCTGGGTATTTTCCTTCTTCTCCTCTGCTGCCGCCCTTTACCATGGGGGGCAGTCTTCCTGCTTTCCCTTGGGACGTTCTTTTTCTGCTGACGTCTGCCGGATTACTCCTCTGACTTGCCCTCCTATAATCTCCAGTTCTATTTCTTGTGTTTCACTCGCCTCTCCCGTATTTATATTACGGGATATGTGCCATGGTTGTTGGGCTTATATTGTTTGTTGTAAGGTGGGGGCTGGAGCTGTTCCCCCCCATTCACCTGATGGTGGGGCTGTAGCCTTCTCTTTCCCTTGTTCTTTGCTTTGTTCTGCTTTTAACCCCTTTAACCCTGTAAAGCCCACCGTTGTAGAATTACAACACCACCTTGTTTATTTGTCCAGTCACTTGGCCATGAACTCACCCTACCTGCAAATTTATTTATTTATTTTTTCCCATGACTGGTTTTATCAAGATCCGAATAAAATTCCTCAAAAAATTTTTCTGTGTTCATTACAATGTCTAGAACACATACATATTTAGTTATTTTGGAAAACTAGAGCTTATGTCCATGCTGTAATTCTACAACTTCAGGCCAAAGTAGTAGTCAAACTAGCCTGTGCACCTTATGCCTTACATAAAGACACTGCACTTCTTACATCATCACAAATCGAAATTTAAACTGTAAGATGATTCACTGTAATTAATTTCTAAATGTGCTTTTCTGTTAAATTTATACTTATTTTCAATTAGACCATAATTACAGGGACAGGTGCAAATGGATATGCTGGATAATATGTATTCCCTTTCAGTTATTCTATTCTTCCAGTTTACTGTAATTGTGGATACACAAACACACTGTGTAGCAAGTGCAATGTTCGCCTGTGCTTTTCAGTAGAAAAGAGCTGTCTTAGGGCCTATCACTGCAACCAATCACAGACCAAAAGTGACAGAACAAAAATAAAAGCAAAACAGAAACAAAAGCTCTCCTAAATATTTTCTTCTCAATACCCATATCAATAAATGCCCATTCATACATCATATGATTATGCACAGTAAGCAATCAACCCTGCAAATGAATGCCTAAATGCTCTGTATATCTGATCAGACAAAGTGGGTACAAATACAGAAATTCTGCTCCTAGCAGAGCCCAACATTGCAATATTACAACATTTTCCTAAAAAACTTACTAAAATGTAACAAAAAATTTAAACAAAAAATATTTCTCATGCTTTTTACTTCTCCCAGCATTTTATACTTACTCTCATATTAATGCATTTTACCTCATCAAACGTGCCTCCTTCAGGCCACTGCAATTCTCCTTTTGTCCGGTCTTGCCATTTTTTACATGTACTTCTTAAATTCTTTTTCAGCCATCTTGTGCTTTATTATTACAATTGCAGCTGGAGTAATTAAGTTCTTTTACCTTTCTCCATCATGCACCCTTGTCTCGCCCTTGTGGCACTGTCACGTGGTTCTGTAATTATTGCAATTGAAGTTTATTCTTTTTCTGGTAAACGTGGTTGTGCAGGATTCCTTCTAGTATAATTCTCAAGAAAGACAAGGCAGATATCAAGATCAGAGTATAAGTCCAATAAGTATAACTTCGGTTAAAATGAAATTTTAATTAAAATTGATTAAAATCAATCAACTGAACATTCAAATAATTACATACTCAACCGAGTATTGACCTATTCAATTAATTAACTCACTAATAAATCAAATAAAATCAAATAAACAATCAATCAATCAAGTAATCAATAAATCAAATAAACTACCAGTTAAATCACTTAGATAAATAATCAAAACAAATTGTTAAGTTGTAAAAATTAAATTGTTGTTACATTGTCAAAAAGGAAAAAATACAAATAAAAAATAAAAGTGAAAAGAACAAATCAATTAAATTGTTGTTAACTTGTTGCTAATTGTCTCATCTAACGACCCACTTATAACATAATGTAACTCTACACGGTTAGATAATGCTCCAAGTTTTCAGCTTCTGAAACCTCTAACAATCAGAAAAGAGAGAAAGAAAAAACAACAATCTCATTGGAACCAAAACAATCTGTGTGTGTGTGTGTTACAAATGTCAAGTTGATTCTAGGCCTTACTGGCACAGAGTTACAGAAGCTAAAATGGAGGGTTTCTTTTACTGAAACAAAAACACTACATTAGGTTTTTATATGTCTTAATGTAATTATAAATCATATTGTAGTTATGTCTAGTCCTGTTATGAATTAAAAACAGATTCTATGTATGTATGAATATGCATATGTGTGGACCCAGGAAAACTAGCTGATTGCATATACTTTCAGCTAATGGGATCCATATAAACAAACACAAACAACAAAAAATAAAACAAAGACAAAAAATAAAATAAATAAAATAAAAATAACTTACACCTGGTGTAACACTACTGAAAAAAACTTTCCCCAACAAAACAAACAAAACTTACGAAGTCAAAAAGAATGGCCCAAGAATTGTTTAAATTCTTTAACAAAATTAAAATGATTTATTATATGAATGTTTTCCCACTAAGCATTAGTATCTGCTCACGAAAAGAGAAAAAACTCAGAAAAGCTGTTCTGTGTATGTGTGTGTTTGGGAATTAAGTCATAACATTCACCTTGCCAGATGGCCCTTATCGCTCCTGGTTGGAATCGTCTCCTTATTGGCTAAAGATATCAGGGTCTCGCTACTTGTTACTGGCTGGTCCAACTGCCACACAAACGGCGGGTGTTCCGGGTATTGGCTTCTAAGCTTGTCTATCTCTGCTCTATGGGGCACCTATTGGCTCATGTGAGGCTGGACTACAAACATGACACCAAATTTGTAGTTCATCAACTAGGAAGCGAGAGTCAGAAAAAAAATGGATGGGAATAAACTCCGTGTACAGTGTTCGGTCAGAAAAATAACTATTGTAAGGCGAGCACAGCAATTTGGATTAAAAGACTTAGATACTTCTTGGACCCTTGGGGATTTATTAAAAAATATTGAAAACTATGAAGCAAGGTGAATCAGATGAATCAGGTGAATCTTATTTTTCACTCAGTGTGTCTCATACAGTTCTCTGCTATAACTGAATGCTTGTGTAACATAAATAAATGTTATGTTCTGCTTGTGTGACTTAGCGCTTTTTTCCATTGCAACTCATTTTATAAGATCTTATAAGTGCCATAAAACACTTCACAATTGCTTGTTTGTACTTTATCACACATCAAACTGAATCGTCATTCAGTTTGACAATACACAAATACACATGTGCACATAAACAATTCATACACATTACACACCGTACACGTATCATTTATGTATACTTATATGGCGTACACTTATTTATGAATACTCATTTGGCTCTGTCCACTTATCAATGTGTACGTTGCCGTATCCACTTATCATTGTGTATCGCCGTATACTTATGATGATAACGTGCACGTATATAAACACTTATAAATACTGGGTACTTTACCGTACCCCAGGTACTTTACCGTACCCAAGGGGGCCCCCCCGCCCTACCAAGCAGACCTGTGTCGCTGGACAGCGGTATCTAGGGCCAACGCGTTTTCACCACCTGCCCGTTCAGTCCCGGCTGTGAGTTATATACACACCGGCGGTACGCCACAGGAATTTAAAATCCTTAATACCAAAAATATAAATAAGTAAAAAATGTATACACCAGAATTCACTCATGAGTTTTTTTCTGTCACACACACACACACACCCCTCACTCTGTCTCTCGCTCGCTCTTTCCGTGTGTGTGTCTCTCACGACAGAATGCACCCATGAGATTTTTGTTCTGTCACACACACACACACCTCTCCCTCTTCCTCCGTGTGCGTGTCTCTCACGACAGAACTCACTCATGAGAGCATTCCTGTCACACACACACACCTCTCTCTCTGTCTAAGTGTGTGTGTGCCTCTCACAACAGAATCCGCACATGAGATTTTACCCTGCCACTCACACAGTCACAAATCAAAACAACTTTATCTATTTCCTATTTCATCCAGTTATTATACTGTATTTCACCCTTAAGAGTTCTTGACTTCAAGGGCAGCTGTCCGCCTCCCAGGGCCACCCCTCCCTTTCCAGGCCACAGATTCACTACGCACAGACTTCGAATATAACAGGCGTCTGCTTACCTTAATATTATGACCGGCCTCTGTGACCCTTCAGAGAGAGTGGTCCTGGTCCCGGACACAGGTCACGCTAGCCCCTTTGAAGTCCCATCTGGGGTGCCATTAGATATGTCGGAACTCAGAGCCGGTCTCCAAGTCGACACATCACAGGGTGATCTCCACACTTAGACTTTTTGGTTACTAAAGACTGTTTTAGCTAAACTTAACTGTTAACTCTATAATTACTACAAAAATACTGAGAAAACTCCTCAGACCTGGATGAGAATGAGCAAACTTCTTTATTATGGTCAATCAGCCAACAAATTATAATTTGCCAAATTCAAAGTAACAAATTGGCAAATTCAAAGTATCAAATTGCCAAATTAAAAGTAACAAATTGCCAAATTAAAAGTAACAAATTGCCAAATTCAAAGTAACAAATGAAAACCCCCAAAAAGAGCATGTCATGCAAAATCAATCAAGAAAAACAAGAACTCTCGCGACGTCCTTGCGAAAATAAAAACACCCACCTTGACCCGCGGACACGGGCATGCGCCCGCGCACGCACATGCGCCCCCGTGCGCACACACACCTTCGTCCCCGAAGAACCAAAAAAAACCCTCAGATATCTTCTCAATATATACCCTGGCGCTCCTAGGAGCCCAGGTGCCATATCACCTTATTTACCGGAATCATCTCCTATGTTTTCTAAATACACTGACCCAATTTCCCCTTATTTCCCATTACCTTTCACCCATATGCCCATTTATGGATTTTCCTTCCCTTATTTTTCATGACCTCAGACTAAACACCTGGGCCTTCTTCAGTCTGCACAACAAGTTTATGAGCACCACATGCCCATTTATGGATTTTCCTCCCCTTATTTTTCAGGGCCTAGGTCTGTGGACCACTGTATTTTTTTCATTCTACATAACATGTTATTGCTATGGACCAAGGTCTGAGAACCATGGTGTTCTTCATTTTCCATAACAATTCATGAGCTAAGGTCTGGGAACAATGGTCTTTTCCCTTCTACATAACAAGGTGTTATTACAAATGTGCTTTATACTTGGGCCTAAATGGGCCTAATACTTTACTTTGGTTATAGTATTGTAAGGAATAATATTTTAATTATTTCTACTAAGATTTTTTTCCAACAACTTCTCCCTGGAGTTCTGGAGAGAGTTCGCCGCGATGGAGTCCGTCTCCTCCTGGTAGCACCTCAATGGCCGGGCAAGCCATGGTTTGCAGATCTGGTGTCCCTACTCGCGGGCCCTCCATGGGAAATTTCTCCCAGGAGGGATCTCCTCTCACAGGTGTGCGGAACCCTGGTGCACCCCCCGCCCAGAGCTGTGGAGGCCCTGAGGGGGCACAGTTCATAGCAACTGGTCTCTCTACCAAGGTAGTAGAGACCCTTCTCCACTCCAGAGCTTCCTCCATTTACAGCCCCCAAACAGAAGCGACAGAACCGACTGTGTCCAATGCGAGCACTGGTCACTTACCTCCGCAGGACGAGTCTGTGGAGAGAATCGGTGCAGCTGCTCGTCTGCAACGGCCCTAACAGGAAGGGTTTCCTGGCCACTATGCAGACGTTGAGCTGATGTGTAGTGGATGCAATTGTCGGCTCACAAGCCCTCTGGCTTCCCCGCACCGTTCGGGGTCCGAGCTCACTCCACCCAGAGTGTGGCGGCCTCTACAGCCTAGTCCGCTGGAGTGGCACTCCAAGACATCTGTGGCGCTGCGGGTTGGTCCACCCCGCTGACCTTCGTCAGGTTCTATGACCTTGATCTCAGAGCCACCCCGGGCTCCTCTGTCCTATGTGCAGGTGCCAAGGCCCTCACTCTCTACGCAGGGTCTGGTCAGTGTGGAGACCTGCCGATGACATCACGTCCCAGTGCCTATTGGTCAGATTACACACGTGGTTCAGAGCACGGTCACGCAGGGGCATTCCCATAGCGTTTCGACGCAGCGTCTCGTTCCTCAGGGAACGCCCTCACATACTGTCATACATTAAAAGAGTGAGGTTTACACCCATGCTTGTCAGCTTCTCTATCAATATGTGTGACTGGATAGTATTAAAAGCTGAGGAGAAGTCTGCAAACAGGATGCGTACATAAGAAGCCGGTGTTTCGAGATGTTTGTAAATTCCATTCAGGAGGGTTATAACAGCATCTTCTACACCCCTTTTCTCTCTGTTAGCAAACCATAATGTGTCCATGTGAGCTTGGGTTTGTATTTTAAGACGAGTTGAAATAATCCGCTCAAAGCACTTCATAGCAATGGAAGTAAGTGCCACTGGTCTAAAATCATTCAGTCCAACTGGTTTGGGTTTATTAGGAAGTGGTAGAAATTCTGCTATTTTCCATATCTTTGGGACTTTGTGTCTGTCAAGTGATTTCAGAAACAGTCCTTTAAACACTGTCTTGAGCGTGTTCAGCTCCAGGTTGTTAAGGCTGCACCAGACAGCCAACTGCTCAACCTCCACTCTGTAAGCAGACTCGTCACCGTCTCGGATGAGGCCGATCAGTGTGGTGTCGTCTGCAAACTTCAGGAGCTTGACAGATGGGTCATTAGAGGTGCAGTCATTCGTGTACAGGGAGAAGAGCAGTGGGGAGAGAACACAGTCCTGGGGGGCGCCAGTGCTGACGGTGCAGGTGCTAGATTTGAGTTTACCCAGTCACACTAGCTGCTGCCTGTCTGTCAGAAAGCTGGTGATCCACTGGCACAGAGGAGGGCACGGAGAGCTGGGTTAATTTGGGCTGTTGGAATGATGGGATGATGGTGTTAAAGGCAGAGCTGAAGTCCACAAACAGGATCCTCACATAAGTCCCTGGTCTGTCTAGATGCTGCAGAACATAATGCAGTCCCATATTGACTGCATCATTCACAGACCTGTTTGCTCTGTAGGCAAACTGCATAATGTCCTTCAGATGTCCTTCAGATAAGCCAAAACCAGTCTTTCAAATGATTTCATGACCACAGATGTTAGAGCCACAGGTCTGTAGTCATTAAGTCCGGTGATTTTGGGTTTCTTTGGGACGGGGATGATGGTGGAGCTTTTGAAGCATGAGAGGTACTTCACACAGCTCCAGTGACGTGTTGAATATCCGCATGAAGATGGGGGCCAGCTGATCAGCACAGGCTTTCAGACAGGCTGGTGAAACACTGTCTGGGCCTGGAGCCTTTCTTCTCTTGGTCTTCCTGAAGACCTGACACACATCATCTTGACTGAACTGGATTGAAGGTGTGACTGATTCGGGGGTTACGGAAGGAGAGAATTGGGCTTTTTCAAACCAACAGTAGAACTCATTCAGGTCGTCTGCCAGTTGTTGATTCACCACAGTGCTGGGGGATGGTGTCGTGTAGTTGGTGATGGCTTTCAGACCTTTCCACACTGAAGCTGAGTCATTGGAGGAAAATTTAATCCGTAATTTTTCGGAATAATTCCTCTTTGCCACTCTGATCTCCTTTTCCAGTGTGTATTTGGCCTGTTTGTACAAGACTCTATCCCCAGTTCTGTGAGCATCCACTTTGGCCTGACGGAGCTGGCTGAGTTTCGCAGTGAACCATGGCTTGTTATTGTTGTAAGTTAAGTGAGTTCTGGTAGGAATACACAAATCCTCACAAAAACTGATGTATGATGTTACAGTCTCTGTGAGCTCGTCCAGGTCGGAGGCAGCAGCTTCAAAAACAGTCCAATCTGTGAGAGAGAAACAGGCTTGTAGATCCTGCTCTGCTTCCTTAGTCCATCTTCTTACAGTCCTTAATACAGGTTTAGCTGTTTTTAGCTTCTGCCTGTAGGTCGGTATCAGATGAACTAAGCAGTGATCAGAGAGTCCTAGAGCTGCCCGTGGGACAGAGTGATATGCATCCTTTATTACAGAGTAACAGTGATCCAGTGTGTTACTGTCTCTGGTGGGACATGTAACATGCTGTCTGTATTTAGGCAATTCACGTGAGAGAATCGCTTTATTGAAGTCCCCAAGTATTATTACTACAGAGTCCGGGTGTTGTTGCTCACTCTCTGTGATCAGAGTGTCTGTAGGGCCGAGCTCACGTGCACTTGCGGTGGGATGTAAACACTCACCAGAATGAATGAGCAAAACTCCCACGGCGAATAGAACGGTTTGCAGTTAATGAAGAGTGTTTCAAGATCTGAACAGCACATCTTCTTTAACACAGTTACATCAGAACACCACCTTTCATTGATGTAAAAACACGTCCTGCCGCCGCGCGCCCCGTTGATTCCGCGTCGCGGTTCGCTCTGAAGAGCTGAAAGCCCGGCAGACTTAACGCGCTGTCCGGAACAGAGTCGTTCAGCCAGGTTTCCGTGAAACAGAGAGCAGCAGAGTTCGAAAAATCCTTATTTTTCCGGGTGAGCAGAAGGAGTTCGTCTGTTTTGTTGGATAGAGAGCGGAGATTCACCAGATGAATGCTAGGCAGCGGTGTTTTTAAACCGCGCTGTCTGAGTTTCACGAGTGCACCGGCGCGCTTTCCTCGTCTGCGCGTCCTGAAACGCTTAAACAGCGCAGCCGCTCCTCCAACTACGATATTCAGCAAAACGTCCGAATACTCAAAAACCGGAAAAATATCTTGTGGTGTGTGCTGCCAAATGTTCAGCAGTTCATCTCTGGTGAAACTGATCGGGTTTTCTTTACAGAGAACAGGAAAAACTAACAAAAATAGAACAAACACTGCGGAGCTAAGCACTGAGGCTGCCATTCGCAGCACCCTCTTGGAGGCGGCTGTTAGCGTGTCACTCCCTACGTTGCTAGGTTACCAGAGAGTGAGCGCTTTTGTTAATGCAACCAAACTTGCTTCACGACCACCATTTTCTTCCGACAAAGAATAAAAAATATCGAACATTTTATCGAACACATTTTTTATCGATATCGATCATGTGTCTATCGCAATACGTATCGTTATCGTTTTATCCCCTAGCCCTGGTTTCTTATTAGTTCACTGCTCAGTTACAGCTCAGCTGATCAGACTATAGCTCAGTGAGGTAACATTATCCAGCGTCACTCTGAGCCTTGTGTAAACGACGATGATGATGTTGTGTGCAGGGAGCCGAGCTGGCGCAGCATGGCGAGTAGCAGCGATCACGAGCACACAGCCAGTGAAGCCACACACCATGGAGGTACTTTAACTCTTTAACTCCTGTCTTTGTCCATTTAATAATAAAACTGCCATATTAGCTTTTTTTTACTGCATTACAAAAATGTAATATACTGGATATCTTTTTGTTTTTGTTTAAAAGAAGAATTTAGCTCTGTCCATTAATCACTGTTCAACTCTGCACAATTAACTTAATGTTTATGTGATGTTTCTTTGCAGATCTGCATTTTTGAATATTTACTTTGGAGGTTTTGTTTATATTTTGGAACTTTTTTTTGTTTGTTTCTTTATTAAGTTTCTTGGGCTCTAATGATTGCTGTTCACTGCTATATTTTAAGGCTTTTCTTTGGCTAAAGTGTTTCCGTGTGTGTGTGTTTCCGTGTGTGTGTTTCCGTGTGTGTGTGTTTCCGTGTGTGTGTGTGTATGTGTGTTTCCGTGTGTGTGTGGTTGTGTGTGTGTTTCCGTGTGTTTCCGTGTGTGTTTGCGCGCGTGCATGTGTGTGTATTTGCGCGTGTGTGTGTGTTTGCGCGTGTGTGTTTGTGTGCGCGTTTGCGTGTTTGCACGTGTGTGTGTGTTTGCGTGTGTGCGTGCGTGTGTTTGCGCATGGGTGTGTGTTTGCGTGTGTATGTGTGTGTAGGTTCTAAGCACCATGACCTTGAGGATTTAGAAAATAAAGCAGATGAACCCATCTCTCATGGGTCCTGCGCTCCATTGTCCCCCAGTCAGGGAGCTCTGCCGCTGAAGGTGATGCCTGCTCCTCCGCCAAAGGAGAACGCCTGGGCAAGAAGAAGCACAGGGGGCGGAGCTAACACCACAACTTTAACTGCAACCAGCAGTGGCGATGTAGCTCACAAGGGGAGCAGGTGAGAGATCACATCGACGTCCTCGCCATTTTGTCATAGATTTTAATTTGCACTAATTTTATTTGCTTTTTTTCTTTTTGCAGCTCCTCAAGTTCAGACGAGCATGTGTCTGGTAAAGGTCCGAACGCCACGCCCACACAGCACATACATGTAGCTGAACTAGCAAAATATTGTGTACTTATGGTGTGTGTGTGTGTGTTTGTGTGTTTGTGTGTGTGTGTGTGTGTGTGTGTGTGTGTGTGTGTGTGTGTGTGTGTGAGTGTGTGTGTGTGTGTGTGTTTTAGATGAGAATTGGTTGGACGGTGTAGGACGGGAGAAAGGCGTGTCTCACGGACAAGGGGGCGGGGCAGTGAGAGGAGCAGGGCGGGTCGAGGAGATGACCGTGGAGGAGGGGATGGACCTAACAAAGACAGAAGACAAGATTCAACAGACAAGTGAGATCTCACGCGCGCACACACACACACACACGCACACACACACACAAGCTCTAAGAAAATTCAAATTGTCTTTAAATCTAATATTTTACATTGTGTCATAAATTCTTAATGTTTTAATTTCTTTACATTTTTATATCTACATATTTAAGTTTTTTACACGATTGTGTTTTCTTCTGTTTTTATTTACTTGCTTGTGCTCTGTTTATTTGACTTGTATGTTAATTATGTTGGCTTTATAGAAGCCAACATTCTGATTTCCGTTATAAGCTTATTATTATTATTATTATTATTATTATTATTATTATTATTATTATTATTATTATTATTAGACAAAAATTTATTAAAAAAATGCGGCCCAGGGCGTTCGAGCCACATGCACCAAATTCGGATATGTCGTAGTCCCTGGTCTGAAGTTTTTTGCTTCTATTTTTCTAAGCGATCGGAATTCCGGCATTCCCGGTACAGAAGCTCAAAGTGGCCTTTTTCCCCATAGACTTCCATTATAAACTTTTGAGGTTTATAACTCGGCAAGTTTTCGAGCGATTTACACCGAACTCGGACAGGTTCTTTAGGACCTTACTCCGGACCAAGTTTTTATTCCGGAGTTCCGACGGAATCTTCGGTTTTCCCGTAGTCGACGATCGAACATCGACTTGAATGGGGAATTCCGAAAAGTCCTCTAAGCTCTCACACAGAATACATCCAACATTAAGAATTGCATGTACTGTTCTATGCAGTATAATAAGTAGAATCCCATAATGACTGCAGTATTGACATGAAATGTCCAAACCCTCAGTAGCCACTTTTTGCCAAAAGTATTGGCACCCCACCGGGTATTCTGGTGACGTCACTCGACACCACATGATGTCACGTGTAGCCCGCCCCCAAAACAAGCGAAATCAAAACTTTGCACAACATGGACATGTGACATATCAAAACACTCAGCACAATGAGGGGAACTGCCCCATGGGTATTCTGGTCACGTCACATGACGTCACGTGTAGCCCTGCCCCCAAAACCAGCGAAATCAAAAATTTGTACAACATGGACATGTGACATATCAGAACACTCAGCACATTGAGGGGAACTGCCCCACGGGTATTCTGGTCACGTCATTCTGGTGACGTCACGTGAAAATTTAAAATTTGCACAACATGGACATGTGACATATCAAAACACTCAGCACATTGAGGGGACCTGCCCCACGGGTATTATGGTTATGTCACCTGACATCACGTGATGTCACATGAAAATTAAAAATTTGCACTACATGGACATGTTACATATCAAAACACTCAGCACAATGAGGGCAACTACCACACGGGTATTCGGATCACGTCACATGCTCATGTCTGCTCACCTCCAAAAGTATTGGCACCCTAGTGGTCCAGTAGCTTTCACAATCTTTCTGTCCACTCGCCTCCAAAATGCACCGGCCTTTGAGAATACTTGCACCGTCAAAGCCAACATCAGCGAACTTTACAAATCTAGTTATTTATTAATTTACTTGTTGCTTCTGTGTTTGTTGTTTGTTTATTTCTTATTTACTTGCTTAAGCAATTATTTGTGTATCTATTTACTTTTTTATTGTCTTGCTTTTATTTATTTTCCTGCACCTTTATTATGTAAATATTAGGACATGTGAGTGAGCAGTGTTATGTTGGCTGTGATGAACTCTGATGTGATGGTGTGATGGTTTACGTTACTGTGTGTTTGTGATGGTTAGGAAGGAGAGCAGGCGAGAGCCCAGACCTGCACCAGAGCCAAAGAAGTTTGAGGATACTGTAGCTCCGGTGAGTCCTGTACATCACCTACACCACCCACTATTCATCCTGTACATCACCTACACCACCCACCATTCGTCCTGTACATCACCTACACCATCCACCATTCGTCCTGTACATCACCTACACCACCCACCATTCGTCCTGTACATCACCTACACCACCCACCCTCTATCCTGTACATCACCTACACCACCCACCCTCCGCCCTATAAATCACCTACACCACCCACCATTCGTCCTATACATCACCGACACCACCCACCATTCGTCATATACATCACCTACACCACTCTTAATAGATTGAATTGTATTCCTAAATATTGTTAACATGCACTTTAAAAGAAAAAGAAGTCAATGATGTCTCATGTTAGAAAAGGAAAAAAGAGAACTGAATTGTTTTTGTCTGTACCATTTGTGCAGATTGGTTTTTTGAGTACTAGAAAGTCTGGATGAACCGAGATGGCGAGCCTAGCCTGCGAGACTGGTAGATGATCTTTAACGGAGTGGCCAGCCGTTGATTTTTCACCAGAGGAATCCTGATTTACGTCGAGAGTGCCAGTTAAGGCATTATTCACACACAGTAGTGTTACAATAAGTGCACTGGAGGACAAGGAAATTAATGTTCACTTAAATACACATTCACCGAACTTTGGATCCATATTCCACATTCACTTACGGAACCAATTGAACATTTAAGGGGGATTTATTTTTCTATTATTTTAAAGAGTTCTTTTTCGTTTCAACATTATTGTACCAATTATTTTCACTGTTGTAAGAAGGCAATAAAATTGTCAGTTGTTCAACTCAATCGGGGCTTCCCTTGTGAATTGGCCCAACCTACCTCTCATCGAACCTAAGTAGATGTTAGCATCCTTTAGTTACTTCCATAAGATCAACACAATAGGCGCTACACAAGCATTGGTTAGATCTCTTTCCATTGTACCTTGAGAACACAAGATTGATTGTACTTGTTAAATATATTTGTTTTGTTTTTTTCCCTTTTTGTAAATATTACCTAAAGTTGTATTGCTGTTTTTCACATTTGATTATGCTTTTTATACATTTTTTTTTTAAATTTTATTTCCATTTCTGCTTTTTTGTGAGATTGTGGTCAGAACATTGCTGGGTTTTAACATTACAAGAGATGTGTTAAGTATTAAATATGTACTAAATAACCCTTAATATTCCATCTACAGATGTTGTGTAGGCATTACTGCACTGGTTTTTAATATTTTAATATTTGAATTTTTTTTTTTTTTGGGTCCAGACAATGGACTACATCCATAAATGTATGTATAAAAAGCAAACATACATGCGGAGTATTCTTGGGCAAATCATCAATTTCAAATGATTAATATTCTAGCAATTTCCATATATCTTCCTGAACAACCCAACATTAAAACTGCTCAACATCATTCAAAAAATAGTTTTCGACAGCATGCTGTTTTATCTGTAATACGACTAAGTGTGCTTTAACTCTCTACATTTGATTATATTGTCTTCTGGTAAAGTAGGTTCCTGTCTTTTGTATACTATCTGCTTAACTCACTTTGTTCTAGAGTAGTATGATTTGAATTGTGTTATATTCTATAGCATTGTTGATTTTTATAGTGTTGGTTTTTGTTGTTCTCTCAGCTGATTAATCAGGAGTAGTTTCAGTCTCCCTTAAGGTGTGAATTGGGGGCAGGGCTTACCTATTTAAATTGAAGGTTCTCCGCTACAGACGCTTTGTTAGTAGCTCTCTCTCTAACATTAGTGTCTAGTACTGTTTTGATATATTCTACCATACCTTAATTCTCACTCTTGTTTGACTACAAATATGTGCCTTAAACCCATCTCTGTACTCGAGGCCTACTCTCGCAGACGCTCTCATCCACAAAGCAGAGGTCACAATCCCAATAACCTCATCTACCCTCCTCTGTTGTGTAAGTCTCAAACAGTAGTGGTAGGTGGGCTCTGGAATTGTCAGTCTGCGGTAAAGAAAGCTGATTTTATCTCTGCTTTAACTTCCCATTACTCCTTTGATTTTCTTGCTCTAACAGAGACCTGGACGTCCCCACAGAACACTGCTACACCAGCTGCTTTATCCTCTGCCTATGCTTTCTCTCACTCACCACGAGAAACAGGCAGGGGTGGTGGTACAGGTTTATTGTTGTCAAAGAAATGGTGCTTTACACCTCTACTCTTCTCTCATTTAACCATCTCTTCTTTTGAATTTCATGCCATTTCAGTTACCTCTCCTATCAACCTTGTTATCATTGTTGTCTACCGCCCTCCTGGTCCCCTAGGAGACTTCCTGGAAGAAATGGACTCACTGCTTAGTGCTTTCCCTTCCGATAGCTCCCCCCTGACAGTGCTTGGTGACTTCAACCTCCCCTCTGACAAGCTACATTCTTCTTCCCTCCTGTCTCTTCTCGACTCTTTCTCCCTCACACTCAACAGTTACATCCCCACACACAAAGGAGGCAATGTCCTGGACCTGGTTTTCACCCGTCCTTCTCCAGCTACAGACGTGACTTCTACCCCACTCCACGTCTCTGATCATCACCTGGTATCCTTCACCATCACTCTACCTATCTTACCTAAAACTACCTCTCACCCCCTCGCTCTTACTCGCCACAACTTTCACTCTGTCTCCCCTTCATCTGTAGCTTCTGGCACTCTTTCTTCCCTTCCTGATGCTAAGTCTTTTTCCTCACTACCCTTAGACTCAGCCACAGATACTTTCCTCTCATCTCTTTCCTCAACTATGGACTTCCTCTGCCCTATGTTCACTAAACCCAAGAAAACTTCTTGTTCTGCTCCTTGGCTTTCAGATGTGCTGTGCAACAATCGAAGAGAGCTAAGATCATCAGAGAGAAAGTGGAAGAAATCACAACTTGATGCAGATCTTGATTTTTACAGAACACTTCTTGTCAAGTTCTCCTCAGATGTGACTTCTGCCAAGACTTCCTTCTACAAGGAAAAGCTTGAAGCTTCCTCACATGACCCTCAGAAATTCCACAACATCATCTCTTCTCTGCTCAAACCCCCGGCTCCACCTTCTTCATCCTCCCTGACTGCAGAAGACTTTGCGTCTTTCTACCAGGAGAAGATTGAGGAAATCTGCCGGACCTTCACTTCAGCCCCGACTGCACTTACATCTCAGAGTATGGATTCCCCTACACCTTCGTTGTCACATTTCTCAACTGTGGCAGCAGAAGAGATTTTACAACTCATCCAATCCTGCAATCCTACCACCTGCCCATTGGATCCACTCCCTACCACTATGCTCCAGACCATCTCACAAGACCTCTTGCCCTTCATTTCCACTATCGTCAATAGATCCATAGCATCTGGTCAGGTACCAACTACTTTCAAGAGAGCAAGGGTTATTCCCATCCTAAAGAAACCTGCTCTGGATCCATCAGACATCAGTAACTACAGACCGGTATCATTTCTCTCATTTCTTTCAAAAATTCTTGAACGCATTGTCTATAATCAACTGTCTGTCTATCTCTCACAGAACAACCTCCAAGATTCCAAACAGTCTGGCTTTAAAGCAGCTAACTCTACAGAGACAGGGATGTCTCTGAGAAGCTACATACTGCTAGATCAGCCAAACTATCATCCGTCCTTATCCTCCTTGACCTTTCAGCAGCGTTTGATACGGTCAACCACAAGACTCTCTTATCCTCCCTCAAGAGTCTTGGGATTTGCGGATCAGCTTGGGAATGGTTTGCCTCCTACCTGGAAGGACGCTCATATCAAGTAACATGGAGGGGAGTGACATCTGCTCCACGCAGACTCTCCACTGGCGTCCCACAGGGCTCAGTACTTGGTCCTCTTCTTTTCTCCCTGTATACTCACTCTCTTGGGGAAGTTATTTCATCACATGGGTTCTCTTACCACTGCTATGCTGATGATACACAACTTATCTTCTCTTTCCCACCCTCAGATGCCACAGCTTCTGACCGGATCTCAGCATGTCTGGCAGAAATTTCATCATGGATGACTGCTCATCAGTTAAAGCTCAATCCTAGCAAAACTGAACTGCTGTTCATCCCAGGTGATTCATCCCCAGGTCATGATCTTGCTATATCCTTGCACAATGATCTGATCTCCCCTTCAGCCACAGCTCGCAACCTTGGGGTAACCATGGACAATCAAATGTCCTTTTCCTCTCATGTTGCAAATGTGACTCGCTCATGTCGGTTTCTTCTCTACAACATTAGAAGGATTCGGCCATTTTTGTCCACACAGACTGCCCAGGTACTTGTTCAGTCTCTTGTCATTTCTAGACTGGATTACTGCAATGCGCTGCTGGCAGGTCTACATATGAACGCAATCCGTCCTCTGCAAATGATCCAAAATGCAGCTGCCCAGCTTGTTTTCAACCTGCCAAAGTTCTCACATACCACCCCGCTGCTGCAATCCCTCCACTGGCTTCCAGTAGCTGCACGCATCCGATTCAAAACACTGATGCTGGCCTACAAAGCCAAAAATGGACCAGCTCCATCTTACCTCAAAGCCCTCATCATTCCTCGCACTGCACCCCGCAACCTCCGATCTACCAGCACTGCTCGACTGGTTCCACCATCTCTCAGGGTAAGAGGCAAGTATACTACAAGACTCTTCTCTGTACTGGCACCAAGGTGGTGGAATGAACTTCCCATAGAGGTCCGGACAGCTGAGTCACTGGCTATTTTCAAGCGGCGGTTGAAGACCTACTTATTCAGGAAGCACTTCAACTAGCACTTCTTTCCTTATCCTTTGCATTTAAAAAAAAAAAAACCCTTTGACACTTTTTTTTTCATTGTAACTTTGAACAAATGTTTTAAACTCATGGTATCTTAAGTATGTAACCTAGTGAACCAGCATTAATGTATTCAGTGTTAGAGATTTAAGCACTTATGTACGTCGCTCTGGATAAGGGCGTCTGCCAAATGCTGTAAATGTAAATGTAAATGTAAATGTAAGTGATCTCCTGTTCTTGTTAAACTCCGGTTTAGCTTTGTTTATTCTGGATTCGTTTGTTCTAAAAAAAATCCATGGGACTATTGTACTTTTGCATGAAGTCTACAAGCTTCCCAGATTCTTTCCCAGAAAACGTAGCATCAATTTTTTACGTGAGTTCCAGGTTGATGTCCGTTCTTCTTTTTGTCATGATTTAGACACACCACCTGAGTGCTCCTGAGCTCCAAACTGCCCAAAGTTCTGCTTTACTACTGGTAGTTACACTGTTGTCATTTTACCTAATCATGATTTAGGCCCTGATGGATTAAATAAAAATGCTCATAGTAAACAACATGCAATGAGGTCAAATTCAGGTTATAAAACAAATAACTTTTAGTAATTAAAATGAAGAGCATTTAAAATCTTTATCTGTAATTAAAGGTGGGGTGCATGATGTTTGAAAGCCAATGTTGACTTTTGAAATCACCAAAACAATCACAACCCTAACCGAAATGGGTCACCCCTGTTTTGATAGCTTCGCCCACACATACATACATAACCCAGGCGACTATTATGGCAGAACCTGCTGGGGCGGCTGGCCGAGGGGATATTTATATCAGTAAATGATGAATTCAATGAGTAATACTATGGTAATCCAAATGTGTGTTTGTAGTACTGTGTGTTGTACCATGAAAGGTTTAACTCCGTTTCACGCGGAAGACGATGTTCAAGACCTAGAACCCGAGGCAGAGGTGATGGCAGGTATCCGCCATGTCAATGATTCAATCGCTTTCGGCTAATGTTTTGTTTGTCAGCCCTGACTCAGCTTTCTGAAGCATTTTTCAAACATTGTGCACCCTGCCTTTAAGTCCAGATGCTGAGTCACATTTTGATTTGATCTTCCTTGTTAGCATCACAGGGAGCCATGCTAGCCAGGTCACATGGCACTTGACAACTTTACTTGTAGTTTGATTGAAGGTGTATCTTGGTGGGGATCTTGAGTCCATTAATCCAAGATAAAACATAAAGATCAAGATCTTTATTCCATATGCACCAAATTGTCTGGGTGTTTCATGGATTATTGACTTTTGTGGCGGTTGGGACCAAGCCTTTACAACTTTAGGCATCTTTCCATCCCTTGGAGACTTTGATCCTGGGGTTCTCTGGTCGAGTCTCCTTTGACTTTTTTCCCATAAAGAGGCAGGAAGTGATGGTTAGTTAGTGGCAGGTAAATTATCACTACTGACAAGCTGCACGAATTTATAAGCTAGGAAGAAAATGGGAACTAGCTCTAGCCATGCTTATTCTGTGTATTTGTCTTGGCATCACCGATGGCGCTGTTGTACATGCTCTTCAGATTTAACATCAAGGGTACACAATGTGTTTGATAAGTTATAGAGTGTTTTGAATTAGATTCACACTTTATAGCATCTCGGTGACACTCATATAAATATTTTTATGATGCGCATCTGAACACAATCAGTAGTCATTTCGAATTCTTCCAAACTGAAATGGGATTTTTCAACTAGCAATTTATTAGCAATTTGATGTATTTTGTTGGCAACTGCGTTACTGCATCATTGCGTTGCTGGTGGAAATCTCAGAACTCAGGAGCAGAATAGATTAACGGGATGATTCCCTGTGGCTACAAAACAGACTCATGGAGCAATAAGTACGGCAAATGCTAACTTTAAAAACTTTACCTTGGGACAATAGTGTTAGCCCAAAAAAGATGCAATGCAGTTTCACACAAAGACCAGAATGGTAGTTTTTTTTTTTTATCTGGACAGACTGATTAATGATAATCAAAAAATAATTATAAGAAATATAACTTCTTAAAATGTCATTGTATCATAGATTAAAAGGAATGTCCACATATTGTCCACCAGGTAAGCCTACGCCTGTCTGTTAACTTAAATTGCCAGAGCAGGTGCATACATTTGCAAAATGTTTTTCCTTTTGGAAACCTGGATTTTTGCAATTAATTGCTCATAAAATGCGATCAGATCTTCATTAAAAAGCACGTAATAATGCATTCATAAGTAATTAGCTTATAAGTAATAACACAAAGAGCTCTTAACTGAACACTTGGATTAAGAATTCACAGCCCTGGCTGAACTACAGTAGTAGAAGCTATTTTGGGAAAAACAACCTCCACCAAAGGTCTGCTAAAAGGCGCTTGCACATAGATGAGCTTAGACCACTAGCTCCATCTAAATATGGTTAAGACTTTAGTCAAACTTGGTCATTATAAAACATCCTATAAAACATGTTCTGGTTTATCTGCTTGTTTGTTTAGAGTAGGTATTCGATTGGACCAAGCCAATATCACGCGGAAAATTGGCCAATGCCTGAACTGCGCATAACTGAAACATTTTATTCATAGAGCATCTGAAATCTGAATAGAAATGTGCTTAATGTTTATCTCACTTTTCACTAATGGCACTTAACTCAGAATATGGCCTCTAATAACAGAATGCAATCTTTTCTTTAAAAAAAAACTGGCATCAGGTAAAAAATGGTCTGATATTGTTTTTTATACACTTGCTAAATTATATAGTATATGAAAAGACAATATTCAGTCATTTAAAAATCTGGTTTAACTGGTTTAATTTTAATACATGAAAACTGGTGTAATAGGCACTCCTGCCATAATGGGAATGGTTTTTGATATGGTCACGATAAACATCTGGATATTATAGTTGGTCCATTGTATGCAGGCGAGGATTGTTGATTCAGGGCAGTTCAATTTCTAAAATAAAATCAAACAGGGTTGATGATCAGACTGTTGTTTTGTCAAATCAAAAGACAATACCACTATTAACTATTTGACTAATATTCTGAATCTTAATTAGTGTAAGTACTGAGAAGTCCAAGATTTGATTTCTTGGACTGATTGGTGATTATTTGGAGAAATTAGATTTACTTTAGATCTAACAATTTATAACAAACAATCTCAGGTGGAACAAAAAAACACTACATTGTGTTTTTTTAAATATGATAAAAAATATAATTTTTTTTTTTAAATATTTTTTTTTTTAAATTAAAATTTAAACAGAGTCTCCGGTCAGAGAGATCTTCAACTCCCACCTCCGGCAGAGCTTCAACCAGATCCCGAGGGAGGTTGGAGACATTGAGTCCGAGTGGACCATGTTCTCCACCTCCATTGTCGATGCAGCCGCTCGGAGCTGTGGCCGAAAGGTCTCCGGTGCCTGTCGTGGTGGCAATCCCCGAGCCCGGTGGTGGACCCCGGAAGTAAGGGATGCCGTCAGGCTGAAGAAGGAGTCCTATCGAGCCAGGTAGTTGAGAAGCTCCTCAGTGGCAAGGCACCGGGGGTGGATGAGATCCGCCCTGAGTACCTCAAGTCTCTGGATGTTGTGGGGCTGTTTTGGTTGACACGCCTCTGCAACATCGCGTGGCAGTTGGGGACAGTGCCTCTGGACTGGCAGACTGGGGTGGTGGTCCCTCTGTTCAAGAAGGGGGACCGGAGGGTGTGTTCCAACTATAGGGGTATCACACTCCTCAGCCTCCCCGGAAAAGTCTATGCCAAGGTACTGGAGAGGAGAATTCGGCCGATAGTCGACCCTCGGATTCAGGAGGAACAATGCGGGTTTCGTCCCAGTCGTAAAACACTGGACCATCTCTATACCCTTAACAGGTTGCTGGAGGGTTCATGGGAGTTTGCCCAACCAGTTCACATGTGTTTTGTGGATCTGGAGAAGGCTTTCAACTGTGTCCCTCGTGGTGACCTGTGGGGGTGCTCTGGGAGTATGGGGTCCGGGGGCCTCTGTTAAGGGCTGTCCGGTCCCTATATGACCGGAGCAGGAGTTTGGGTCGCATTGCCGGCAGTAAGTCAGACTCCGGCAGGGCTGCCCTTTGTCACCGGTCCTGTTCATTACTTATATGGACAGGATTTCTAGGCGCAGTATGGGGCCGGAGGGAGTCCGGTTTGGGGACCACAGGATCTCGTCTCTGCTTTTTGCAGATGATGTTGTCCTGCTGGCTTCCTCAAACCAGGACCTTCAGCGTGCACTAGGACGGTTTGCAGCTGAGTGTGAAGCGGCGGGGATGAGAATCAGCACCTCCAAGTCCGAGGCCATGCTTCTCAGTCGGAAAAGGGTGGCTTGCCCCCTTCAGGTTGGTGGAGAGCTCCTACCTCAAGTGGAGGAGTTTAAGTATCTTGGGGTCTCGTTTACGAGTGAGGGAAGGATGGAGCGGGAGATCGACAGGCAGATTGCTGTATTTTTGGCAGTGATGCGGTCGATATACTGATCTGTTGTGGTGAAGAAAGAGCTGAGCCACAAGGCGAAGCTCTCTATTTACCAGTCGATCTACGTTCCTACCCTCACCTATGGTCATGAGCTTTGGGTCATGACCAAAAGGACGAGATCCGGGATACAGGCGGCCGAAATGAGTTTCCTCCGCAGGGTGGCTGGGCGCTCCCTTAGAGATAGGGTGAGGAGCTCGGTCACTCAGGAGGAGCTCAGAGTAGAGCCACTGCTCCTCCACATCGAGAGGAGTCAGCTGATGTGGCTCGGGCATCTGTTTCGGATGCCTCCTGGACGCCTCCCTGGGGAGGTGGTCCGGGCATGTCCAACCGGGAGGAGGCCCCGGGGAAGACCTAGGATGCTCTGGAGGGACTGTGTCTCTCGGCTGGCTTGGGAACGCCTCGGTATTCCCCCGGAAGAGCTGGAGGAAGTGTCTGGGGAGAGGGAAGTCTGGCATCCCTGCTTAGACTGCTGCCCCCGCGACCCGGCCCCGGATAAGCGGTAGAAGATGGATGGATGGATGGATGGATGGATGGATGGATGGAAATTAAAATTAAAATTGACCTTTTTTTGGATAAAATGAGTTAGCTGAGGATTTTTGTTTGTTTATATAAGTTGGCGAGTTTAACACTATATCATTGGTGTTAAACTATTTGATTGTGAAACTTTATATTTAAGTAAATTTTTTTTATTTAGTTTTATTTAGAGTAGACTGACAGTAAGGGGGACATGGTGGCTTAGTGGTTAGCACGTTAGCCTCAGACCTCCAGGGTTGGAGGTTCGAATCTCAGTATAAAACATGCAGACTGAAACTAGCAAGATATTTAAAAAATAACATAATTTATTATAAAGATGAAAAAATGTGTTATTTAGGAAAATAAAGCACATACCCGATCCATATCTACTTACATTCACACGCTGGTGTTTTGTCCCACTTTGAGTTCAGACAGGATATTAATTTATCCCCCATTATTGTGTAATTTTCTCGACACGCATATTCCACTGTTTCCTGATTGTAAGAAGTAATAACTGCATTTTCAACAGGAGGAGGAGAACCACATGTGGTAGCTAATAAAAACAAAAAGAATCGGTAAGTGACACTAAAATTTTGCTTCTTTGAGCATTTCACTATGTAGTGAAAGTGTAGTAAGACAGTATCATTCTTGTTATGCAATTTTCTGGCAAATAATCATATTCAGGTTAGAATTAATTAGAGTTTCTAACAAGAATTTGGCCAACGCCAACGTCATCAACACCATATCTTACGTTCACAGTCTTGCTCCTCCCAATTGCCTTCGTTACATTTAAAACAACATGGCTCTGATTCACATTCAAACACCTCAGTTGCCCCATTCTCATATCCTTTCTTTGATTGATTTTGCTTTACAAGACCATTAGGTATTTGACCACAATGACTTTTAGCTGTAAAGAACAAACAAAACACATGATAATGATGAACAAAGATGTTACTAATAAACAGGCATTTGTCACATGAACACTATTGGGTGTCCCAAAAGTCCCATACATAGGGGAAATGAGGCACGGGGAGAACATGCAAACTCCACACACACAGGGCATGACCCCCCGAGATGATTTACAGTTTCTTAAAATGAAAGGTCTAGAAATGAGGACTAAAGGTAATTAGACAAGCAAATATAAGTTTAAATAAATATATATTTTTTAATACTTGGATGCAAATCCTTTGTAGTCAATTACCTCCAGAGGTCTGGAATACACAGAGATGGCACTAGTGGTGCCTTTAATGAAGCTGTGATCATTTCTCTTATGTATGTAGAATTTTGGAAACATTTGATACTTGATAAAATGTGAACTATAAAAATAAAAGCACTTACGTATACACAGTGGTGTATAACTCCATTGGCTTCCACTGCAGGTTACCACATCCCACCATTTCTGATCAAATGCTTTATAGTCTTTATCACATGAGTAAGTAAATCCTTTGTCCAGTTCAAATGTGAATCCTTTTGTCACAGAGGTTTGTGCACAAGTTCCTTTTTCTGCTATAATAATAATAATAATAATAATAATAATAATAATAATAATAATAATAATAATAATAATAATAATAAAAATAATGTCTGACTGACATCTCATCGTGGATGGCAGCTCATCAATTAAAACTTTATTCCAACAAAACTAAACTGCTGTTTATTGCAGGTGATTCATCCCTACATCAGTGAGGCTTAGTCTGTGATGAGTGAACCAGTATCAAGATATGGTTATTGATATATACTTCAAAGCACTTCTATAAGTCGGTCTATGTAAGGGCGTCTTCCCAATGGCATAAATGTAACATATAAATGTAACTAAATTCAATACAAAATGAATTTTGCATCCATCTATTACCACCACTGGATGACAAGTACCAACTTTAGCTCAGAACAAAGTCACAAGTTATTACTTAGATAATTCCTGGCAAGTCTGGCAAGTGTACGAGGTGAGAAGAAGCAAGCGGACTGATAGCCCAAGAGGGATGGTATTAAAAGCCTATACACAATGATCGCCATGTAACTTTCACAAGAATGGGAACACTGTAACTTAGTTTGATTTCAGTAGAGTATTTAAAACTCAATTCTATTTCACACCATCTGATTGAACATGTCATTAAGATAGATAATTAGCCAATGTAACCAGCTTGATTGGTTGACCCAAAGCAAGTTGGGTCCGTGAATTCAGTGAACCTGTGCCATCTGTCCTGCCCCCCCCCCACCAGCCTATGTAAGCTCTACAGACTACTGTGTGTGTAAAATCCAAGAAAATCAATGTTATCTGAGATACTAAACCAAACACAGCTGACAACAACAAACAGGTCATAGTCAAGATCACTGATATCATAATTTTCCCCATTCTTTTGTTTGATGTGTGTGTATTAACCTGAGCTCTTGACCCATGTTTGCATGATTTGATGGACTGCACTGGTGCCACATGCTTGAATGGTGAACGTACATTTTGGGTATCTCTAACTGTCTAATTGTCTTTTACCATTACAAGTGGAAGAGATTTTTTTTCTCAAACACAAAATTCAAAAGACATTCTTTTTTTTTTACAGAAAGGTGCACTGATCCCATTACAGACAGTGATTATTTAGAGAAATGAGTTATGTATTGTTGTGTAAAGCACACACCAGGTCCATATATACTTACATTCACATGTTGGTGGCTTTTCCCACTTTGAGTCCATACAGTATATTAAATCACCCCCCTTTATTGAGTATTTTTCTCGACACAAATATTTCACATTGTCCCAACTGTAAGAAGCAATAACTGCGTTTTCAACAGAAGGAGGAGAACCACATTTGGTAGCTAATCAAAACAAAAAAGGAAGTGAGCTGTTATTTTTCCATTAGTCTTTTACTGTAAAGTGAAAGTATAGTAAGACAGTATCATTCTAGTTATGCATTTTTTTAATTAATTAATTAATTAATTAATTAATTTATTTATTTAATTTTGCAAATCATATATATATATATAAAAAGTCTTACAATGATAATTTTTCTTCTCCCACTTTCCTTCGACACATATAAAAACGCATGTGTTTGAGTCGCATCCAACCACCTCAGTTGCCCCATTCTCATATCCCTTCTTTGCTTGATTGTGCTTTGCAGGACCATTAGGAATTTGACCACAGTGATCATTAGCTGTAAAGAACAAACAAAAAACGTAATACTAAACTAAACAGCCATTTGCCGTATGAACACACCTGGGAGTTCCAAAAGTCTCCATATTTTATAATATATAAAGTTATAAAATGTGTTTGAGACTTTTGGGACACCTGGTAATACAGTATGTGTACTTTAAAAATAAAAGCACTTACGTATACACCGTGGTGCATAACTCCATTGGCCTTCAGTGCAGCTTACCACATCCCACCATTTCTCATCAAATGCTTTATAGCCTTTATCACATGAGTAAGAATATTTCCGTCCTGTGTCAATTTCTTGTATGATCCCATTTTGCAAAGAGGCTTCTGCACAAGCTCCTTTTTCTACTGTAATAATAATAATAATAATAATAATAATAATAATAATAATAATAATAATAATAATAATAAGCAAAACATACATTCATCTAGATAAATATGTAACATTTGATCTCTTCCTTCCCTTTTTTCCCCATTTGTGAACAGGTATCTTTGTGTGTGTGTGTGTGTGTGTGTGTGTGTGTGTGTGTGTGTGTGTGTGTGTGTGTGTGTGTGTGTGTGTGTGTATTCTGTTTTCTTCTTCACTTTTGATTATTTACATTCAAGCACTTTATTCATTTGTTACATTCACACAGGTATATACATAAGACTTTTATGAAATAATGGTCACAATAGGTGCTGGCTATTTTCATATAGCCTGCTATTTTTATTTCTAATATTTTTACAAAGTAATATGATAAAATGTAATATAATAAAACTGATATACTAATTTAAAAAAAGGGCAAAATCTCGGGCAACACACCCAGAGGACAAAAATAACCAACTTAGGTCAAATTAAGCATGGCCAATCTACCTACATAAAACAGCATTTGTTTGAATGATGGTTTGTAAAAATTGCAATAAGCCTACAATTTTTCACATGAGAAAAATCTACTTTATAGATTTCTTGTTATTGATCCAGACGGTTCATTAATAAGTTAGCTTCATCACACATCCAGGCTAATATTGGCCTCGTGCGATTCAGCTGAAGGCACGAGCACACTGTGTGATGTTCAGTATAATGATGTGATTTCGTGTGAAATATTGTATTACTTTTATTAACGATTTTATACAAAGACGAAATGAAGACAGACTAAGTGAAATATCAGACACAATATGGCCAAAGGTATTTTGTTTTGTTTTTTCATCAGGAAGGGAACTAGATCCTGAAGAAGCCACGTGATGATGCCACTAACACTACTGCAGAACTAACTATACTCCCAACATTATTTTAAGTATGTTCTTTATTTTTACCTTCACCCACTGGTCTCCATTCCTATTTATCATTCTCTTGCCATGAATTTTTTTCATAACTCATGCTTTCTCTTAAAATCTCAGTATTTTCTTTATTATACACCAATCAGTCATACCATTAAAACCACTAATAGGTGAAGTAAAAAACATTATTTCATTATAGTGGAACTTCTGGGACAAATGAGTCAACATGTAGGAAACAGGAAAAAGTGATAGTATAAGGATCTGAGAAAGGTTGACCAGGACTAAATTGTGGTGGCTAAATGACAGGCACGGAAAACTCCACAAAGCTTTCAAGGAGATCACTTATTTGGACATTCTCATAATCGATTTTTTCTATAGAACATTCTGTAAAATATAATCATTAGTTAGACAGCATTATGAATGGATTTTTATATGTCCTAGAATCAATGGACTGTCTTCTACTGACAAAGGAAATACATAATATATACTTTTTTTCATTTATATTATAGACACCTTACCTTGATTTTTGGCCAAGGTTAAAAAAGATAACCAAAAAGCAGTAAAGAAGATTTTGGCAGCCACTTGCATATTAGATCCCATCTTTAAAACATGTGAAGTGTAAGGATTAGTAAGATCTTATTTAGGTAGATCTATAATAGTCACCTGTTAATCATTTATCAGAGTTGACACAGCTCTCAGTGCACATTTGGAGCTGTGTTGCAAGAATAAAAATAAATAAATTAATCAACAAAAAAGAAAACTGTGAAAAATGAGATATTGAGGATTTAAGTGTATAATTTTATGAAGCTTAAGTGTATGATGGTAAAATATGACATTTTTATGAAGTGATATCAAACGACACAACGTGTTTGTGCATATATGTTAAGAGTCTAAGGCATGCTGGTAAGCAAGTAAGTTTATGTCTAAAGATATTTATTGTTCTTTTCTTTTTTTATTGTAATAAGACAATACATGCATATATCTTTTGGCACAAGGTTGTTGTTTTTTTTTGCAGCCAATTATGATGAATGAATGAATAAATGAATCTACATTCTGTTTTCAGAAAGAAAATATAGAAGCATTATAGCTTTAAAAAAAATCATATTTTACTTTATAGATT
This sequence comes from Tachysurus fulvidraco, assembly GCF_022655615.1. NCBI lineage: Eukaryota > Metazoa > Chordata > Actinopteri > Siluriformes > Bagridae > Tachysurus > Tachysurus fulvidraco. The sequence goes on from NC_062522.1 coordinate 2,490,402, forward strand.
TTAAAGTACTATTTCTTTCTGGGGAGTTGCAACAAAATGGCACAGTTTTACTGACATGTACAGTAAGAACAGGTTTGCAACACTGTGTTTAGTGTCTGAAATGAGCCATTTGAAGAAGCTCCACAAACATAAAAGGTCAATAACCTTTCGACGTACCCAAAATCCGGTAAGTGGCCTCATAGTATCTACATTGTTTATTTAGGAAAAGATAAGCAGATGTAGGTTGTAGACATTTGGGGATTTTTGTTTTGTTTTGTTTTGTTTTGTTTTTGTGATAAAGGGCATAGCCAAGACAAAAATATAAAAAAAGGTCATAGCCAAGAGAAGAATATGAGAGATTGTTGTCAGTTAACAATGTGTTGAAGACATTCTGGTCCATGCAGAAATAAATGGCTCACAAATTTACTGCAAAAAACTACCCAATCTAATACATTCCAGAGGTACTCTACTAGATTCATTTCAGGTGACATTTGAAGTACCCTGAGATCATTATCATGGTGACAGAATTAATTGATAGAAAAATGGTGGTCATAATGTGATGCATGTGGACCGAAACATTCAAAGTTGCTTGATAGCTATTAAGTAACTGAATGTGTACCAAGAAAACATCCCCCACCAACACCACAGCCTGATGGCTGTTTGATATGAATTACTGAAGCTCTTGACCCGTATGTCCAAGGTCTGACATGCAGGAAGACCACCAGTCCTCCCAATGACTGGGTGCTTTGTCTTACACGGCTGATATAAGGAAAGACATCGTCAACCCAAAGAAGGCTGTTGGACTAGACCAAATTCCTGGCAGAGTTCCAAGGGAATGTAGAGACCTGTTAGCGGATGTCTTCACTCACATTTACAACATTTCCCTGAACATCACCGTTGTTCCAACATACTACAAGACTACCAGACATCATGAGCCTAGTCAGGATGCACATCAAGATCCTGCTGCCAGCCTTACTGTATCCCATGCAGTTTGGGTACCAGTAGTCTCCCAGGTTTATCATTCACGATTGGATCCTCTGACCCCCCAGATCTTTATCAGGTGACTGATTTCTAAGATTCAGTGTTTCACTACACCTTGGATATTGTCATCTGTTCTCATCCCCTTACATTTACAGTATTTGGTAGATGCCCTTATTCAGAGCAGGGGTCAGGGGTCCAGTAGCAGTGGCTTAATGGACCTGGAGTTTGAACTCACAACTACAATCAGTAGTCCAATGACTTATACACTAAGCTACCACATCCCCCTCAACCTTTCTGTAGCATTTGACACTTATGGAGCAGCTTGGCAATAGTCTGATTCTTAGCTGAAAGTTTGATCATATCAGCTAACAGCGAGGGGATTGATATCTTCTCCATGCAGACTCTCTGCTGTGATGTCCCACAAAGCTCAATACTTGGTCCTCTTCTTTTCTCTCTCTATCATCACTCTCTTGGCAAAGTTATATCCTCACATGTGTTTTCTTATCACTGCTATGCTGATGACACTCAACTTATCTTTTCCTTTCCTCCCTCAAACACCACACATGGCTTCTGCTGGATCTCAGCTTGTTTGGCAGACATATCATTGTGGATGTCAGCTCATCAGTTGAAAAAAATGTCTGGTCTTCCCAGGTTATGCATCTACAGGGCAACGATCTGAAGCTCTTCATGGAAAACTCACTGATGTTTTGCCACAGCTCACAACCTTGTGGTAACCATGGATAATCAACTCTCATTTTCCTCCCACATTGCTGTTTGATGTTGGTTTCTCTATTACAACTTCAAATCACTTTCACTTGCCTTCTTCAAATAATGTGTGAAGACCTTCCTCAGCTTCCTAATTTACAAGCACTATAACTGCTCAGGTCAAAAGCATTTGACTGATGATTCCACAATAATCAAAAAATATATGCCTACATGAGCCTTGCCTATAAACTCATTAGGACTAAGGCAATACCTAAAAAGCAATTTGTCATATTTATAAATTCATTCATAAATTCATTGAATAGATTAAGTGTAAGTTAGTAATACAGTACATAAGTATGTAAGTTTAATACATTGTAATACAGTAATTGTGGATTTCAAAGTATAAAGTGATTAATTTATTCCATGAAACAATAAAAAAATGTCTAGGTCCTCTGAAACACAAAGGCAGCTATTCAGACTTCCATCCATCCATCCATCCATCCATTTTCTACTGCTTATCCGGGGCTGCAGTCTAAGCAGGGACACCCAGACTTCCCTCTCCCCAGACACTTCCTCCAGCTCTTCCGGGGGAATACCGAGGCATTCCCAAGCCAGCCGAGAGACATAGTCCCTCCAGCATGTCCTAGGTCTTCCCCGGGGCCTCCTCCCAGTTGGACATGCCTGGAACACCTCCCCAGGGAGGCGTCCAGGAGGCATCCGAAACAGATGCCTGAGCCACCTCAGCTGACCCCTCTCAATGTGGAGGAGCAGCGGCTCCACTCTGAGTTCCTCCTGAGCGACTGAGCTCCTCACCCTATCTCTAAGGGTGCGCCCAGCCACCCTGCGGAGGAAACTCATTTCAACCGCCTGTATCCGGGATCTTGTCCTTTCGGTCATGACCCAAAGCTCATGACCATAGGTGAGGGTAGGAACGTAGATCGACTGGTAAATAGAGAGCTTCGCCTTGCGGCTCAGCTCTTTCTTCACCACAACAGATCGGTATATCGACCGCATCACTGCAGAAGATACACCGATCCGCCTGTCGATCTCCCGCTCATTCCCACACTCGTGAACAGGACCCCAAGATACTTAAACTCCTCCACTTGAGGCAGGAGCTCTCCACCAACCTGAAGGGGGCAAGCCACCCTTTTCCGGCTGAGAACCATGGCCTCGGACTTGGAGGTGCTGATTCTCATCTCTGCCGCTTCACACTCGGCTGCAAACCATCCCAGTGCATGCTGAAGGTCCTGATTTGAAGAAGCCAACAGGACAACATCATCTGCAAAAAGCAGAGACGAAATCCTGTGGTCCCCAAACAGGACTCCCTCCGGCCCCCGACTGCGCCTAGAAATCCTGTCCATATAAATAATGAACAGGACCGGTGACAAAGGGCAGCCCTGCCGGAGTCCAACATGCACCGGGAACAAGTCTGACTTACTACCGGTAATGCAAACCAAACTCCTGCTCTGGTCATAAAGGGACTGGACAGCCCTTAGCAGAGGGCCGCGAACCCCATACTCCCAGAGCACCCCCCACAGGTCACCACGAGGGAAACAGTCGAAAGCCTTCTCCAGATCCACAAAACACATGTGGACTGGTTGGGCAAACTCCCATGAACCCTCCAGCAACCTGGTGAGGGTATAGAGATGGTCCAGTGTTCCATGACCAGGAAGAAACCCGCATTGTTCCTCCTGAATCCAAGGTTCGACTATCAGCCGAATTCTCCTCTCCAGTACCCTGGCATAGACTTTTCCGGGGAGGCTGAGGAGTGTGATCCCCCTGTAGTTGGAACACACCCTCCGGTCCCCCTTCTTAAACAGAGGGACCACCACCCCAGTCTGCCAGTCCAGAGGCACTATCCCCAACCGCCATGCGATGTTGCAGAGGCGTGTCAACCAAGACAGCCCCACAACATCCAGAGACTTGAGGTACTCAGGGCAGATCTCATCCACCCCCGGTGCCTTGCCACCAAGGAGCTTCTCAACTACCTCAGTGACCTCAGCTTGGAGTCCACAACCAAGCCCTCCACCTCTGCTTCTTCAATGGAAGACATGTTGGTGGGGTTGAGGAGATCCTCGAAGTACTCCTTCCAGCATCCGAGGATGTCACCAGTCAAAGTCAGCAGATTCCCACTCCCACTGTAAACAGTGTGAGCAGGGCACTGCTTCCCCCTCCTGAGGCGCCGGACGGTTTGCCAGAATTTCTTCAAGGCCAACCGATAGTCCTTCTCCATGGCCTCACTGAACTCCTCCCAGACCCGAACCAGCCTTTTGTCCACAAAATGTCAGTAGTGTGTACCATTTTAAATAGCCTTGAGTAGAGATCAATTTAAACCAGTAAATGCAAACCAAAACAACAAAACATGCAGCCTTTGAGCAAATGCAAAGCAACAAATAGACATGATATCAAAAAAAGCATGACAGTGAGGGTCACATTAACTAAGACATAAGATCAGAAGAGACTAAGAACAGGTGAGCAGGTCATATGATCCAAGGTCACAAGATCCAAGATGGCGGCGCGGCAGTAGCACGCAGCGGCCTCTCCGGATTCAATACGGTGCTAATTACGTTTTTAAGTTTTTATTTACGGTTTTGAGCCCGACCATTGCTTCTACATGGATGCCAGAGACAGCGGTGTTCATGTATATAAGCATGTATACAAACACCAGGACCTAATAAAGTACAGAAATCGTGTAACAACCAACCTGCACAATGATGTACTGGTTAGGCTTCGTGACCTCGGCTTGCTGCGGAGACCAGGCCTCCAGTCCCCGGTGTCGCCTGATACAAGAGACCAGGGGAGGGGACGCCGAAAGCGGTTCGCGAGGAAGCGGAAGCGCGGTAAGCGAGCGGGCGTCCGTGCTAGGCTAAAAACAAACCCTAGCCGGCCGGCTCTCCCGTCCATTCTACTATCCAACGTTTGCTCCCTGGACAATAAACTAGACTACATCCGACTCGAACGCTCTACACGGAGAGAGGTTAGAAACTGCTGTGTGTTTGTTTTCACGGATACGTGGCTCAGCGACAGAGTTCCGGACGCCGCCATTCAGCTGGACGGGCTAACTTCATTTAGAGCCGACAGAAATGCAGCTCTTTGCGGTAAGACTCGCGGTGGTGGTGTGTGTGTTTATATCAACACGGAATGGTGCAAGAACTCTGTGCTTGTTTCTACTTACTGCTCATTGTCAGTAGAGTTTGTGCCTGTTAGATGCAGACCATTTTATTTACCACGGGAATTTACTACTGTTTACATTGTCGGAGTTTACATTCCTCCTAGCGCTAATGCTAAAGAGGCGCTAAGTGAGCTATACGGAGCTATTAGCGACCTACAGAATGTTCACCCCGACAGACTTTTTATCATCGCCGGAGATTTCAACCATGCAAATCTTAAGTCAGTGCTCCCTAAATTCCATCAGCATGTGGACTTTGCTACGAGAGGTGAAAACACGCTGGATCTTGTTTACACAAACATTCCCGGCGCGTACCGTGCGGAGCCCCGCCCCCACCTCGGCTACTCAGGCTACTCACTGTTATGCTAATTCCTGCATACAGACCACTCGTCAGACGCTCAAAACCGGTTCTGAAGCAGGTGAAAACCTGGCCAGCAGGAGCCACTTCTGCTCTTCAGGACTGCTTTGAGTGCACTGACTGGAATATCTTCAGGGAGGCTGCAACCAACGGCGACTCCGTCAACTTGGAGGAGTACACGTCAGCAGTGACCAGTTACATCGGCAAGTGCATTGATGACGTGACCGTCTCCAAGACCATCACTACACGCCCCAACCAGAAGCCGTGGATGACTGCTAATGTGCGTGCTCTGCTGAGGTCTAGGGACCTAGCCTTCAGAACAGGGGACAGGGTGGCCCTAAGAACAGCAAGGGCCAAACTGTCCCGAGCCATCAGAGAGGCAAGACCCAGCTACCACCCTCACTTGACCCCCTACAGTTCGCGTATCATCCAAACCGCTTCCTGGGAGACCTCAGTCAGTCCGGATCAGGAACAGCATCTCCAGCACCACCACACTGAACACTGGAGCTCCTCAAGGCTGCGTGCTCAGTCCACTGCTGTTCACTCTGCTGACTCACGACTGTGCAGCAATGCACAGATCGAATCATATTATTAAGTTCGCCGATGACACGACCGTGGTGGGTCTCATCAACAAGAACGACGAGTCAGCATACAGGGAGGAGGTGCAACAACTAACTGCCTGGTGTAGAGCCAACAACCTTTCTCTGAATGTGGACAAAACTAAAGAGATGGTTGTGGACTTCAGGAGAGCACAGAGCGACCACTCTCCGCTGAACATCGACGGATCATCTGTAGAGATCGTCAAGAGCACCAAATTTCTGGGTGTTCATCTAGCGGAGAACCTCACCTGGTCACTCAACACCAGCGCCATCACCAAGAAAGCCCAGCAGCGTCTCTACTTCCTCTGAAGGCTGAGAAAGGCACATCTCCCTCCCCCAACCCTGACCATGTTCTACAGAGGGACCATTGAGAGCATCCTGAGCAGTTGCATCACTGTCTGGTTTGGGAACTGTACGATCTCGGATCGCAAAACCCTGCAGCGGATAGTGAGGACAGCGGAGAAGATCATTGGGGTCTCTCTTCCCTCTATCATGGACACTTACACCACACGCTGCGTCCGCAAAGGCAACAGCATTGTGGATGACCCCACACACCCCTCACACACACTCTTCACCCTCCTGCCGTCTGGAAAAAGGTACCGAAGCATTCGGGCCCTCACGACCAGACTGCGTAACAGTTTCTTCCCACAAGCCATCAGACTTCTCAATAACCGAACTGTACTATACTGAGCACAACATACACACACATCATCTGTATGGACTGCACAGACCCTCACAAAACACACACACTGTTTTGCACACTTTTCTGCTGTTTTTGCACATATTGGACAATATCTCAGTCATCTGCTGTTTTTTGCACAACTCCATATATAATCCAAAGGACCTGCTGCTAAGAACCTGCTGCTGTTCATTCTTTTACTGCACAAAATATTGTTTGAACATTCAGTATTTACACCGGTCGGTCGGCGCTGTTTCTGTTACTGTTTATTGTCTTTTGTGTATTGCATTTTTTGTACTTTTTGTATTGTCTTGTAACTTAATGTCTGCACTGTTTTTTGTCCTGCACTGTCTTTTGTCCTGCACTGTCTTGCTTGTCTTGTCCTGCACTGTTTGCACCAGGTTGCACAGTTGCACTTTATGTGGCTAAGACTACTTACATGTCCTTAGCCCTGTCTTTGTTTTATGTAGCACCTTGATCCTGGAGAAACGTTGTCTCATTTCACTGTGTACTGCAACAGCTATATATGGTTGAAATGACAATAAAAAGCTTCTTGACTTGACTCTTGACTCTTGACTTGATATGACATGCATGGGTTCAATTCAATTCAATTCAAGTTTATTTGTATAGCGCTTTTTACAATAGACATTGTCTCAAAGCAGCTTTACAGAACATAAACACAGAGCAGAAGGTAAACATAATTAATGATAAAGGAAATAACGAATAATAAAAGAAATAAGAATTAACAGAATAAAAATTCTAGATTATTATTAGATGTATATAGTTCACAGTGTGTATGTATTTATTCCCCTATGAGCAAGTCTGAGATGACTCAGGCAGCAGTGGCAAGGAAAAACTCCCTTAAATTGTTAAAGGAAGAAACCTTGAGAGGAACCGGACTCAAGGGGGAACCCATCCTCATCTGGGTGACACTGGGGGTGTGATTGTAATATACAGTCAAACAAATGTTGTATTGGTGTGAGGTTCAAGGACTTCTGATCTTCTGAGTACCACAGAGTCTAACTGGAGATGTCTCAGGATTCTTAGAGTCGGCCTCGGCTCAGTGGATGTCCAAAGGCTTCGTCCCACAGAGGACGATGGGAGCTGGTACAGTGTCTGGATGCCTCGGGATGGGTACAAAGAGAAAAGCAGTGGAAAGGGATTAACATATCTGCTGTTCATAAAAATGCGCTGGTCTGATGTACTGGTGCATGATATTATGGGATGTATTATGTGTACGCCTGACTGAAGAGATGAGTTTTTAATCTACATTTAAACTGGGAAAGTGTGTCTGAGCCCCGAACACTATCAGGAAGACTATTCCAAAGTTTGGGAGCTAAATAAGAAAATGCTCTACCACCTTTAGTAGACTTAGATATTCTGGGAACTACCAGAAGCCCTGAGTTTTGTGATCTCAGAGAGCGTGAAGGATTGTAACGTGTTAGAAGACTAGTTAGATACATGGGAGCTAAACCATTAAGAGCCTTGTACGTAAGTAGCAGCAGTTTGTAGTCAATTCTATACCTAACAGGTAGCCAGTGTAGAGATGATAAAATTGGGGTTATATGGTCATACTTTCTTGTCCTAGTGAGAACTCTGGCAGCTGCATTTTGGACTAACTGTAACCTATTTATTAAAGATGCAGGACAACCACCTAGTAATGCATTGCAATAGTCCAGTCTAGAGGTCATGAACGCATGAACTAGCTTCTCAGCATCAGATACAGACAGGATGTTTCTCAGCTTGGCAATGTTTCTAAGGTGGAAGAAGGCTGTTTTGGTAGTATGGGCGATATGATTTTTAAAAGACAAGTTACTGTCTAATATAACACCGAGGTCTTTCACTGTCGAGCTACTTGTAATAGTACATCCCTCTAAATGGGAGTTAAGTTGTGAGAGTTTATGTGCACTGGTTTTTGGACCTATGAGTAGTATTTCAGTCTTATCGGAGTTTAACAATAGAAAGTTGCAGCTCATCCAGTCTTTTATCTCTCTAAGGCACTTAGTTAATTTGGACACTGTGGCTATTTCATCTGGTTTTGAGATCGTATATAGTGTCGAATGCAGCACTAAGGTCAAGTAGAACTAATAGTGACATACAGTCTTGGTCCGAAGCTAAGAACAAGTCGTTTGTAACTTTAACAAGTGCAGTTTCTGTGCTATGATGGGGCCTGAAACCTGACTGAAACTCTTCAAGGATGTTGCTCTCCTGTAAGAAGGAGCTCAGTTGAACAGACACAACCTTTTCAAGTATTTTAGACATAAACGGGAGGTGTGAGATAGGTCTGTAATTTGATAGTTCATTAGGGTCTAAGTTAGGTTTTTTGATGAGTGGCCTAATAACTGCCAACTTAAAAGACTTCGGGACGTAACCTAAAGATAACGAGGAGTTAATGATATTAAGAAGAGGCTCACCAGCTTTATGTAACACTTCTTTCAGTAATTTAGTTGGGATGGGGTCTAGTGAACATGTTGTTGATTTAGCTGTAGTAATAAGTTTATCTAACTCTTCCTGTCCTGTACTTGTAAAGCTGTGTAAAGCCTTAGGTGAGATTGTGTCACTGGTTGCTCTCATATGTTGGGCGTCACCTATTTTATTCCTGATACTTTCGATTTTATCAGTGAAGAATCTCATAAAGTCCTCACTACTGAAATGTGATGGAATAGTGTGTTCAGATTTCTGATTTTTTGTTAAACTAGCCACTGTGCTAAATAAAAACCTGGGATTGTTCTGGTTATTTTCTATGAGTTTGCTCAGGTGCTCAGCCCTAGCAGCTTTTAGAGCCTGTCTGTAGCTGGACATACTGTCCTTATACGCAATTCTAAACACCTCTAATTTAGTTTTTCTCCATTTCCGTTCGAGGTTACGGGTTTCTCTCTTGAGGGTGTGAGTGTGACTATTATACCATGGTGCAAGTGTTTTATCTCTAACCTTCTGTAATCTGACTGGGGCAATAGTGTCTAATGTGCTAGTGAGTATAGCGTCTATGCTGTTAGTCATTGCATCTAGGTCGTTTGAGTTTGAGGGTACATTAAGAAGTCCAGACAGATCAGGCAGGTTATTTGTGAATCTGTCTTTGGTGGTCGAAATAATGGTTCTACCGAGTCGATAACGTGGTGAGACACAGTTAGTCTGTTCTACAGGTAGTGTGTACATTATAAGGTAATGGTCTGTGATGTCATCACTTTGGGGTATGATATCTATATCAGTGACTTCTATTCTGTGTGATATTATTAAATCTAGTGTGTGGTTACGTCGATGAGTTGCACTAGTGATGTTTTGTTTGAGCCCAAGTGAGTTTAGTAAGTCCATAAATGTGAGTCCTAAAGCGTCGTTTGTGTCGTCAACATGAATGTTAAAGTCTCCTACAATTAATGCTTTGTCAAAGTTAACTAATAGGTCTGAGAGAAAATCTGTGAATTCTCTAAGAAAAACTGTGTAGGGCCCTGGGGGTCTGGGGGCCTGGGGCCCTGGGGGTCTGTACACGGTCGCTAGAGCAAGAGACATAAGGGATTTCTTCGTGTGCACGTGCGATAGTGTAACATTAAGGACGAGCACTTCAAAAGAACTAAATCTATGCTGTGTTCTCTGGGTAACAGTGAGGTAATCACTAAGGATAGTGGCGACACCACCTCCACGACCAGTCAGACGAGGCTCGTGCTTATAGATATATCCTGATGGTGTAGACTCGTTTAGACTGATGTATTCATTTGGTTTAATCCACGTTTCGGTGAGGCAGAGTGCAGTAAGGCTATTATCTAAGATCATTTCATTTACAATAAGTGCTTTGGGTGCAAGAGATCTAATGTTCAGAAGTCCAAACCTTAAGAACTGTTTTTGTTTGTTTCTTTGGCATTTTTCTGGTCTAATTACAGTAAGATTATTTCGAGGACTTCTCGTGTATTTACTTTTGGATCTCACTGCTCGGGGAACAGACACAGTTTCTATAGGGTGAGCTATGTGTGCATTTTCTGTGTCAATGTGCTGAGGTGGAGGATGGCTATTAAGATTTAAATTTAAAGAGTAGTTTACCAGTCAGAAGGTGTTCAGCGCCCTGGAGATGTGGTCCGAGAGGATCTCCGCTCCAACTCTGCTGGGGTGCAGGCCGTCAGCACGGAATAGCCTAGGACGCTCCCAGAAAACATTCCAATTATCGATAAAGAGTAGTTTCTGAGCCTGACACCATGACTGTAACCATTCATTTAAAGCGAAAAGTCTACTGAACCTTTCAATTCCTCGCTGGTAAGTTGGAAGTGGTCCAGACACGATGATCCTCGTCGTGGGCGATGTGCTGCGAACCGTCTCCACCAGGGTGTTGAAGTCCCTCTTCAGGATCTCCGACTGCCTCAGGCTGGTGTCATTCGAGCCGACATGAAGAACCACAGCTCTGGTGTTTCTGCTCACGACTCTAGGTACCTGTGCAGAGACGTTGTCGCAGTCCGCCTTGCGAAGGGGGGCGAAGCGGTTCCGGGTGGGGATCTCAAAGACCGGCGGTGGTGGAGGGGGATATATATATAAATGACATAATATAGTATGCAGTATATACACAACACAATGTTTAAATACAAAAAAAACAAAAAGATTAAATTTGATTACAGAAAAATCATGGTCAGAATGACCATTGGTTACATGATGTTAAACAATTCACTGTTACATGAGGATATATAAAAAAATAATTAGAAAAAAGTTACTGAACTAATCAACAGACAATTTAAACAAACAGGAACTGAGTGACGAAACTCACAATTTAAATGAGTATTTGATGTATAGGACTTAAATACAGTATAGATTTATATTAACCCTCATTTTCTGTTGAGATTTGCTTTACTTCCTCATTGTTTGGTGTCTCTGTGACCCCAGGAATTAAATTATACATTTTTATACATTTTATGTTCTTCTTTCTTAAATGTTTCTTTCCATTTATTTTAAGATTACTGAAATAATAAAATGAAATGATAATAATAATAATAAAAAGATGAAATAGGCAGATTATTAACTCTTACAATGTTAATTTCAGAAAAGCAACTTTATACAGAAATAATCATATAATTTCTTATTTTTCACATATATTTTTCATATATATATAAATTACAATGAAAAAAATTCAATAAATGTGGTCACTAACCAAATAAACTTACAACAAAATAGTGTATCCTTCAGGCAACATGGGAACCAGACATAGCCCCTGTTCCTGTGAATTAATAACAGACACATATCACAGTTACACAAGACAAATAAGGGTCTTTTTTAAAAACACAAAACACTTTCTAAACTAGATAGTTTTGCCAATACCAATATGTTTTGAACGGATATTCAAATATTTTTAGTTTGATGTATTTTTTTCATGCTGTATATACATATGTAACATATAATAGAAAAAAATACCAAATATGTCTGAAAAGCATTTGTGTAGAGCACGAGTGAGAGAGACAGAGAGAGAGAGAGAGAGAGAGAGAGAGAGAGAGAGAGAGAGAGAGAAAGAGTTTTGTATTTTTGAGATATTGTAAAAAAAATTTACTATCAAAACATTATTTACTGAGATCAATATTGTATGCATATTGTATAAGGCTGATTAACTAATGAGGTTTATTTAATGAGAATAATCATTTATCATTTATCAGTCTCATTTAATAAGAAAATTTAATTCAGAAAATAACAGAAAATGTTATCTTTCTTCTCACTGATTTAGGACACAAAATGCAGCAACATCTCTTTGACTTCTTGAGAGCAACCACTTAGCCCTCCCTTCATCATTTTATACTTTGTTAGAGCATAGTTAAGGTGTTGGGTTACCATTTGAAAGGTTGTGAGTTAGAACCCACTTCCACCAGGCTGCCATTGCTGGGCCCCTGAGCAAGGCCCTTAATGCTAGATTAGACTCCATTCTTCTAGAGCCTCCTCAATAGAAAGTAATTCCCGGTTACCTAGATCATAATTAGTTTCATTTGCAGTGAGCTTCCTTGAAAAAAAACAGGCATGTGTGGAGCCTGGCTGGCTTTCCGTGATGTTGGGAGAGTATGGCCCCTATACCACAACATGAGGCGTAGACCTCTACAATGAACGGTAGGTTAAAGTCAGGGTGTCGTAGTATAGGAGGTGTGGTCAAACTGTTTTTGAGGTTTTCAAAGGCCTTTTGGGCTATTTCTGGCAACTGTATCTGGTGTGGTTTTCCTCATAGCAGAGACATAAGTGGTGCAGCAAGTGAGCTATAGTTACGAATGAATCTTTGGGTTTGATGAGTGAGGAAGCTGTGTTTCTGATGGGTTAGTTGTCCACCGCCGTAATTCTTAGGGGAACGGAACATGGAATGACGGGAAGCTGCAGTTCCTCTTCTAACCAATGGTGGATGATGTTAACGGCTGATCCGGAATCTATTAACCCTGGTGAACCCAAGGGTGACCCGGGGGTCACCCTTGCCTCTAACAAACGGGCAGTGGTGCGTAGATCCTGACGGTCTATGGTTGGGGGGATGGGGCACACCTCACGTGACGGTGCCCATCCCTCCCCTGCACCCCCTGTGGCACTAGGCCATTGGCTCTGCCACAGGATGTGCTCCAGAGACGGCCCCCCTCCAGCGGGCACCTCACTCCACTTCCGCTCAAAGTCTCGGTACGGATGGGGGAGGCCCGCCGCCTCTCAGGAGGTGTCAACGGCTGCAGTACGTGGCTCCGGCCGTTCTGGTCATGGAGGCCGGTCTGTCAGCCCTGCCACAAGATGTGCTTCAGTGTGCGGCTTCCCTCCAGCTGTTCGCTCCCCACCTTTCCACCCGAAGGTTCGTTGTGGAGGGGGAGGGTCCGCTGCCTCTCGCGAGGCGCCATCAGCTGCAGGGCTTGGCCCCAGCTGCTCTGAGTGGGTCAGATGCCAGCCCTGAGGGGCTGGTTCCCCTGAGGAACTTTCTGACAGCTTGGGAGGAGCTGCCAGGAGTCTCCCGGTGGGTCCTGCGGACCATAGAGGACGGCTTACACGGTTCAGTTCACGTCCTCTCCTCCCCGTTTCAACGGAATGTGTCCCACCCTGGTGGGACCCGAGCAGGCTCTGGTCCTGGAACAAGAAGTGCACACACTCCTGAGGAAAGGAGCCATCGAGGTGGTCCCCCCCTTGGTTCGAGACTCAGGCTTTTACAGCCTGTACTTCATCATTCCGAAGAAAGATGGCGGGTTGCGTCCCATTCTAGATCTACGCTCCTTGAACCGCTCTCTCAGGAGGCTCAGGTTCAGGATGCTCACCCTCAGGGAGGTCGTGACTCAGATCAGGTCAGGGGACTGGTTTGTCACAATAGATCTGGAAGACGTGTACTTTCACGTTTCCATCCTTCCTGCACACAGAAGGTTCCTGAGGTTTGCTTTCGGAGGCGAAGCTTACCAATATCGGGTCCTCCCGTTCGGCCTAGCACTCTCGCCCCGCACCTTCACGAAATGCGTTGACGCAGCACTGACCCCGCTGCGGCTCCAGGGCATCCGCATTTTAAATTACTCGGCGACTGGTTGATTCTGGCTCAGTCGGAGGCATTGAGTCATCGTGATGTCGTCCTCGCCTGCATGAAGGGGCTTGGGTTTCGGCTAAACGCCAGCAAAAGCGTGCTCTCTCCAGCACAGAGAACCACCTTTTTGGGCGTGATATTGGACTCAGCCAGGATGTAGGTACGGTTGTCACCTGCTCGGGTTGAAGTCATCCTCACCTCGGTCAGGAGAGTGCGGGAAGGCCAGCCACTCACTGTGGTTCCAGAGGCTGCTAGGGCTCATGGCTGTGGCGTCCAGCATAATCCCGCTCGGCCTCCTGCACATGAGGGCCCTCTAGTGGTGGCTCCGGGGCAGGGGGTTTTCTCTCATGGGAAACCCATATTGTTCCACCAAGGTCTCGCGGCGTGCCCTTCGAGCCTTGGATGTTTGGAAAGGCCGAACGTTTCTGACAGGCTACGCCTGTACGCCTTTCCTCCGATTGCACTTCTCCCTGGAGTTCTGGAGAGAGTTCGCCGCGATGGAGTCTGTCTCCTCCTGGTAGCACCTCGATGGCCGGGCAAGCCATGGTTTGCAGATCTGGTGTCCCTACTCGCGGGCCCTCCATGGGAAATTCCTCCCAGGAGGGATCTCCTCTCACAGGTGTGCGGAACCCTGGTGCACCCCCCGCCCAGAGCTGTGGAGGCTGTGGCTGTGGCCCCTGAGGGGGCACAGTTCATAGCAGCTGGTCTCTCTACCAAGGTAGTAGAGACCCTTCTCCACTCCAGAGCTTCCTCCATTTACAGCCCCCAAACAGAAGCGACAGAACCGATTGTGTCCAATGCGAGCACTGGTCACTTACCTCCGCAGGACGAGTCTGTGGAGAGAATCGGTGCAGCTGCTCGTCTGCAACGGCCCTAACAGGAAGGGTTTCCTGGCCACTATGCAGACGTTGAGCTGATGTGTAGTGGATGCAATTGTCGGCTCACAAGCCCTCTGGCTTCCCCGCACCGTTCGGGGTCCGAGCTCACTCCACCCAGAGTGTGGCGGCCTCTACAGCCTTGTCCGCTGGAGTGGCACTCCAAGACATCTGTGGCGCTGCGGGTTGGTCCACCCCGCTGACCTTCGTCAGGTTCTATGACCTTGATCTCAGAGCCACCCCGGGCTCCTCTGTCCTATGTGCAGGGGCCAAGGCCCTCACTCTCTACGCAGGGTCTGGTCAGTGTGGAGACCTGCCGATGACATCACGTCCCAGCACCTATTGGTCAGATTACACACGTGGTTCAGAGCACGGTCACGCAGGGGCGTCCCCATAGCGTTTCGACGCAGCGTCTCGTTCCTCAGGGAACGCCCTCACATACTGTCATCTCCCTGTTAAAAAGTCCTGAATCCACTTTAAAAGAGTGAGGTTTACACCCATGCTTGTCAGCTTCTCTATCAATATGTGTGACTGGATAGTATTAAAAGCTGAGGAGAAGTCTGCAAACAGGATGCGTACATAAGAAGCCGGTGTTTCGAGATGGTTTGTAAATTCCATTCAGGAGGGTTGTAACAGCATCTTCTACACCCCTTTTCTCTCTGTTAGCAAACCATAATGTGTCCATGTGAGCTTGGGTTTGTATTTTAAGACGAGTTGAAATAATCCGCTCAAAGCACTTCATAGCAATGGAAGTAAGTGCCACTGGTCTAAAATCGTTCAGTCCAACTGGTTTGGGTTTATTAGGAAGTGGTAGAAATTCTGCTATTTTCCATATCTTTGGGACTTTGTGTGTGTCAAGTGATTTCAGAAACAATCCTTTAAACACTGTCTTGAGCGTGTTCAGCTCCAGGTTGTTAAGGTTGCACCAGACAGCCAGCTGCTCAACCTCCACTCTGTAAGCAGACTCGTCACCATCCCGGATGAGGCCGATCAGTGTGGTGTCGTCTGCAAACTTCAGGAGCTTGACAGATGGGTCATTAGAGGTGCAGTCATTTGTGTACAGGGAGAAGGGGAGAACTTAGAGAACACAGTCCTGGGGGGCGCCAGTGCTGACGGTGCAGGTGCTAGATTTGAGTTTACCCAGTCACACTAGCTGCTGCCTGTCTGTCAGAAAGCTGGTGATCCACTGGCAGACAGAGGAGGGCAAGGAGAGCTGGGTTAATTTGGGCTGTTGGAGTGATGGGATGATGGTGTTAAAGGCAGAGCTGAAGTCCACAAACAGGATCCTCACATAAGTCCCTGGTCTGTCTAGATGCTGCAGAACATAATGCAGTCCCATATTGACTGCATCATTCACAGACCTGTTTGCTCTGTAGGCAAACTGCAGGGGGTCCAGTAAGGGTCCCGTGATGTCCTTCAGATAAGCCAAAACCAGTCTTTCAAATGATTATATGACCACAGATGTTAGAGCCACAGGTCTGTAGTCATTAAGTCCGGTGATTTTGGGTTTCTTTGGGACGGGGATGATGGTGGAGCTTTTGAAGCATGAGAGGTACTTCACACAGCTCCAGTGACGTGTTGAATATCCGTGTGAAGATGGGGGCCAGCTGATCAGCACAGGCTTTCAGACAGGCTGGTGAAACACTGTCTGGGCCTGGAGCCTTTCTTCTCTTGGTCTTCCTGAAGACCTGACACACATCATCTTGACTGAACTGGATTGAAGGTGTGACTGATTCGGGGGTTACGGAAGGAGAGAATTGGGCTTTTTCAAACCAACAGTAGAACTCATTCAGGTCGTCTGCCAGTTGTTGATTCACCACAGTGCTGGGGGATGGTGTCGTGTAGTTGGTGATGGCTTTCAGACCTTTCCACACTGAAGCTGAGTCATTGGAGGAAAATTTAATCCGTAATTTTTTGGAATAATTCCTCTTTGCCACTCTGATCTCCTTTTCCAGTGTGTATTTGGCCTGTTTGTACAAGACTCTATCCCCAGTTCTGTGAGCATCCACTTTGGCCTGACGGAGCTGGCTGAGTTTCGCAGTGAACCATGGCTTGTTATTGTTGTAAGTTAAGTGAGTTCTGGTAGGAATACACAAATCCTCACAAAAACTGATGTATGATGTTACAGTCTCTGTGAAATCGTCCAGGTCGGAGGCAGCAGCTTCAAAAACAGTCCAATCCGTGAGAGAGAAACAGGCTTGTAGATCCTGCTCTGCTTCCTTAGTCCATCTTCTTACAGTCCTTAATACAGGTTTAGCTGTTTTTAGCTTCTGCCTGTAGGTCGGTATCAGATGAACTAAGCAGTGATCAGAGAGTCCTAGAGCTGCCCGTGGGACAGAGTGATATGCATCCTTTATTACAGTGTAACAGTGATCCAGTGTGTTACTGTCTCTGGTGGGACGTGTAATGCCTCTTTTCCACCAGAAAGAACCGGGTGCTGGTTCAGAGCTAGCGCTAGTTCTGGTTCAAAGTTGGTTCCACTGGCGAACCTTCTAAGAACCGGTTTGCCTTTCCACCGGCTAGAGAGCCATCACAGCGCCGAGTGTGACGTCACTGTATACGTGTCACGTGTCCCAGCAACGTTAGCGCAGCAGCGGCAAACACAAACACAACAACAATGGCGGATGTTGCTTTACTGTTAATGCTCATGGCTTTGCGAACCTACATTGGCATCCAAACGCGGCGAATAAAACATTTACATGCAGCTTTGTGTAATCTGTATAAACGGAGGTTGTAATCGATAAAGTACATAGTGTTATTTTATCGTTAACACAGAAAAAACGTTAGCCTTAGCATGTAGCTACCTACTATCATGTGTGCTGATAATGTATCATATCGCGGTAAAGTAAAAGTGTATTAAACATTAGTATACTTAAAGTACATTATCAAATGCGCTAACAGTAGCCCCGCCCCAAGCGGTTCTTAAGTCTAGACCAGCAACGTTTTGGTGCTACTTAAGAACCACTTTTCCTGGTTTGGAGCCGGTGCTTTGGCGGTCGAAACAGAAAGAACTGGTTCTAAATTAGGCTCTGGCTCCGAACCAGCACTCGAACTGCCTCGGTGGAAAAGGGGCATAACATGCTGTCTGTATTTAGGCAATTCACATGAGAGAGTCGCTTTATTTAAGTATTATTACTACAGAGTCCGGGTGTTGTTGCTCACTCTCTGTGATCAGATCAGCGAGTGTCTGTAGGGCCGAGCTCACGTGCGCTTGCGGTGGAATGTAAACACTCACCAGAATGAACGAGCAAAACTCCCACGGCGAATAGAACGGTTTGCAGTTAATGAAGAGTGTTTCAAGATCTGGACAGCACATCTTCTTTAACACAGTTACATCAGAACACCACCTTTCATTGATGTAAAAACACGTCCTGCTGCCGCGCGATTTCCCCGTTGATTCCGCGTCGCGGTTCTCTCTGAAGAGCTGAAAGCCCGGCAGACTTAACGCGCTGTCCGGAACAGAGTCGATCAGCCAGGTTTCCGTGAAACAGAGAGCAGCAGAGTTCGAAAAATCCTTATTTTTCCGGGTGAGCAGAAGGAGTTCGTCTGTTTTGTTGGATATAGAGTGGAGATTCACCAGATGAATGCTAGGCAGCTGTGTTTTTAAACCGCGCTGTCTGAGTTTCACGAGTGCACCGGCGCGCTTTCCTCGTCTGCGCGTCCTGAAACGCTTAAACAGCGCAGCCGCTCCTCCAACTACGATATTCAGCTAAACGTCCGAATACTCAAAAACCGGAAAAATATCTTGTGGTGTGTGCTGCCAAATGTTCAGCAGTTCATCTTTGGTGAAACTGATCGGGTTTTCTTTACAGAGAACAGGAAAAACTAACAAAAATAGAACAAACACTGCGGAGCTAAGCACTGAGGCTGACATTCGCGGCGCCCTCTTGGATGCGGCTGTTAGCGTGACACTCCCTACGTTGCTAGGTTACCAGAGAGCGACTGCTTTCGTTAATGCAACCAAACTTGCTTCACGACCTCCGTTTTCTTCCGACGAAGAATAAAAAATATTGAACGTTTTATCGAACACATTTTTTATCGATATCGATCACGTGTCTATCGCAATACGTATCGTTATCATTTTATCGCCCAGCCCTAGTTTCTTATTAGTTCACTGCTCAGTTACAGCTCAGCTGATCAGACTGTAGCTCAGTGAGGTAACATTATCCAGCGTCACTCTGAGCCTTGTGTAAACGACGATGATGATGTTGTGTGCAGGGACCCGAGTTGGCGCAGCGAGGCGAGTAGCAGCGATCACGAGCACACAGCCAGTGAAGCCACACACCATGGAGGTACTTTAACTCTCCTGTGTTTGTCCATTTAATAATAAAACTGCCATATTAGCTTTTTTTTTTTACTGCATTAGAAAAATGCAATATACTGGATATCTTTTTGTGAAAGATGCGGCGGGAAATGCGGCGTAAGACGCGGTGGAAGATGCGGCGGGAAATGGAATAGAATACACTCATAGAATACATAGGACAGGCCAGAAATGATTTCGATGTCTATGAAGCAGAGGCCAAGACTCTCACAGCGACAGAGGGATACAAAGCAGATATTAGCTTTTTTTTTACTGCATTAGAAAAATGCAATATACTGGATATCTTTTTGTTTTTGTTTAAAAGAAGAATGTAGGTCTGTCCATTAATCACTGTTCAACTCTGCACAATTAACTTAATGTTTATGTGATGTTTATTTGCAGATCTGCATTTTTGAATATTTACTTTTGTTGAGGTTTTTCTTTATATTTTGGATTTTTTTTTGTTTGTTTCTTTATTAAGTTTCTTGGCCTCTAATGATTGCTGCTCACTGCTATATTTTAAGGCTTTTCTTTGGCTAAAGTGTTTCCGTGTGTGTGTTTCCGTGTGTGTGTGTGTGTGTGTGTGTGTGTGTTTCCGTGTGTGTTTCCGTGTATGTGTGTGTTTCCGTGTGTGTGTGTGTTTCCGTGTGTGAGTGTTTCCGTGTGTGTGTGTTTCCGTGTGTGTGTGTTTCCGTGTGTGTTTCCGCGCGCATGTGTGTGTTTGCACGCGTGTGTGTTTGTGTGTGCGTTTGCGTGTGTGTGTTTTTGCGCGTGTGTGCATAGCCGGATTAATGCAAAGGCAAACTAGGCACGTGCCTAGGGCCCTATTGGCGGGATGGGGCCCAGACAGAGGGACAATTTTATAAAATATATAAATAAAAAATATATAATTATATATAAAATTATAATAAAAATAAAATAAAAATAAAATAAAAATAAAATAAAAATAAAATAAAATGTACAAATGTCCTATCTACAATTTATTTCATTATTTATTAATTAAATAAAAATAGTGACGATGTTTATTTAAACCATAGACTGCATTTATATAGAGGCGCCAGCCAGTTAAGTCCGAGGAGACGTCAGTGGCGGTCAGATGTCAGAGCGGGACAACGAATATAAACGTAAAAAGAAAAAAAATGAAGAAGAACAAAAGAAGAGACAGCGGGGGGCTTTGCAAAAGTTTCTGTCGGGCAGCCGTCTGACAGCTGTGAACGCGGTGGAAGATGCGGCAGGAAATGCGGCGGAAGACGCGGTGGAAGATGCGGCGAGAAATGGAATAGAATACACTCATAGAATACATAGGACAGGCCAGAAATGATTTCGATGTCTATGAAGCAGAGGCCAAGACTCTCACAGCGACAGAGGGATACAAAGCAGATAGCCAAAGGAGACGAGTGAAGAAAGTTATGTTTGGTGAGTCTGCAGGTCCAGAGGTGCAGCGCTCAGGCCGTGAAGCATTCTTGATTGACACACATTATGTCATCTGTGACTGCTTGTCACATGAATTGAAACAACGCAAAGAGGCATACAAAAACGTGGAGGAGAGTTTTGCCAGTTCATCTCAATGGTAAAAGATGAAGAATCAGTCATGGCCATGTACAAGAAGTTCCTAGAGCTAGGCTTGAGGGATGCTTTCCCTAATGTGGACATTTGCCTTCGCATGTATCTGACATTACCGATTGCAAACTGTTCAGGAGAAAGATCATTTTCTTTGTTGAAACGAGTAAAAACATACCGGAGAGCAACAGTAACAGAAAAAAACTGAATGCCTTTGCCCTGTTGGCAATTGAAAATGGATTCACAACTGCCCTGGATTTTGAAGACATCATCGAGGACGTCACCTCATCAAAACTCAGGAGAAAGCATCTGTAAATGTAAGTTTTCCATTTAAACATATAAATCTGAAAGTGAATATTAAAATCAAATGTAAGATGCATATAAATTAAATGTATAATATAGGGCTGTACTTTCTACTATAATGAAATTCAATATGAGAACCAAACCAAATATATTCAAATCTCAAACAGCTGTCTTATGTATACATTTTATTATTTCTCCACAAGATTGTGATGATGCCGACAAGACGTGTTTCTGCTGTGATGGAGGCCTGTGATGCTGGAAGGCTGAAGATTATGCCTGAGTGGAGCATGCATGCTAAATGGTTTCTTTAGTATTTTATTTATTTTTATTTTATTTTATTTCCAAATAAAAATGTTTTGTGGGAATCTGGTGTTTATCACATACTTCTTGAAATGTAAGAAGTATTCCATCCATATACAAGTCTTTAATAGTCTGAATACCTTTAGTTTTCCATAGTTTAAATCCTCCATCCTTATATTTATTATTATTTATTGTTAGACAGTTTCTAAATGGTCTTGATGAATGTGAAGGGGTCATGTTTGCCTTCTTGTTCTTAATTACAACATTTATAAATGTTGTAAGCTATTGTATTTTGCAGAAAATCTTAATTAAATGTGTTGATTAAATGTAAACAGAGCAAATAAACTTATTTGCTCTGTTTACATAGTTTACTGACACCTATTGGGGGAGGGGGGGATGCAGCCTGCCTAGTGTAGTCCATTCATTAATCCAGCTCTGCGTGTGTGTGTTTGCGTGTGTGTGTGTTTGCGTGTGTGTGTGTTTGCGTGTGCGCATGGGTGTGTGTTTGCGTGTGTATGTGTGTGTAGGTTCTAAGCACCATGACCTTGAGGATTTAGAAAATAAAGCAGATGAACCCATCTCTCATGGGTCCTGCGCTCCATTGTCCCCCAGTCAGGGAGCTCTGCCGCTGAAGGTGATGCCTGCTCCTCCGCCAAAGGAGAACGCCTGGGCAAGAAGAAGCACAGGGGGCGGAGCTAACACCACAACTTTAACTGCAACCAGCAGTGGCGATGTAGCTCACAAGGGGAGCAGGTGAGAGATCACATCGACGTCCTCGCCATTTTGTCATAGATTTTAATTTGCACTAATTTTATTTTCTTTTTTTCTTTTTGCAGCTCCTCAAGTTCAGACGAGCATGTGTCTGGTAAAGGTCCGAACGCCACGCCCACACAGCACATACATGTAGCTGAACTAGCAAAATATTGTGTACTTATGGTGTGTGTGTGTGTGTGTGTGTGTGTGTGTGTGTGTGTGTGTGTGTGTGTGTGTGTGTGTGTGTGTGTGTTTTAGATGAGAATTGGTTGGACGTGTAGGACGGGAGAAAGGCGTGTCTCACGGACAAGGGGCGGGGCAGAAGACAAGATTCAACAGACAAGTGAGATCTCACACACACGCACGCATGCACACACACGCACACACACACACACACACACACACACACACACACACACACACACACACTGAGAAAATTCTGAGAAAATTCAAATTGTCTTTAAATCTAATATTTTACATTGTGTCATAAATTCTAAATGTTTTAATTTCTTTACATTTTTATATCTACATATTTAAGTTTTTTACACGATTGTGTTTTCTTGTTTTTATTTACTTGCTTGTGCTCTGTTTATTTGACTTGTATGTTAATTATTTATTAATTTACTTGTTGCTTCTGTGTTTGTTGTTTGTTTATTTATTATTTACTCGCTTAAGCAATTATTTGTGTATCTATTTACTTTTTTATTGTCTTGCTTTTATTTATTTTCCTGCACCTTTATTATGTAAATATGTAAATATTAGGACATGTGAGTGAGCAGTGTTATGTTGGCTGTGATGAACTCTGATGTGATGGTGTGATGGTTCACATTACTGTGTGTTTGTGATGGTTAGGAAGGAGAGCAGGCGAGAGCCCAGACCTGCACCAGAGCCAAAGAAGTTTGAGGATACTGTAGCTCCGGTGAGTCCTGTACATCACCTACACCACGCACCCTCCGTCCTGTACATCACCTACACCACCCACCCTCCGTCCTGTACATCACCTACACCACCCACCCTCCGCCCTGTACCTCACCTACACCACCCACCATTTGTCCTATACATCACCTACACCACCCACTTTTCGTCCTGTACATCACCTACACCACCCACCATCCGTCCTGTACATCACCTACACCACCCACCATTCGTCCTGTACATCACCTACACCACCCACCATTCGTCCTGTACATCACCTACACCACCCACCATTCGTCCTGTACATCACCTACACCACCCACCATTCGTCCTGTACATCACCTACACCACCCACCATTCGTCCTGTACATCACCTACACCACCCACCATTCGTCCTGTACATCACCTACACCACCCACCATTCGTCCTGTACATCACCTACACAACCACATCACCTATATCACCCACCATCCGTCT